>NW_020621936.1:11973397-12573397 GCF_003573695.1 Papaver somniferum | reverse complement strand
AGTGGGGCTCTTGTTCAATCACGTGGAACTTGACTTTTGATTGAATAGGCCCTACCTTCTAATATATGTATGCATACCCATACGTATGGATCTGACTTCCTTCAAAGCCTGTCATCAGGATAGGGTGTCGGACAATCTTACTCTGCGGGAACCTGGCTGCTTTGAGAGTCTTCATAGTGATAATGTTTGTACAAGCACCCGTATCAACGAGAGTTCTCTTGAATTCGTAGTCTTTGATAAAACAGGTTACGTACAGGGCTCGATTATGTCCTTCGTCTTTCATGCGGTCTTCTTCTCCGAAAGTGATATTGTTGATTGAATGGTCAGACATCACAGGTGTTTCCTCAGCTGCTAGGCACGACGGAGTCAGAGGTATGTCTGACGATATCTGGTTGAGTGCAGCGAACGTATTCGTGCGTTGATCCCTTGAAAAGTGTAAGAGGTCACATAGGTTTTCAACCAAGTGTGTGACTACCTGATCCACTAGCTTCTCGTAAGTGGTGAAACTGTTGGTCTGGGGGCTAGTGGCGGTGGTTTCAGAGGACGGGTGTTCCACAACTTGATCCCCTAGGGTTCTTGTCAGATCCACCATGAAGTTGAACAAATTATCGACCGCTCCCTTCAATCGATTTATGTTCCTTTCTAGGATCTCCTGCCTTCGTGTCAGTTCGGCTGGTGATGGAATTTCTCCATCGAATGCATTGATAGACGAAAAAGGAGTAGTAAAGTATGAATGACGAATATTACCAGAATCATTTGGCTGAGCCAGAGAAGCGTTGCCATTCGAGAGAATCTGATTGGAGTTTTGCGTATCTGAATTGGACCTGAGACCGATTATCTTTGTGAGAATTGAGATTGCAACCGAGAGAATGATCTCCCACTGTGGTTGCTAATCTGTAGATAGCGCAAAACGATTTGCTGGTTTTTACGGGATCGAGGAGACGACCGTACGGAGGAGACTCCTTGAACCGAGCGAAATGTTCAACCTCACACAGATGCACTGCAAGAAGGGAGTGTTTTGAATTCGAGAGATTAATCTGTAGTGCTCCGGCCTAAACCAAGAAAATGGTCGTGCCAGAGTAAATTCGGTCACAAGAGAGGATGGGTCGATCTGTAGGAGAGAAGCTGAGAAATGTGTGGAATCAATGGTAATCAAAGATTGTAGGTGTGTTGTGTATTCTGAATAAGATAAGTTCTGAATGATTGAATTTTCTCTGTTGAGAGTAATTGCTCAAATGTTGAGTTGTTAATCTCGTGTTGTCTGTTTGACGTGAGATTCTTGTATATTCAATCATGATTCAGAGACTTATTTATATTGCTGGAATTGTAAACACCATGATCCCATGAAGTGTGACAGTTGACGGAATCAGAGAGTGTGGAAATGGAAATCGTGTTTGAAACCAGTTGCTCATCGTGCGGAGACTTGGTCGATTTTCCATCCACTACTTTGTTAACTCCTTCAACTGATTGCACGACTTGCTCACATTCTCATCGTGTGTATGAACACACGTGCCTTAGACCGCCAGACCAAAACCCTAGTTAATATCCCCCCATGTGACACGATTGATGTCTCGTGGTTGTGGAGTCTGCAAAGTAGACGTGTATTTAGTTAGTCAGTTGCTGACTTCATGACTTCATGGGACGATGAGTCCATGATTTTACAAAACGTTCTGAAACTCATGAATCGAACATGTCTGTTGAGACAGAGGTATAATTCTCAAGTAAACGTTGATAGTTGAGGTGATCAAGTATTTCTCATTCGATGAATTGTCGAATATTGAGAGTTGAACCAATATTCCTTAGTTTGAGCAAATATTTCTCATCTGAGCAAGTGTTGCTCGTCTGATGAATTATTGGTAGTGTGACCAAAATAAAACATTAATTAGAGTACTGGTAGTTGATCCGAGCATAATAAAATGCTGATCATGAGATCGTCGTAAAATTATTAGCGTCCGAATCTGGAATTATGATCCTTGGACTCAGAAACCCTAATTTGATCAATTGATGACCAATTGATGGTTTATTGAAAATTATCCATGGAATGAAGGAGGGAACGGTTACATGGTATCATGGGTCGACCATGTAGCGCCCATATGCTCGAGTGAGCAAATACGAAGGTCTCTTGAAGAGTTGGTGAAAGGATGATCAAATACTGGTTTAATCATTTATTAAAAATAATGCTCGTCTAAGCCTTAGGTGGTAAAACCTAATTGATTGCGAAGAGGTGAGAGACCGACCAAGGGGTTATGAAACCAGCCCTGGATGGTCATGGGATCGAATAACGATCATTCTATGAAATTCCCGAAATTATTTGAAAGAGTTTTGGACCTAATACGTGCAATTGCGCAAATTAGGTCAAATCATGAAAGTACGTGGGACCGACTCCTTGCAAGCCAAAGATCCAACCTTGGTTGGTCAAGGTAACATTCTCACATCATCAAAATGTCCGTGTTTCATTTCTGAGAATTTTGATATTTTCTGGCGTGCATTTGAGCAACCATTTGACAAAATATGACAAAATCAGGGTTTTGCTGAAACTGGGGAAACTTCATGAGATGAAGGAAAATAATTATAAAATTAAGGAAGGATGAAGCGTGGGACCACTGAGGCCAAGGCATGGCCGTCCGGCCAACGACCACGGTCCCATGGTGCTTTTTCCTAGTTTTATATTATTTTTCATGATTTTATGAAAATATCATGAAATCAAGGAGTTTGTTGAAATTAAGGAGTTTCCTTGAAGTGAAGGAGTTTCCATGGGATCAAGGAAACATATAATATTGAGAATAATAAAATAAGAGCGTGTGGGACTGGCCTTGAGCATTGTCGGCCGGCTAGGGACCGGTCCCGTGCGTTTTCCCTAATTTTATGTAATTTCATGTATTATTTCCATGATACGAAGGAATTTTCATAATTTGAGAGAAATACCATGAAATCAAAGAGTTTCATGGGATCAAGGAAACATAAAAATAATAATAATAAAATAAAGGGGCGTGTGGGACCGGTTAGGGCATTGCCGGCTCGCTGGGGCCCAGTCCCACGAGTTTTCCTAATTTTATATTATTTTTCATGGTTTTAAGGAAATACCATGAGATTGAGGAGTTTTCATGAGATTAGGGATATAATAATAAAATAATGAGGAACCATGAGGTGTGGGACCGGCTGAGGCCAAGGCATGGCCGGCCGGCCAGTGACCACGGTCCCACGACATTTTTCCCAATTTTATATTATTTCCTTGGTGCGAAGGAACACCATGAAACTGAGGAGTTCCTTTAAAACGAAAGATATTTGCTCAAATGAAAGGATTTTCATAAGATCAAGGAAAATAACAAAAATATGATAAAATATAAAACTGGGCGTGGGATTGGCCACGGCACGGTCGGCCGGCAGTGAGCCCAGTCCCCCAGCGCCTTGGTCAATATTTTATTATTTATTATTTTTTTTCCTATTTTGCATAGGTTCATCATCTCGTCGTATTTTGAAATACTCGTTCGTGCAGGTGATTGTTAGTGCATCATCGTCGAGTACACTTGCACCTTTTGAGTCGGGGCATGCTCGAAGGTAACTCAGACGCCCATGTGTTGAATATTTACTACTAACCCGTGGAATTATGTTGAGAAGAGCCATGAATTGAAGTAACGAAATATTACGAAAATATTTTAATATTTTCCAGAGATTCAGTGGATGAATCTAATAATTTAGGAATAATTAATTGATGGCTCTATACTAGCACGATCATCTAGGAGCATTAATTATTATGAGCGATATAAGCTTGTTTAAGCGTCATATCCTTTATATAGTCAGGGAAAATTGTTGTTGTATTTTGAAGATGTTGTTGCTCTACACTAGCAGGCAAGATTTCTAGGAGCCGTCCAATCTCGTGATTCTATATAGAAGTAATTACTGAAATTGCTCAGTATTTATGAGATATTTCGTTGCCTCAGCTGAGAGACTACATATATGCAAATACTCTGAGAGACAGTATTCTCAATCAGAGATTTGATGAGAGACACGTGTCTCAATACTCGCGTCTGATTGTTGGATCAGAAGTTTGTATAATTATGGGTTTAAGATTTTAGCCTTTGTCGAAAATCCACCATCTACATTAAGTCCCCTGCTTAGTGAGGAACAATCGTGTTCCTCAGTCAGTATTGAATGGTGATTTTCCGGCTATAAACAATATAAGCAATTGAACTTAGTCGTAAGTTAAGACGTTACCGGATTTTTTATAGTACGAGCAAACCACGACTTGAATGAAGATACCAGTGGCATGATAGAGCATCGTATAATGAGCATAAATTGGTGTTGAACCGCTGATTTTGATGACGGTACCTTGGTCGTTTAGGATTCGCGGGCCGGACCCAATAAGGAAATCCTTGTGGAATTAGGTTTTTGGAAATAAAATTTAGTATAAAAGGAATTAATCTTTTTTTTTTATTTTATTTCTCCTTCACACGACCGGCCACCTTCATCTCTTCATCACCCTCACGTTATCAGGGAGGAAAAGAATTTTCGCCGGAGTTTCCAGCGCCGCTGACCGTTGCCGCTACTGTCCGACCGTCGCCGACCAGGTACGCAATTTTTTTTTTGCTGCTGATCTCATGAGTTTTTCATGCTTTTGATCATGTTTAAATCATATATGTGTATATATAGGCGCGATTTTTGTTGAAAAACCCTTATTTTTTTGGAAAACGTATGTTCGTTTGTTCGTTAGTTTTTGAGAAACTAATTATAATCCCTGATTTAGGAGAGATTTTTTTTATATATATACCTAGGTCCAGTGATAAAACTTTGTTTATGATCTTTCATGAGAATCAAGGTTTTATCGTAAAAGGAGTGAATTTTCACAAAACCGAAATAAACCCTCGTTTTAAAGAATGATGATAGCACGAAGGAAAAAAGTTTTTTTTTTTTTATATGTGGACTTGTGTCCAGTGATAAAATTTTGTTCATGGGCTTTCATGAAAATCAAAACTTTATCTTATAAGATGTGAGATTTTCGCAAAATTGAAATAAACCTTCGTTTTAAAGACGAACGACGTTACGAAGGAAAAGAGATTTTATATATATATATATATATATATATAAAATCGTGATATGTCCACGAAAAATCTCTTTGTATACAAAACCGTGACATTCTCACGGAAAAGATTTTTTTTTTTTGCGTGAGTTATCACTCACAAAAATAAAAACGTGAGCTATCATTTCACGTCTTTGTAAACATATATTTTCAAAAATCCAAGTTTGATTCTGAGTAATGTTCAAAGTAAACAATTATTTATGATGAAATATTGTTTTAGTTTTCATAATTCCATGGTGAATGTTCACACAGTAGAAATGTTCATGATTTTATGAAAATCTGAGTTTCGTTCGTCTTTTGTAGATTTCGAAGAAAAGAACGAGTTTAAGGTGTTAACTCTTGCATTATCATCACTACTATTAGTGGAATCGTAAAAAGGTAAGAGTTAAGAATGACCATTTTTGCAGATGGATTTATTTGCATGTTGATAATTTTATGCTCCTGGTTCCAAAAAATGTCAACTTCTGGCAGCAGCAATTACGATTATAGTTATTCCTCCATCTCTTCTAATGAGGATTCCAAAGCTTCTATAGACAAATCGAAAGCTAAGAAAACTCATGATTAGGGAGCAAATCCTAGCATACCCTTGAATGATCGATGGGTCACTTATGCTGAACTTATGAAGAGAAAGGCTGAAGATGATGAAGCAGAGAATCGTCAGCGCAGAAAGGATCGAATTCGGTGCAGAATACAAGAGGCTAAGGAGAGACGTCAATTCCTTGATGGGGCACCCTCTGACTCTGACGCTGACGCTTATGAAGAGGAAACTATGTCGGTGTTTACAGAGCACAAGATCAAGCCTGACCGATATGAAAGAGATTTCCGAAAGACTATGAAGCAAATTGAAGTTGAAGCGGAAGAAGACTCGGACTCAGACGATCCTTATACCCATACAGACTTCATCAATGATCCTAATGCTGATTCCGACGAAGAGGAGGACAGTGATGACAAATCTGATAACTCAGATGACGAATCTGATAATTCGGATGAGTCTGACGAGTAGTTTTACTTCCATCCTCTTTTCTTTCTTAAACATTTGAATGTTCTTTATCCTTCGTAGTAGACATCTTATTTGGACAACTTCACTTAAGTATTAATAATTTCCCTTTCGAACGAGAGATTCTTTATTAATGTTGGCTCTTCTTGATTGAAAATACACCGAACCCCTCGTGATTTTCCCTTTGCTTGCTTTACGGCTTCTATCTGTGAAAATATCCAGATACATCACAGATGACATGTAACACACAGGGACCGTGTGACTTTCTGACCATACTCAGTTTTGATCAGTGTAGTGATCTACACTGCAAACAACTAGATTTAGGGTTTAATTCTTACAGTATCTACACTGTAAGGATTGAAATAAACCTCAAAGAGGCGGAGCAGATGAACTTCACTCGAAAATAATTCTTCACTAACTGTTTAGGGTTACAGAGAAAGACTAAAAGAAGCGTGTTCTCATCCACATGATCCAAACACACGCTTGAGTTATACAAAAACTAAATACAATCATAAAAAGTATAAGGGCACCAAACTAGACTATCATGACTGAGAAGGGACATGACAAATGCCGGCTCCAACAGAGCATCCTTGTGCTCAAGGATGAATTTGGGAAAAGAGATCTTGATAATTGCCACGTCTTCCCAAGAAGTGTCTCCATCAGCTGTATGAGACCATTGTATCTGCACCTGTGGGATATGTTGACGACCTTGACAATGGTGCGAGAATTTAAAACCTTGACATGCTTGACTTTAAACAAACCTTCCTTGTCAATGTTGGGAAGTGATGTCTGTGGAAGTAACCCTTGTCCAAGCTTCTTCTTTAACTGGGAAACGTGAAAGACGGGATGGATCCGAGAAGAAGCTGGCAGTTGAAGTCGATAAGCTACAACTCCAATTATTTCCAAAACCTTATATGGTCCAAAAAATTTGGCTACCAGTTTGAGATTCTTGCGTAGTTGGAAAGAAGTCTGTCGATAAGGCTGAAGACGCAAATATGCCAAATCACCAACTACAAATGATCTCTCCACTCTGTTCTTGTCATCCTGTTGCTTAATGCGATGTTGAGAATTCAAGAGATTCTGGCGCAATACTTCTGTCATGATTCCCCTTTGGTGCAGATAATCATCAACAATTGAGTTGCGAATGCCTCCAGTGTGATGTTGTCCAAACTGTGGTGGAGAGTAGCTGTAAAGAGCTTGGAAGGGTGTGAGCTTCAAGCTAGTGTGGTATGAGGTGTTGAACCACCACTCTGCCAGGGATAACCATGAGACCCACTTAACTGGCCTATAACTACACATACAACGTAAATAAGACTCCAGACAAGCATTGACATGCTCTGTTTGGTCGTATGTCTGCGAATGATACGACGTGCTCGTATGGAGAGAAGTACCAACTGCCTGGAATAATGCTTTCCAAAATCTACTGAGAAACACTGCATCTCTATCAGAGACAATGGTTTCAGGGGTACCATGTAACTTAAGGACGGTGTTGATGAAAAGTTTGGCTACAATTTATACTGTGTAAGGGTGACTTAATGCAATGAAATGAGAGTACTTAGTAAAGCTATCAACAATTACCATAATGACGTCTCGACCTTCGAATTTCGGCAATCCAGAAATGAAATCCATGATGATGTGTCTTCAAGCTTGGTCAGGGACAGAGAGAGGTTGTAGAATCCCTGCAGGTAGCTTGTGTTTCTACCTTATGTTGTTGGCAGACGTCACAGTGTTGGACAAATTGCATTAAGTCTCGCTTCATACCAGGCCAATGGAAGTAAGTTTTGGCGCGTTGATAGCTGGCTTGCATCCCTGAGTGGATGATGAATGAACAACTGCCAATTTTTTTTGTCTAGCATCACTAGCTTGACCAATGTAAATTCTACCCTGCAACTTAAGAATGCCATTAGTAAGAGTATACCCTTTATCATTCATGGGAAAGATAGTCAGTTTGGGAATCCAATAGACTGCTATGGGGTCATTTGTATAACTAGTGATAATATCTTCAAGCCATTTTGGGTTTGCTGCTGAGAGGGAGGAAAAACTGGCTCGAGATAGAGCATCTGCTACCCTATTTTCTAAACCTTTCATGTAGTATAGGGTGTAGTCATACCCTGAGAGTTTATTCAGCCATTTTTGTTGAAGTACAGTGTGTAGTTTCTGTTCTAGAGAGAATCTGAGGCTTTGATGATCCGTAAAAATCTTAAAATGAGACTCCAACAAATATGATCTCCATTTGGTGACAGATAACACAATTGCCAATAATTATTTTTCGTAAGTGGATAAAGCTTGATACCCGATCCCCATACCTTTGCTGAAGAAGGAAATTGGTTTACCACTCTGCATTAATACTGCTCCCACTCACAGATCACTAGCATCAGTTTCTAGTTCAAATTCCTTAGTGAAATCTGGTAAAATAAGAACAGGAGTAGAAGTAACCACTTTCTTAAGTTGCTCAAAGGCTAACTCTGCAGCATCATTCCAAACAAAATTTCCCTTTTTAAGTAGTTCTGTAAGTGGTCTACAAATCAAAGCATATCCTTTAACAAATCTGCGATAATACCATGTCAAGCCAAGAAACCCCCGTAAACCCTTAAGAGTAGTTGGTCTAGGCCAATTTACCATACATTCGATTTTTCCAGGGTCAGCTGCTACACCCTCTCTACTGATTATGTGGCCTAGATACTCTATTTGTGGTTGACCGAAAGAACATTTGCTTCATTTAACAAACAATGAATGTTTGTGCAAAGTAGAAAGGACATTATGCAGATGTTGACAGTGAGTAGCCATGTCTTTACTATAAATGAGTATATCATCGAAAAAGACTAATATAAATTTTCTGAGGTATGGACGAAAAATGTCGTTCATTAATGACTGGAAAGTAGCAGGGCCATTTGTAAGCCCGGAGGGCATCACTCAAAATTCAAAATGACCATGGCGAGTACGAAAAGCAGTTTTAGCTATGTCATCTAAGTAAACCCTAATCTGATGATACCCAGCTAGAAAATCTAGTTTTGTGAATATTATAGCTCCAGCTAATTCAGCTAGTAATTCATCTATAACTGGTATAGGGTACTTATCTTTGATTGTGATGGCATTAAGCTTGCGATAGGCGACGCAGAACCGCCATCCTCCGTCCTTCTTCTTGACTAATATTACTGGTGATGCAAAGGGGCTATGGCTGGGTTGTATAACTTCTTCCCCTAGCATCTCTTGCACAAGTTTCTCGATCACCTCCTTCTGAACATATGGAACTCTGTAAGGACGTAGATTTTGAGGTGTACCATTGGGGACCAAATTGATGTGGTGGTCATGATCTCTTTCAGGAGGCAGTGTGGTAGGTGTCTGAAAAATGCCAGGGAATTGCTCAAGGACTGCAACAATTGGTGCTTCTATGACCTCTGAAGAAGTGTTGGCTTGTAGAGAGAAAAATTGTCCAATGAGACCTTGAGTGCCTTTGTGAAGTAGTCTCTTCAGTATGGATCCAGACATTTGAGACAAAGTAGCTTCCTCTTGTAGGCCATGCAACTCAATTTCTGCACCTTGGTGTTGGAATTTAATGATGAGTTGCTTGAAATCAAAGACCATAGGGCTCAGTTCACGCATCCAGTCCACACCAAGCACCATATCATAACCCCCCAACTCTAGAATGTGCAAATCATGAGAAAACGTATGGCCTTGCATACTCCAAGTGAACTCATGACACTTTGCTTGGCTAAGAAATTTGTTTCCATCTGCTACTGCTACTTGTAGAGGTTGTGTAGAAGTGATGAAACTTCCACTCTTTTGTGCAGCTTTGGGGTCTACGAAGCTGTGAGTACTGCCATTGTCCACTAAGATGGTGAGTTCTTGTTTGTTAACCAATCCTCTGATTTTGATGGTTGTATGAGAGATTGATCCAGCTAGGGCATGTACAGAGATCTCTATTTCCTCTTCCATTTCTACAATAGTTGGAGTAGACCCGTCCTTAGCCTCGACAGACTATGATCCATCCTCATCATCTGCCACAATCATATATAATTGTTGTTTATTACATTTATGACCTTTAGTGTAAGCTTCATCACAATCATAACACGTTCCTTTCTCCCTTTTTGCACGCATTTCAGCATATGTAAGTCTCTTGACTGACTGTAGCTTAGGACTTGTAGTTGAACTGGTAACAATTAGTGTAGTGACCAATGGAGTGAGATTAGGATGCTTATTAGAGGTGGTGAATGGTTTTCCCCCATAGAAGAACTTGCCTGAATATCTTGGTGGAGCTTTATGTGCTTTCTCCATGATGCATTCTTGCCTTCTAGCTAAAAAAATAGTTTGTTGCAAGGTAGTAGGGGTGAACATTTCCACTCCGAATCTAATATCTTCCTTCAGTCCACTAATAAAACTATGAATGAAATAATCTTCAGTTAAGGAAGGGTTCTTTGCTAATATTAAGGCTTTCAGTTCTTCAAATTTCTCTTGATAGTCTAAAACTGAATGAGTTTGATCTAGTTTATTGAACTCACCTATAACATTATCATGGCCTAATTCTTGAAACCTAGTGCAAACATCAATAACTAAATATTCCCAATATAAAATACCCTTACCAATTTGGTAGTCTTGGAACCAAACATCTGCTTTGCCCTCCAAGTACAGGGTTTCTAGATTCACCTTTTGTTCATCATTCATTTGATGTAGGAAGAAGTACTTCTTGCATTTACGTACCCAAGATCTAGGGTTAGTGCCATCAAAACGTGGAAAATCGACTTTAGGTCTGTAATTGGAAAATTGACCTTCACCCAACTGATGAGTTTGAATGATACGCTGCTGAAGAATCAATTCATAACCCTGGAAAGTGTTGCGAGTAGCAAGATTACCATCTTCCCAAGGAGGAGGAGTATTATCATCCTTAATATTCCCCTGAGAGAAAACTTGATGATCGAGAAGCAATTGAAACTTCTTCTCTAAAGATTGAAGAAGTTCAAATTGATTACTGATATTTGTTTTCATTGTCTGCATATCGGCTTTAACAGATCGGAACGACTGTACCTCTTCACGTAATCCTTGCAATTCCAGACCCAAGTTCTTGTTGGATTCGTCCAATTTCTGCAACCTAGTACCATCTGCCATGATAACTTCCAAGGAAAGACCTAATCTGATACCACTTGTAGTGATCTACACTACAAACAACTAGAATTTGGGTTTAATTGTTACAGGATCTACACTATAAGGATTGAAATAAACCTCAAAGAGGTGGAGAAGATGAACTTCACTCAAAAATAATTCTTCACTAACTGTTTAGGGTTACAGAGAAAGACTAAAAGAAGCGTGTTATCATCCACACGAGCCAAACACACGCTTGAGTTAGAAAAAAACTAAATACAGTCATAAAAAGTATAAGGGCACCCAAATAGACTATCATGACTAATAAGGGACATGACATTTAGTCCCCAGTGTATTATTTTACTCCGCATCTCCGGTATTGACCTTGTTCGAGACTTAGGGTTTGATTAAAACTCGCAACTGAAATGACTATTTGCAGAAGATAAACGCCCATTGTATCTTGTATATATCTTCAAGATTTAGGGTTTAATACTTGCGCAAATATTTCTTCCATTCCTGAGTTAGTTTCATCGCAGAAGAAACTTTGATTGTCATACCTTCCATTACCATGTCCAGCGATAGTACTTTTTCTCGAAATGAACTCCAATCGAAGCATGAAATTGAATCGTCCATCTCGGTAAGTTGTATATCTTTTTCGTCTCTGTTTGATCGAGGTGATAATAGGAAAATGATTTGTTGCAGGATAACCAGAAGAATCCTTCTTCTCATAATTCTAGGCCCAAGTGGACTGTTAGAGCTCTTGCTCGGTACAGGTCCGCTCATGCTGAGGCTGGGTCGTCTGTAAGTAACCTTATACCTTTCGAAGCTTTATCACGTTAACTTTTGATAAAATTAAACACTTCTTCGTTTCGTCGCAGGCGAATGTTCGTGTCGTCGTTGATGCTAGAAGGAGGAGGAATGGAAAGTCCGTGACCGTGGTTGAGGTTGAAGACATCAGCAACCGAGTTGGTGAAGACTCTGCCGAATCCGTGGAAGCTGGAGACAGGATTCATGCTCGTGAATATCCAACAGCTGGACTCCTGTTCGAAGCTCCTTTGATCAATACTTTCCCGGACAATGAGGTGGTTGGTGGATTCGTCATTCCCAAGTGTCACACGCCTCTTTACACCAAAATCTGGAAAAGATATGGGCATATTGCTACGACCGAGGTGTGTAAAGGTTTTCTACCAACCCTCTTGACTACAGTTGCAGGGATGTTACCGATCATTGAGGAGATGGACCAGATGCACCTGCGAGATGTCAAGAATCAGGAATTGCACAGGTGGGATGAGATTATTTCGAACTGCGAGACCTTGCGGTTCAACGTAGGATGGCTTCGTCATCGGCTCGAGATAATCAAGAATCATAAGGCGGCGGAGGCTGCTGATGCGATTTATCTGACCACTGCTATACTGAAGGAGGAGAAGATACTCGCTTTGGAGTCGGACAGGGTTGAGAAGGCGGTACAGTAGTTGAAGACGAAAACCAAAAGTTTCCAGAAGAAACTTGACAGGGTTGTTTACAAAGATTATCCATTGCTGGACGGTTTGCTCTTGTTGAATATGCTTTGTTGTCTTCAATACCATATCTCTTACTTGAAATGTTCGAGGTCTTACCATTTTGTTGTAGGCCCTGGAGATCCTTTGTTTGTATGTTTCTACGTATTTTTCCACCTTAGCCACCCTTGACTCGAGCATGTCTAGTTCAGCGATTCTTGACTTGGATACTTCGGCTTCATCCCATTGTACTCCACTGGATGTTGCAATCCTTGCTGAAGGAATTTTGATTTTTTCCGGAAGTATGGTGTCGGCTCCGTAGACGAGGGAATATGGTGAAGTCCCGATTGAGCTCCTTGGCGCGGTTCGATAATCCCATAGATCCATAGGCAACTGTTCATGCCACGTTCGAGGATTTTCATGAATTGTCCGACTTGGAATTCAGATCAAAGTTTTGTTGGTGGTCTCTGCTTGTCCGTTTCCTTGGGGATAATACGGTGTGGAGAAGACTTGTTTGATTTCGTATTCCTCGAGTAATTCAGTCACGTGCTTGTTGGCGAAAGGAGTTCCATTATCAGTAACAATGTGCTTAGGAACACCGAATCTACATATTATGTGCTCTTTGATAAAGGACGCAACCCATTTGGTGAAATACTCAGTCGCGGTGATGATGTATTCATGCTGCTTTGAATATGCTGGATTCATCTTTCCGATGATATCTAGTCCCCAGCTGTAGAAAGGCCATGGACTATTCACAAAATTCAATGGGAGACAAGGAGTGTGGATGATATTACCATGGATTTGGCATTGGCGACACCTTTGAACGTGTGCAGATGCATCTTCTTCCATGGTCGGCCAATAATATTTCTCATGAATTTGAAGAAATAATTTTCTCTTTCCTTGATATTCTCCATCGTGCATTTCCTTCAGAATTGTTGGGATTTCATGCTCAGCTAAGCATCTCAGTAAATTCCCACCAAATCTTTTGCGGTATTAGATCTCGTCAAGAAAGACAAATCTCTTAGCTCTCTGAATGAGTTTGACTGCTTGCTTCTTTTCCAGTGGTAGTTCATTGTCCCAAAGGTATTTGATATAAAGCTCCCTCCAGTCCCCAGTGTGGTGGACTGTCAAAACCTCTAAGTGATGAGGAGGTGTCTGGAAATTGGGACAATATCCTTGTAGAGCCCTTGCCTGAGATTCCATGGAAGGCCAGTAGTACCCACCCTTTGAAGCCTTCTGTAAAGTGTTACCACTAACGTTTGTCCGCAGATTTCTTCATGTATGTGCTTGAGTTGTTCTTCTGCTTCGGCGTTTCCAAGGCACCATGATAGGGATCCATCAGAGTTTCGATAGTACATCGCCCCGTGAAGTAAGAAATAATTTTTCAATTCTTTGAGGATGACTTTGCCTTCTGAAATAGAGCTGCTCAATTCATGAATGATGGGCGCTCGCCAATCGCCTGCTGGAATATCTTCGACTTGAGTGATCCAGGTAGATGACACAGTACGCCTCTGTACGGTGATTGTTTTCTCTTCCCCTTCGAATTGCAGTTTAGAAGCGAGAGTTTCTAAGCAGTCAGCATGTCTGTTGTTAGTTCGTCCAGTATGGACAACCGTCGCATCAGCAAAATAGATTAATAGCCGCTGAGCTTCGGCTCTGAATGGAGCGAGCGTGATTTATTTGAGAGAATATGTTCCATTCATTTGATTGACCAGGAATTTTGAATACCCTCTTATCTCGAGGTATGTCGCTCCTGCTTTCTTAGCCAAGGACAATCCTAGTAAGAAAGCTTCATATTCTGCCGAATTGTTGGTGCAGTGGAAATGCAACTTGAACGAATGTGAGAAAACTTCACCGGATTGAGACACTAGCACTAATCCTGCTCCTCCAGTGTCGTTGCTAGGGGTGGCGGATCCGTCAAAGTATAAAAACCATGTTTCTTCTTTGATAACTAGGATGTCTGGAAATTCACCGGGTACATCCTCGTGCAACGTTGTCGTATCTTCTCCTGGAAAAGCAGCGAGCAAGTCTGCAACTGCTTGGACTTTGATTGCTTTAGGTGGCTTGCTAGCTATGTCAAATGCTGACATCTGGAGTAGCCACTTCGCTGGTCTCCCTATCAAGGCTGGCTTTGATAGCAGGAACTTTATAGGATCAGCTTTGGGACGAGTACGACCCTGTTAGATAGTAAATAGTTCCTGAACTTATGGATTGCATGTACTAATGCTATACATGCCCTTTCAGCCTTTGGATATCGGATTTGAACATCTCTCATTGTGCGGCTGAAGTAGTAGATTGGTCGTTTGATGCCTTCGTCATCTTCCTGAGCAAGGAGCGCTCCAATAGCAACATCGCTGGAAGCTGTGTAAAGTTTCAGACGTCATCCATGTGCTGGAGACTTCATGACAACAGGTGACAATAGTATCTGTTGTATTTTATAGAAGGCTTCTTGTTGAACAACTGTCCAGGTGAAACTTGCTCCTTTCTTTAGTAGAGGGGTGAACGAAGCAATGAGTTGAGCCAATCCAGGAATGAAGCGTCGAATGTAATTTACTTTTCCCATAAAGCTCTGTAGTTCCTTCACAGTGCGTGGAGGAGGCATGGTGGTAATAGCTTTCGTCTTGCCCGGATCGACTTTGATTCCTTCAGCTGTGACCAGGAATCCTAGAAACTTTCCAGCGGAAACACCAAAAGCGCACTTCAGAGGATTCATCTTTAATTTTTATTCTCTGCATATTTCGAACACTTGTCTTAAAACTTCGAGGTGAGATGCTCGAGTCTTCGACTTCACCACCACATCATCGACATAGTCTTCTACTTATTTGTGCATCATGTCGTGGAATATGGCACTCATAGCTCGTTGATAAGTGGCACTTGAATTCTTTAATCCAAAGGGCATCACAGTGTAGTGGAAATCCCAATGGGAGTACGGAATGAAGTCTTGTTGGCATCATGCTCATACATATTGATCTGGTTGTATCCACTGGAACCATCCATGAATGAGAACATACCATGAGCACTGGTTGCGTCGACGAGCATATCAATGTTGGGTAGAGGAAAATCATCCTTCGGACAACATTTATTCAGGTACCTGAAATCGACACAACATCTAATTTGACCATTTTTCTTCTTGACAGGAACAACATTTGCTAGCCACGTTGGATGTTGAATAGGCTTGATGAATCCTACTGCCAGTAGTTTCTGGATCTCGATTTTGATCTTCTCCTCGACTTCGTGCCTAAATTGCCTAGGCGGTTGTTTGACAGCTTTGGATCCAGGAACAATGTGCAGGTGATGGGTGACCAGTTTGTCGTCCAGACCGGGCATTTCCTCATACGTCCAGGCGAAAACATCTTGATATTCTTTCAACAGCTTTATCAGTTCCTGATGAACACGCAAGTGCGACGCATTTTCACCCATAATTACATGAGCTAGGACTCATTTTATCACTAATAATATTTTTTTAAGTCTTTTCAAGGAAATAAGCTCTTATGGAAAAGTTGCTCGAAAAGTGGTTTTTGGACCCCAGAGGACACTTGTTATTCGAACTCACAATTTTGGATAAGGGGTAACCTATTACTATGGGGCACTCCACTGGCTAAGGGGCTACCTGATTTGTTATATACACCCCACCGCTATGGGCACCATTCAAATTGTTACGGGCACCCTTCTTCATCACCAAGAACACAAGGTTTTGGCGGGAAAAATGAATCTGTTTCTGCGAATATTTTTGGGATTGATTTGAGGAGATATTGTGGGGATTTACTCTCGGATATGGATAGATACCATCCTGTTTCGAGTAAACAGGGGTGGCAATTTCATTTGAACCGAGAAAGGAAGGAAATTATCACCGGTTAGAAGAAATTGAGGATGAAGATATTTCATAGATTCTGTTGAGTTATTGTGGAAGATTTTGTTGCAGATTTTTGGTAAGATTTTGTGTGATTTATTCGTGCAAATGGATTTGAATGAATTTATAGCGGCATGACAGGATTGGTAAGGTGCATAATTCCGAAGAAGGAAAGATATATACACGATTTTTATAAAAGAGGGAAGAAATATCTTCGGGTTTATGGTTGGGTTTCTGGTGAGTTTAATACAGAAGTTAAGTGCAGTTAAAAGAGGATATTCTCCTAGGATCCATATATTTATCATATCAACAGGGTTTGGGAAGTTTTCAAGACAGTTAACGCATGAAGAGAAAGAAATAATCTTCGTGTAATGGCAGTGAGAATAATGGATTAAAGAGAAAATATTCTGCATTAAACTGAGGATATTTGGATGCTGTGGAGTATAAAAAGGTAGTTGGTAAACAGAGAAAGGATTTCAAGAGTCTGGGGAAGAAAATAGAGAGTTGCATAGCAACTTCTCTGCTGCTGCAGAGAGAAGAAGAAGAAGAAGAGCTTTGACGCCTACGGACTGTCGCAAGAAACTATCGTTTATTGACAGTACTTGTAACAGTCTGTCTGGCACGCTTAATTTGTATTTGCAACATCTATTGTAACAGTGATTTCTGTAACGCCGACACAGCGTTGCAGATTCATTGTATTATTACTTTTCTGTAATAAAAACACCATTTGAGCTATAAATTATATTTTTGAGTTTGTATTTATCATGAGAAGCTAAACCCCAACACTGGGTCGACGGAGGAAGACGAATTTCATACATGGGTAAAATTATTTAATTCTTTATAAGACTTTTCATTAATTTTAATTGAAACATGATTTGAAAAAATTAGTTATCATTTTATTAGATGGGTCATGCTTGCTTAGATGTTTGATGTCCCATGCTTACGATTTATAACTAATGTTTGGAGAATCTACCTTGGCAAAAATAAGAGTCAATATTGTTTTATTTATTGAGCGATAATTGTTTGAGGATGAATAATTGAACCTCTTGATATGAGTTTGGCCGAATCATAGTCCCAGTAACTCTCTATTTTATTCCCTTAAAATTAATCTTAACAAGTCTTAGAGTTCGAATCCCTATTTACTACAATTACAACGACAATCAAAAAATATCTTAATCATTTTGGCGTCGCCGACGCGGATTTGTTTTTAGATTAATTTTTAGTTTTTTTGTTTAATTTTTATAGTATTTTCTTTAGATTTTCTTTTTTCTTTTTATGCGTTTCTTTTTGTATTTCTTTTCAGGGACCTTTTGAGGATGATGCCTTCTTCTGAGGAGACGTCACCTACGATGACGCTGGCGGAGTATAAGCGTAGAAAGTCAAATTATCAGGAAACCTCATCTGAGATGACGCTTGCTGAATATAAGCGTAGGCAACGGTATGGAGTTTTTGATCCACATGTGGTAAGTGAAGAATCCCCTCTAGAGATATATGAGAAGTATTATAAACACACACCACTTATCTTGGAACTAAGATTGAGAATTCTGGAATGCCAAAAATTATTTAATGATGATGATGACTGTAGTGACTCTCTGACCGAGACAGAATTTTTAGATGACCCTGTGAATGATTGTGTAGATGATTTGTCTAATTTATTAGAAGAATCTATATCGCAAGATCTTTCACCCAACTTAGAGGTTTTTTCTAGTCCCCTAGACTTCCAAAAGTTACCTAATTTATGGTTAGAATTATGTGCTTCAAAAATTTTGTTGGATTACTTTGCATCTAAATACCCAGAGGACTTGCCTATTCCTGATACAATGCATGAGCCGATTGATAATTCCCCAGTCTCAATAGAATCCCCATATTTTGTTCTTTACGCACTTCCTTGTGCAGTAAAACCTTGGTTTAGGGGTAAATATTGGTTTTTGATAGTTTCAGCGTCTCTGCGTTTTCATGACATAAGTGTGAAGCTGTCGTTTGTAAATATTGTATTTTGGGTCGATCCCCAAGTTTTCAGGTTATTAGTGTATGGGGATCCTTTTTGTACATTCCAGTAGGTGTATTTTTATTTTTATTTTTATATTTTCGTTTACTTTTTTGCATTTTATGGATTTCCCATCTTAAGTATTGCATTGGATGACTCAATTACATTGAGGACAATGTAACGTTTAAGTGTGGGGGAGTGGTTAACGTTTTATTTTTCTGTTTCAGGAATTTCTTGCATATTATGACCAGCTGTGTAGCGGGTCTACAAAATAATAATAATAATAATTATTATGACCAGCTGTGGAGCGGGTCTTTTCTTTTGTTCTCTTATCATTTTATGACCAGCTGTGGAGCGGGTCTAAAAACAAAAACAAAAAACAAAAATTATGACCAGCTGTGGAGAGGGTCTTTTCTTTTGTTCTCTTATCATTTTATGACCAGCTGTGTAAGCGTGTCTCTCTCTTTCTATCTCTCTCTTATTATATGACCAGCTGTGTAGCGAGTCTTTTCTTTTTCCTTGCATTATATGACCAGCTGTGTAGTGGGTCTAAAAAAAATAAAAAAAATAAATTATGATCAGTTGTGTAGCGGGTCTTCTCTCTCTTATTTTATGACCAGCTGTGTAGCGGGTCAATTCTTCTGTTTTGCTCGAGGACTAGCAAAATGTAAGTGTGGGGGAATTTGATGAACACGCAAGTGCGACGCATTTTCACCCATAATTACATGGGCTAGGACTCATTTTATCACTAATAATATTGTTTTAAGTCTTTTCAAGGAAATAAGCTCTTATGGAAAAGTTGCTCGAAAAGTGGTTTTTGGACTCCGGAGGACACTTGTTATTCGAACTCATAATTTTGGATAAGGGGTAACCTATTACTATGGGGCACTCCACCGGCTAAGGGGCTACCTGATTTGTTATATACACCCCACCGCTATGGGCACCCTTCAAATTGTTACGGGGCACCCTTTTACATCACCAAGAACACAAGGTTTTGGCGGGAAAAATGAATCTGTTTCTGCGAAAAAATTTTGGATTGATTTGAGGAGATATTGTGGGGATTTACTCTCGGATATGGATAAATGCCATCCTGTTTCGAGTAAACAGGGGTGGTAATTGCATTTGAATCGATAAAGGAAGGAAATTATCACCGGTTAGAAGAAATTGAGGATGAAGATATTTCATAGATTCAGTTGAGTTATTGTGGAAGATTTTGTTACAGATTTTTGGTAAGATTTTGTGTGATTTATTCGTGCAAATGGATTTGAATGAATTTATAGCGGCATGACAGGATTGGTAAGGTGCATAATTCCGAAGAAGGAAAGATATATACACGATTTTTATAAAAGAGGGAAGAAATATCTTCGGGTTTATGGTTGGGTTTCTGGTGAGTTTAATACAGAAGTTAAGTGCAGTTAAGAGAGGATATTCTCCTAGAATCCATATATTTATCATATCAACATAGTTTGGGAAGTTTTCAAGACAGTTAACGCATGAAGAGAAAGAAATAATCTTCGTGTAATGGCAGTGATAATAATGGATTAAAGAGAAAATATTCTACATTAAACTGAGGATATTTGGATGTTGTGGAGTATAAAAAGGTAGTTGGTAAACAGAGAAAGGATATCGAGAGTCTAGGGAAGAAAATAAAGAATTGCATAGCAACTTCTTCGCTGCTGCAGAGAGAAGAAGAAGAAGAGCTTTGATGCCTACTGACTGTCGCAAGAAACTGTCGTTTATTGACAGTACTTGTAACAGTCTGTCTGGCACGCTTAATTTGTATTTGCAACATCTATTATAACAGTGATTTCTGTAACGCCGACACAGCGTTGCAGATTCATTGTATTATTAGTTCTTTAATAAAAACACCATTTGAGCTATAAATTATATTTTTGAGTTTGTATTTATCATGAGAAGCTAAACCCCAACACTGGGTCGACGGAGGAAGACGAATTTCATACATGGGTAAAATTATTTAATTCTTTATAAGACTTTTGCATTAATTTTAATTGAAATATGATTTGAA
Source organism: Papaver somniferum (assembly GCF_003573695.1). NCBI lineage: Eukaryota > Viridiplantae > Streptophyta > Magnoliopsida > Ranunculales > Papaveraceae > Papaver > Papaver somniferum. The sequence goes on along the minus strand of NW_020621936.1, from coordinate 12,552,888 downwards.
AAAATTAGTTATCATTTTATTAGATGGGTCATGCTTGCTTAGATGTTTGATGTCCCATGCTTACGATTTATAACTAATGTTTGGAGAATCTACCTTGGCAAAAATAAGAGTCAATATTGTTTTATTTATTGAGCGATAATTGTTTGAGAATGAATAATTGAACCTCTTGATATGAGTTTGGCCGAATCCTAGACCCAGTAACTCTCTATTTTATTCCTTTAAAATTAATCTTAACAAGTCTTAGAGTTCGAATCCCTATTTACTACAATTACAACGACAATCAAAAAAAATCTTAATCATTTTGGCGCCGCCGACGCGGATTTGTTTTTAGATTAATTTTTAGTTTTTTTTTTAGTTTTTATAGTATTTTCTTTAGATTTTCCCTTTTATGTTTCTTTTTGTATTTCTTTTCAGGGACCTTTTGAGGATGATGCCTTCTTCTGAGGAGACGTCACCTACGATGACGCTGGCGGAGTATAAGCGTAGAAAGTCAAATTATCAGGAAACCCTCATCGAGATGACGCTTGCTGAATATAAGCGTAGGCAACGGTATGGAGTTTGTTGATCCACATGTGGTAATTGAAGAATCCCCTATAGAGATATGAGAAGTATTATAAACACCACACCACTTAGCTTGGAACTAAGATTGAGAATTCTGGAATGCCAAAATTATTTAATGATGATGATGACTGTATGACTCTCTGACCGAGACAGAATTTTTAGATGACCCTGTGAATGATTGTGTAGATGATTTGTCTAATTTATTAGAAGAATCTATCTCGCAAGATCTTTCACCCCAACTTAGAGGTTTTTCTAGTCCCCTAGACTTCCAAAAGTTACCTAATTTATGGTTAGAATTATGTGCTTCAAAAATTTTGCTGGATTACTTTGCATCTAAATACCCAGAGGACTTGCCTATTCCTGATACAGTGCATGAGCCGATTGATAATTCCCCAGTCTCAATAGAATCCCCATATTTTGTTCTTTACGCACTTCCTTGTGCAGTAAAAACTTGGTTTAGGGGTAAATCTTGGTTTTTGATAGTTTCAGCGTCTCCGCGTTTTCATGACATAAGTGTGAAGCTGTCATTTGTAAATATTGTATTTTGGGTCGATCCCCAAGTTTTCAGGTTATTAGTGTATGGGATCCTTTTTGTACATTCCAGTAGGTGTATTTTTATTTTTATATTTTCGTTTACTTTTTTGCATTTTATGGATTTCCCATCTTAAGTTTGCATTGGATGACTCAATTACATTGAGGAAAATGTAACGTTTAAGTGTGGGGGAGTGGTTAACGTTTTTTTTCTGTTTCAGGAATTTCTTGTATATTATGACCATCTGTGTAGCGGGTCTACAAAAAAAATATAATAATAATATTATGAACAGCTGTGGAGCGGGTCTTTTCTTTTGTTCTCTTTCATTTTATGACCAGCTGTGGAGCGGGTCTAAAACAAAACAAAAAACAAAAAATATGACCAGCTGTGGAGCGGGTCTTTTCTTTTGTTCTCTTATCATTTTATGACCAGCTGTGTAAGCGGGTCTCTCTCTTTCTATCTCTCTCTTATTCTATGACCAGCTGTGTAGCGAGTCTTTTTTTTTTCCTTGCATTATATGACCAGCTGTTTAGCGGGTCTAAAAAAAAAAAAATTATGATCAGCTTGTGTTGCGGGTCTTCTCTCTCTTATTTTATGACCAGCTGTGTAGCGGGTCAATTCTTCTGTTTTGCTCGAGGACTAGCAAAATTTAAGTGTGGGAGAATTTGATGAACACGCAAGTGCGACGCATTTTCACCCATAATTACATGAGCTAGGACTCATTTTATCACTATAATATTGTTTTAAAGTCTTTCAAGGAAATAAGCTCTTATGGAAAAGTTGCTCGAAAAGTGGTTTTTGGACCCGGAGACACTTGTTATTCGAACTCACAATTTTGGATAAGGGGTAACCTATTACTATGGGGCACTCCACTGGCTAAGGGGCTACCTGATTTGTTATATACACCCACCGCTATGGGCACCCTTCAAATTGTTACGGGGCACCCTTCTTCATCACCAAGAACACAAGGTTTTGGCGGGAAAAATGAATCTGTTTCTGCGAATATTTTTGGGATTGATTTGAGGAGATATTGTGGGGATTTACTCTCGGATATGGATAGATACCATCCTGTTTCGAGTAAACAGGGGTGGTAATTGCATTTGAATCGAGAAAGGAAGGAAATTATCACCGGTTAGAAGAAATTGAGGATGAAGATATTTCATAGATTCTGTTGAGTTATTGTGGAAGATTTTGTTGCAGATTTTTGGTAAGATTTTGTGTGATTTATTCGTGCAAATGGATTTGATGAATTTAGCGGCATGACAGGATTGGTAAGGTGCATAATTCCGAAGAAGGAAAGATATATACACGATTTTTATAAAGAGGGAAGAAATATCTTCGGGTTTGGTTGGGTTTCTGGTGAGTTTAATACAGAAGTTAAGTGCAGTTAAGAGAGGATATTCTCCTAGGATCCATATATTTCATATCAACAGTTTGGGAAGTTTTCAAGACAGTTAACGCATGAAGAGAAAGAAATAATCTTCGTGTAATGGCAGTGAGAATAATGGATTAGAGAAAATATTCTGCATTAAACTGAGGATATTTGGATGTTGTGGAGTATAAAAAGGTAGTTGGTAAACAGAGAAAGGATATCGAGAGTCTGGGGAAAAATAGAGAGTTGCATAGCAACTTCTCTGCTGCTGCAGAGAAGAAGAAGAAAGAAGAGCTTTGACGCCTACGACTGTCGCAAGAAACTGTCGTTTATTGACAGTACTTGTAACAGTCTGTCTGGCACGCTTAATTTGTATTTGCAACATCTATTGTAACAGTGATTTTGTAACGCCGACACAGCGTTGCAGATTCATTGTATTATTAGTTTTCTTTAATAAAAACACCATTTGAGCTATAAATTATATTTTTGAGTTTGTATTTATCATGAGAAGCTAAACCCCAACACTGGGTCGACGGAGGAAGACGAATTTCATACATGGGTAAAATTATTTAATTCTTTATAAGACTTTTTATTAATTTTAATTGAAATGATTTGAAAAAATTAGTTATCATTTTATTAGATGGGTCATGCTTGCTTAGATGTTTGATGTCCCATGCTTACGATTTATAACTAATGTTTGGAGAATCTACCTTGGCAAAAATAAGAGTCAATATTGTTTTATTTATTGAGCGATAATTGTTTGAGAATGAATAATTGAACCTCTTGATATGAGTTTGGCCGAATCCTAACCCAGTAACTCTATTTTATTCCTTTAAAATTAATCTTAACAAGTCTTAGAGTTCGAATCCCTATTTACTACAATTACAACGACAATCAAAAATCTTAATCATTTTGGCGCCGCCGACGCGGATTTGTTTTTAGATTAATTTTTAGTTTTTTTTTTGTTTTTATAGTATTTTCTTTAGATTTTCTTTTTTCTTTTTATGCGTTTCTTTTTGTATTTCTTCAGGACCTTTTGAGGATGATGCCTTCTTCTGAGGAGACGTCACCTACGATGACGCTGGCGGAATAAGCGTAGAAAGTCAAATTATCAGGAAACCTCATCTGAGATGACGCTTGCTGAATATAAGCGTAGGCAACGGTATGGAGTTTTTGATCCACATGTGGTAAGTGAAGAATCCCCTCTAGAGATATATGAGAAGTATTATAAACACACACCACTTAGCTTGGAACTAAGATTGAGAATTCTGGAATGCCAATTATTTAATGATGATGATGACTGTAGTGACTCTCTGACCGAGACAGAATTTTTAGATGACCCTGTGAATGATTGTGTAGATGATTTTTCTAATTTATTAGAAGAATCTATCTCGCAAGATCTTTCACCCAACTTAGAGGTTTTTTCTAGTCCCCTAGACTTCCAAAAGTTACCTAATTTATGGTTAGAATTATGTGCTTCAAAAATTTTGTTGGATTACTTTGCATCTAAATACCCAGAGGACTTGCCTATTCCTGATACAGTGCATGAGCCGATTGATAATTCCCCAGTCTCAATGGAATCCCCATATTTTGTTTTTTACGCACTTCCTTGTGCAGTAAAAACTTGGTTTAGGGGTAAATATAGGTTTTTGATAGTTCCAGCGTCTCCGCGTTTTCATGACATAAGTGTGAAGCTGTCATTTGTAAATATTGTATTTTGGGTCGATCCCCAAGTTTTCAGGTTATTAGTGTATAGGGATCCTTTTTTGTACATTCCAGTAGGTGTATTTTTATTTTTATTTTTATATTTCGTTTACTTTTTTGCATTTTATGGATTTCCCATCTTAAGTTTTGCATTGGATGACTCAATTACATTGAGGACAATGTAACGTTTAAGTGTGGGGGAGTGGTTAACGTTTTATTTTTCTGTTTCAGGAATTTCTTGCATATTATGACCAGCTGTGTAGCGGGTCTACAAAAAATAATAATAATAATAATTATGACCAGCTGTGGAGCGGGTCTTTTCTTTTGTTCTCTTATCATTTTATGACCAGCTGTGGAGCGGGTCTTTTCTTTTGTTCTCTTATCATTTTATGACCAGCTGTGTAAGCGGGTCTCTCTCTCTCTCTCTCTCTCTCATTCTATGACCAGCTGTGTAGCGAGTCTTTTCTTTTTCCTTGCATTATATGACCAGCTGTGTAGCGGGTCTAAAAAAAAAAAAAAAAAAAATTATGATCAGCTGTGTAGCGGTCTTCTCTCTCTTATTTTATGACCAGCTGTGTAGCGGGTCAATTCTTCTGTTTTGCTCGAGGACTAGCAAAATGTAAGTGTGGGGGAATTTGATGAACACGCAAGTGCGACGATTTTCACCCATAATTACATGAGCTAGGACTCATTTTATCACTAATAATATTGTTTTAAGTCTTTTCAAGGAAATAAGCTCTTATGGAAAAGTTGCTCGAAAAGTGGTTTTTGGACCCCGGAGGACACTTGTTATTCGAACTCACAATTTTGGATAAGGGGTAACCTATTACTATGGGGCACTCCACTGGCTAAGGGGCTACCTGATTTGTTATATACACCCCACCGCTATGGGCACCCTTCAAATTGTTACGGGACCCTTCTTCATCACCAAGAACACAAGGTTTTGGCGGGAAAAATGAATCTGTTTCTGCGAATATTTTTGGGATTGATTTGAGGAGATATTGTGGGGATTTACTCTCGGATATGGATAGATACCATCCTGTTTCGAGTAAACAGGGGTGGTAATTGCATTTGAATCGAGAAAGGAAGGAAATTATCACCGGTTAGAAGAAATTGAGGATGAAGATATTTCATAGATTCTGTTGAGTTATTGTGGAAGATTTTGTTGCAGATTTTTGGTAAGATTTTGTGTGATTTATTCGTGCAAATGGATTTGAATGAAGTTATAGCGGCATGACAGGATTGGTAAGGTGCATAATTCCGAAGAAGGAATATATACACGATTTTTATAAAAGAGGGAAGAAATATCTTCGGGTTTATGGTTGGGTTTCTGGTGAGTTTAATACAGAAGTTAAGTGCAGTTAAGAGAGGATATTCTCCTAGGATCCATATATTTTCATATCAACAGAGTTTGGGAAGTTTTCAAGACAGTTAACGCATGAAGAGAAAGAAATAATCTTCGTGTAATGGCAGTGAGAATAATGGATTAAAGAGAAAATATTCTGCATTAAACTGAGGATATTTGGATGCTGTGGAGTATAAAAAGGTAGTTGGTAAACAGAGAAAGGATATCGAGAGTCTGGGGAAAAAAATAGAGAGTTGCATAGCAACTTCTCTGCTGCTGCAGAGAGAAGAAGAAGAGCTTTGACGCCTACGGACTGTCGCAAGAAACTGTCGTTTATTGACAGTACTTGTAACAGTCTGTCTGGCACGCTTAATTTGTATTTGCAACATCTATTGTAACAGTGATTTCTGTAACGCCGACACAGCGTTGCAGATTCATTGTATTATTAGTTTTCTTTAATAAAAACACCATTTGAGCTATAAATTATATTTTTGAGTTTGTATTTATCATGAGAAGCTAAACCCCAACACTGGGTCGACGGAGGAAGACGAATTTCATACATGGGTAAAATTATTTAATTCTTTATAAGACTTTTGCATTAAATTTAATTGAAATATGATTTGAAAAAATTAGTTATCATTTTATTAGATGGGTCATGCTTGCTTAGATGTTTGATGTCCCATGCTTACGATTTATAACTAATGTTTGGAGAATCTACCTTGGCAAAAATAAGAGTCAATATTGTTTTATTTATTGAGCGATAATTGTTTGAGAATGAATAATTGAACCTCTTGATATGAGTTTGGCCGAATCCTAAACCCAGAAACTCTCTATTTTATTCCTTTAAAATTAATCTTAACAAGTCTTAGAGTTCGAATCCCTATTTACTACAATTACAACGACAATCAAAAAAAAATCTTAATCATTTTGGCGCCGCCGACGCGGATTTGTTTTTAGATTAATTTTTAGTTTTTTTTCTAGTTTTTATAGTATTTTCTTTAGATTTTCTTTTTCCTTTTTATGCGTTTCTTTTTGTATTTCTTTTCAGGGACCTTTTGAGGATGATGCCTTCTTCTGAGGAGACGTCACCTACGATGACGCTGGCGGAGTATAAGCGTAGAAAGTCAAATTATCAGGAAACCTCATCTGAGATGACGCTTGCTGAATATAAGCGTAGGCAACGGTATGGAGTTTTTGATCCACATGTGGTAAGTGAAGAATCCCCTCTAGAGATATATGAGAAGTATTATAAACACACACCACTTAGCTTGGAACTAAGATTGAGAATTCTGGAATGCCAAAAATTATTTAATGATGATGATGACTGTAGTGACTCTCTGACCGAGACAGAAGTTTTAGATGACCCTGTGAATGATTGTGTAGATGATTTTTCTAATTTATTAGAAGAATCTATCTCACAAGATCTTTCACCCAACTTAGAGGTTTTTTCTAGTCCCCTAGACTTCCAAAAGTTACCTAATTTATGGTTAGAATTATGTGCTTCAAAAATTTTGCTGGATTACTTTGCATCTAAATACCCAGAGGACTTTCCTATTCCTGATACAGTGCATGAGCCGATTGATAATTCCCCAGTCTCAATAGAATCCCCATATTTTGTTCTTTACGCACTTCCTTGTGCAGTAAAAACTTGGTTTAGGGGTAAATCTTGGTTTTTGATAGTTTCAGCGTCTCCGTGTTTTCATGACATAAGTGTGAAGCTGTCATTTGTAAATATTGTATTTTGGGTCGATCCCCAAGTTTTCAGGTTATTAGTGTATAGGAATCCTTTTTGTACATTCCAGTAGGTGTATTTTTATTTTTATTTTTATATTTTCGTTTACTTTTTTGCATTTTATGGATTTCCCATCTTAAGTTATAATTGGATGACTCAATTACATTGAGGACAATGTAACGTTTAAGTGTGGGGGAGTGGTTAACGTTTTATTTTTCTGTTTCAGGAATTTCTTGTATATTATGACCAGCTGTGTAGCGGGTCTAGTAAAAAAATAATATTATTATTATGACCAGCTGTGGAGCGGGTCTTTTTTTTGTTCTCTTATCATTTTATGACCAGCTGTGGAGCGGGTCTAAAAACAAAACAAAAAACAAAAATTACCAGCTGTGGAGCGGGTCTTTTCTTTTGTTCTCTTATCATTTTATGACCAGCTGTGTAAGCGGGTCTCTCTCTTTTATCTCTCTCTTATTCTATGACCAGCTGTGTAGCGAGTCTTTTCTTTTTCCTTGCATTATATGACCAGCTGTTAGTGGGTCTAAAAAAAATAAAAAAATAAATTATGATCAGTTGTGTAGCGGTCTTCTCTCTTCTTTTTGACCAGCTGTGTAGCGGGTCAATTCTTCTGTTTTGCTCGAGGACTAGCAAAATGTAAGTGTGGGGGAATTTGATGAACACGCAAGTGCGACGCATTTTCACCCATAATTACATGGGCTAGGACTCATTTTATCACTAATAATATTGTTTTAAGTCTTTTCAAGGAAATAAGCTCTTATGGAAAAGTTGCTCGAAAAGTGGTTTTTGGACTCCGGAGGACACTTGTTATTCGAACTCATAATTTTGGATAAGGGGTAACCTATTACTATGGGGCACTCCACCGGCTAAGGGGCTACCTGATTTGTTATATACACCCCACCGCTATGGGCACCCTTCAAATTGTTACGGGGCACCCTTTTACATCACCAAGAACACAAGGTTTTGGCGGGAAAAATGAATCTGTTTCTGCGAAAAAATTTTGGATTGATTTGAGGAGATATTGTGGGGATTTACTCTCGGATATGGATAAATGCCATCCTGTTTCGAGTAAACAGGGGTGGTAATTGCATTTGAATCGATAAAGGAAGGAAATTATCACCGGTTAGAAGAAATTGAGGATGAAGATATTTCATAGATTCAGTTGAGTTATTGTGGAAGATTTTGTTACAGATTTTTGGTAAGATTTTGTGTGATTTATTCGTGCAAATGGATTTGAATGAATTTATAGCGGCATGACAGGATTGGTAAGGTGCATAATTCCGAAGAAGGAAAGATATATACACGATTTTTATAAAAGAGGGAAGAAATATCTTCGGGTTTATGGTTGGGTTTCTGGTGAGTTTAATACAGAAGTTAAGTGCAGTTAAGAGAGGATATTCTCCTAGAATCCATATATTTATCATATCAACATAGTTTGGGAAGTTTTCAAGACAGTTAACGCATGAAGAGAAAGAAATAATCTTCGTGTAATGGCAGTGAGAATAATGGATTAAAGAGAAAATATTCTACATTAAACTGAGGATATTTGGATGTTGTGGAGTATAAAAAGGTAGTTGGTAAACAGAGAAAGGATATCGAGAGTCTAGGGAAGAAAATAAAGAATTGCATAGCAACTTCTCTGCTGCTGCAGAGAGAAGAAGAAGAAGAGCTTTGACGCCTACTGACTGTCGCAAGAAACTGTCGTTTATTGACAGTACTTGTAACAGTCTGTCTGGCACGCTTAATTTGTATTTGCAACATCTATTATAACAGTGATTTCTGTAACGCCGACACAGCGTTGCAGATTCATTGTATTATTAGTTTTCTTTAATAAAAACACCATTTGAGCAATAAATTATATTTTTGAGTTTGTATTTATCATGAGAAGCTAAACCCCAACACTGGGTCGACGGAGGAAGACGAATTTCATACATGGGTAAAATTATTTAATTCTTTATAAGACTTTTGCATTAATTTTAATTGAAATATAATTTGAAAAAATTAGTTATCATTTTATTAGATGGGTCATGCTTGCTTAGATGTTTGATGTCCCATTCTTACGATTTATAAATAATGTTTGGAGAATCTACCTTGGCAAAAATAAGAGTCAATATTGTTTTATTTATTGAGCGATAATTGTTTGAGAATGAATAGTTTAACCTCTTGATATGAGTTTGGCCGAATCCTAGACCCAGTAACTCTCTATTTTATTCCTTTAAAATTAATCTTAACAAGTCTTGGAGTTCGAATCCCTATTTACTACAATTACAACGACAATCAAAAAAAATCTTAATCATTTTGGCGCCGCCGACGCGGATTTGTTTTTAGATTAATTTTTAGTTTTTTTTTTTAGTTTTTATAGTATTTTCTTTAGATTTTGGCGCCGCCGACGTGTTTCTTTTTGTATTTCTTTTCAGGGACCTTTTGGGGATGATGCCTTCTTCTGAGGAGACGTCACCTACGATGACGCTGGCGGAGTATAAGCGTAGAAAGTCAAATTATCAGGAAACCTCATCTGAGATGACGCTTGCTGAATATAAGCGTAGGCAACGGTATGGAGTTTTTGATCCACATGTGGTAATTGAAGAATCCCCTATAGAGATATATGAGAAGTATTATAAACACACACCACTTAGCTTGGAACTAAGATTGAGAATTCTGGAATGCCAAAAATTATTTAATGATGATGATGACTGTAGTGACTCTCTGACCGAGACAGAATTTTTAGATGACCCTGTGAATGATTGTGTAGATGATTTGTCTAATTTATTAGAAGAATCTATCTCGCAAGATCTTTCACCCAACTTAGAGGTTTTTTCTAGTCCCCTAGACTTCCAAAAGTTACCTAATTTATGGTTAGAATTATGTGCTTCAAAAATTTTGCTGGATTACTTTGCATCTAAATACCCAGAGGACTTGCCTATTCCTGATACAGTGCATGAGCCGATTGATAATTCCCCAGTCTCAATAGAATCCCCATATTTTGTTCTTTACGCACTTCCTTGTGCAGTAAAAACTTGGTTTAGGGGTAAATCTTGGTTTTTGATAGTTTCAGCGTCTCCGCGTTTTCATGACATAAGTGTGAAGCTGTCATTTGTAAATATTGTATTTTGGGTCGATCCCCAAGTTTTCAGGTTATTAGTGTATAGGGATCCTTTTTGTACATTCCAGTAGGTGTATTTTTATTTTTATATTTTCGTTTACTTTTTTGCATTTTATGGATTTCCCATCTTAAGTTTTGCATTGGATGACTCAATTACATTGAGGAAAATGTAACGTTTAAGTGTGGGGGAGTGGTTAACGTTTTATTTTTCTGTTTCAGGAATTTCTTGTATATTATGACCATCTGTGTAGCGGGTCTACAAAAAAAAATAATAATAATAATAATTATGAACAGCTGTGGAGCGGGTCTTTTCTTTTGTTCTCTTATCATTTTATGACCAGCTGTGGAGCGGGTCTAAAAACAAAAACAAAAAACAAAAAATATGACCAGCTGTGGAGCGGGTCTTTTCTTTTGTTCTCTTATCATTTTATGACCAGCTGTGTAAGCGGGTCTCTCTCTTTCTATCTCTCTCTTATTCTATGACCAGCTGTGTAGCGAGTCTTTTTTTTTCCTTGCATTATATGACCAGCTGTTTAGCGGGTCTAAAAAAAAAAAAATTATGATCAGCTGTGTTGCGGGTCTTCTCTCTCTTATTTTATGACCAGCTGTGTAGCGGGTCAATTCTTCTGTTTTGCTCGAGGACTAGCAAAATTTAAGTGTGGGAGAATTTGATGAACACGCAAGTGCGACGCATTTTCACCCATAATTACACGAGCTAGGACTCATTTTATCACTAATAATATTGTTTTAAGTCTTTTCAAGGAAATAAGCTCTTATGGAAAAGTTGCTCGAAAAGTGATTTTTGGACCCCGGAGGACACTTGTTATTCGAACTCACAATTTTGGATAAGGGGTAACCTATTACTATGGGGCACTCCACTGGCTAAGGGGCTACCTGATTTGTTATATACACCCCACCGCTATGGGCACCCTTCAAATTGTTACGGGGCACCCTTCTTCATCACCAAGAACACAAGGTTTTGGCGGGAAAAATGAATCTGTTTCTGCGAATATTTTTGGGATTGATTTGAGGAGATATTTTGGGGATTTACTCTCGGATATGGATAGATACCATCCTGTTTCGAGTAAACAGGGGTGGTAATTGCATCTGAATCGAGAAAGGAAGGAAATTATCACCGGTTAGAAGAAATTGAGGATGAAGATATTTCATAGATTCTGTTGAGTTATTGTGGAAGATTTTGTTGCAGGTTTTTGGTAAGATTTTGTGTGATTTATTCGTGCAAATGGATTTGAATGAATTTATAGCGGCATGACAGGATTGGTAAGGTGCATAATTCCGAAGAAGGAAAGATATATACACGATTTTTATCAAAGAGGGAAGAAATATCTTCGGGTTTCTGGTTGGGTTTCTGGTGAGTTTAATACAGAAGTTAAGTGCAGTTAAGAGAGGATATTCTCCTAGGATCCATATATTTATCATATCAACAGGGTTTGGGAAGTTTTCAAGACAGTTAACGCATGAAGAGAAAGAAATAATCTTCGTGTAATGGCAGTGAGAATAATGGATTATAGAGAAAATATTCTGCATTAAACTGAGGATATTTGGATGTTGTGGAGTATAAAAAGGTAGTTGGTAAACAGAGAAAGGATATCGAGAGTCTGGGGAAGAAAATAGAGAGTTGCATATCAACTTCTCTGCTGCTGCAGAGAGAAGAAGAAGAAGAAGAGCTTTGACGCCTACAGACTGTCGAACGAAACTGTCGTTTATTGACAGTACTTGTAACAGTCTGTCTGGCACGCTTAATTTGTATTTGCAACATCTATTGTAACAGTGATTTATGTAACGCCGACACAGCGTTGCAGATTCATTGTATTATTAGTTTTCTTTAATTAAAACACCATTTGAGCTATAAATTATATTTTTGAGTTTGTATTTATCTTGAGAAGCTAAACCCCAACACTGGGTCGACGGAGGAAGACGAATTTCATACATGGGTAAAATTATTTAATTCTTTATAAGACTTTTTTATTAATTTTAATTGAAACATGATTTGAAAAAATTAGTTATCATTTTATTAGATGGGTCATGATTGCTTAGATGTTTGATGTCCCATGCTTACGATTTATAACTAATGTTTGGAGAATCTACCTTGGAAAAAATAAGAGTCAATATTGTTTTATTTATTGAGCGATAATTGTTTGAGAATGAATAATTGAACCTCTTGATATGAGTTTGGCCGAATCCTAAACCCAGTAACTCTATATTTTATTCCTTTAAAATTAATCTTAACAAGTCTTAGAGTTCGAATCCCTATTTACTACAATTACAACGACAATCAAAAAATATCTTAATCATTTTGGCGCCGCCGACGCGGATTTGTTTTTAGATTAATTTTTAGTTTTTTTTTTTTTGGTTTTTATAGTATTTTCTTTAGATTTTCTTTTTTCTTTTTATGCGTTTCTTTTTGTATTTCTTGTCAGAGACCTTTTGAGGATGATGCCTTCTTCTGAGGAGACGTCACCTACGATGACACTGGCGGAATATAAGCATAGAAAGTCAAATTATCAGGAAACCTCATCTGAGATGACGCTTGCTGAATATAAGCGTAGGCAACGGTATGGAGTTTTTGATCCACATGTGGTAAGTGAAGAATCCCCTCTAGAGATATATGAGAAGTATTATAAACACACACCACTTAGCTTGGAACTAAGATTGAGAATTCTGGAATGCCAAAAATTATTTAATGATGAAGATGACTATAGTGACTCTCTGACCGAGACAGAATTTTTAGATGACCCTGTGAATGATTGTGTAGATGATTTTTCTAATTTATTAGAAGAATCTATCTCGCAAGATCTTTCACCCAACTTAGAGGTTTTTTCTAGTCCCCTAGACTTCCAAAAGTTACCTAATTTATGGTTAGAATTATGTGCTTCAAAAATTTTGTTGGATTACTTTGCATCTAAATACCCAGAGGACTTGCCTATTCCTGATACAGTGCATGAGCCGATTGATAATTCCCCAGTCTCAATGGAATCCCCATATTTTGTTTTTTACGCACTTCCTTGTGCAGTAAAAACTTGGTTTAGGGGTAAATATAGGTTTTTGATAGTTCCAGCGTCTCCGCGTTTTCATGACATAAGTGTGAAGCTGTCATTTGTAAATATTGTATTTTGGGTCGATCCCCAAGTTTTCAGGTTATTAGTGTATAGGGATCCTTTTTTGTACATTCCAGTAGGTGTATTTTTATTTTTATTTTTATATTTCGTTTACTTTTTTGCATTTTATGGATTTCCCATCTTAAGTTTTGCATTGGATGACTCAATTACATTGAGGACAATGTAACGTTTAAGTGTGGGGGAGTGGTTAACGTTTTATTTTTCTGTTTCAGGAATTTCTTGCATATTATGACCAGCTGTGTAGCGGGTCTACAAAAAATAATAATAATAATAATTATGACCAGCTGTGGAGCGGGTCTTTTCTTTTGTTCTCTTATCATTTTATGACCAGCTGTGGAGCGGGTCTTTTCTTTCGTTCTCTTATCATTTTATGACCAGCTGTGTAAGCGGGTCTCTCTCTCTCTCTCTCTCTCTCATTCTATGACCAGCTGTGTAGCGAGTCTTTTCTTTTTCCTTGCATTATATGACCAGCTGTGTAGCGGGTCTAAAAAAAATAATAATAAATAAAAAAAAAAAAATTATGATCAGCTGTGTAGCGAGTCTTCTCTCTCTTATTTTATGACCAGCTGTGTAGCGGGTCAATTCTTCTGTTTTGCTCGAGGACTAGCAAAATGTAAGTGTGGGGGAATTTGATGAACACACAAGTGCGACGACTTTTCACCCATAATTACATGAGCTAGGACTCATTTTATCACTAATAATATTGTTTTAAGTCTTTTCAAGGAAATAAGCTCTTATGGAAAAGTTGCTCGAAAAGTGGTTTTTGGACCCCGGAGGACACTTGTTATTCGAACTCACAATTTTGGATAAGGGGTAACCTATTACTATGGGGCATTGCACTGGCTAAGGGGCTACCTGATTTGTTATATACACCCCACCGCTATGGGCACCCTTCAAATTGTTACGGGACACCCTTCTTCATCACCAAGAACACAAGGTTTTGGCGGGAAAAATGAATCTGTTTCTGCGAATATTTTTGGGATTGATTTGAGGAGATATTGTGGGGATTTACTCTCGGATATGGATAGATATCATCCTGTTTCGAGTAAACAGGGGTGGTAATTGCATTTGAATCGGGAAAGGAAGGAAATTATCACCGGTTAGAAGAAATTGAGGATGAAGATATTTCATAGATTCTGTTGAGTTATTGTGGAAGATTTTGTTGCAGATTTTTGGTAAGATTTTGTGTGATTTATTCGTGCAAATGGATTTGAATGAAGTTATAGCGTCATGACAGGATTGGTAAGGTGCATAATTCCGAAGAAGGAAAGATATATACACGATTTTTATAAAAGAGGGAAGAAATATCTTCGGGTTTATGGTTGGGTTTCTGGTGAGTTTAATACAGAAGTTAAGTGCAGTTAAGAGAGGAAATTCTCCTAGGATCCATATTTTCATATCAACAGAGTTTGGGAAGTTTTCAAGACAGTTAACGCATGAAGAGAAAGAAATAATCTTCGTATAATGGCAGTGAGAATAATGGATTAAAGAGAAAATATTCTGCATTAAACTGAGGATATTTGGATTGTGGAGTATAAAAAGGTAGTTGGTAAACAGAGAAAGGATATCGAGAGTCTGGGGAAAAAATAGAGAGTTGCATAGCAACTTCTCTGCTGCTGCAGAGAGAAGAAGAAGAGCTTTGACGCCTACGGACTGTCGCAAGAAACTGTCGTTTATTGACAGTACTTGTAACAGTCTGTCTGGCACGCTTAATTTGTATTTGCAACATCTATTGTAACAGTGATTTCTGTAACGCCGACACAGTTGCAGATTCATTGTATTATTAGTTTTCTTTAATAAAAACACCATTTGAGCTATAAATTATATTTTTGAGTTTGTATTTATCATGAGAAGCTAAACCCCAACACTGGGTCGACGGAGGAAGACGAATTTCATACATGGGTAAAATTATTTAATTCTTTATAAGACTTTTGCATTAATTTAATTGAAATATGATTTGAAAAAATTAGTTATCATTTTATTAGATGGGTCATGCTTGCTTAGATGTTTGATGTCCCATGCTTACGATTTATAACTAATGTTTGGAGAATCTACCTTGGCAAAAATAAGAGTCAATATTGTTTTATTTATTGAGCGATAATTGTTTGAGAATGAATAATTGAACCTCTTGATATGAGTTTGGCCGAATCCTAACCCAAACTCTCTATTTTATTCCTTTAAAATTAATCTTAACAAGTCTTAGAGTTCGAATCCCTATTTACTACAATTACAACGACAATCAAAAAAAATCTTAATCATTTTGGCGCCGCCGACGCGGATTTGTTTTTAGATTAATTTTTAGTTTTTTTTTAGTTTTTATAGTATTTTCTTTAGATTTTCTTTTTCCTTTTTATGCGTTTCTTTTTGTATTTCTTTTCAGGGACCTTTTGAGGATGATGCCTTCTTCTGAGAGAGACGTCACCTACGATGACGCTGGCGGAGTATAAGCGTAGAAAGTCAAATTATCAGGAAACCTCATCTGAGATGACGCTTGCTGAATATAAGCGTAGGCAACGGTATGGAGTTTTTGATCCACATGTGGTAAGTGAAGAATCCCCTCTAGAGATATATGAGAAGTATTATAAACACACACCACTTAGCTTGGAACTAAGATTGAGAATTCTGGAATGCCAAAAATTATTTAATGATGAAGATGACTATAGTGACTCTCTGACCGAGACAGAATTTTTAGATGACCCTGTGAATGATTGTGTAGATGATTTTTCTAATTTATTAGAAGAATCTATCTCGCAAGATCTTTCACCCAACTTAGAGGTTTTTTCTAGTCCCCTAGACTTCCAAAAGTTACCTAATTTATGGTTAGAATTATGTGCTTCAAAAATTTTGTTGGATTACTTTGCATCTAAATACCCAGAGGACTTCCTATTCCTGATACAGTGCATGAGCCGATTGATAATTCCCCAGTCTCAATAGAATCCCCATATTTTGTTCTTTACGCACTTCCTTGTGCAGTAAAACTTGGTTTAGGGGTAAATCTTGGTTTTTGATAGTTTCAGCGTCTCCGCGTTTTCATGACATAAGTGTGAAGCTGTCATTTGTAAATATTGTATTTTGGGTCGATCCCCAAGTTTTCAGGTTATTAGTGTATAGGATCCTTTTTGTACATTCCAGTAGGTGTATTTTTATTTTTATTTTTATATTTTCGTTTACTTTTTTGCATTTTATGGATTTCCCATCTTAAGTTATAATTGGATGACTCAATTACATTGAGGACAATGTAACGTTTAAGTGTGGGGGAGTGGTTAACGTTTTATTTTTCTGTTTCAGGAATTTCTTGTATATTATGACCAGCTGTGTAGCGGGTCTAGTAAAAAATAATAATAATTATTATTATTATGACCAGCTGTGGAGCGGGTCTTTTATTTTGTTCTCTTATCATTTTATGACCAGCTGTGGAGCGGGTCTAAAAACAAAACAAAAAACAAAAATTATGACCAGCTGTGGAGCGGGTCTTTTCTTTTGTTCTCTTATCATTTTATGACCAGCTGTGTAAGCGGGTCTCTCTCTTTTTATCTCTCTCTTATTCTATGACCAGCTGTGTAGCGAGTCTTTTCTTTTTCCTTGCATTATATGACCAGCTGTGTAGCGGGTCTAAAAAAAATAAAAAAACATAAATCAATTATGATCAGCTGTGTTGCGGGTCTTCTTTCTCTTATTTTATGACCAGCTGTGTAGCGGGTCAATTCTTCCGTTTTGCTCGAGGACTAGCAAAATGTAGGTGTGGGGGAATTTGATGAACACGCAAGTGCGACGCATTTTCACCCATAATTACATGATCTAGGACTCATTTTATCATTAATAATATTGCTTTAAGTCTTTTCAAGGAAATAAGCTCTTATGGAAAAGTTGCTCGAAAAGTGGTTTTTGGACCCCGGAGGTCACTTGTTATTCGAACTCACAATTTTGGATAAGGGGTAACCTATTACTATGGGGCACTCCACTGGCCAAGGGGCTACCTGATTTGTTATATACACCCCACCGCTATGGGCACCCTTAAAATTGTTACTGGGCACCCTTCTTCATCACCAAGAACACAAGGTTTTGGCGGGAAAAATGAATCTGTTTCTGCGAATATTTTTGGGATTGATTTGAGGAGATATTGTGGGGATTTACTCTCGGATATGGATAGATACCATCCTGTTTCGAGTAAACAGGGGTGGTAATTGCATTTGAATCGAGAAAGGAAGGAAGTTATCACCGGTTAGAAGAAATTGAGGATGAAGATATTTCATAGATTCTGTTGAGTTATTGTGGAAGATTTTGGTGCAGGTTTTTGGTAAGATTTTGTGTGATTTATTCGTGCAAATGGATTTGAATGAATTTATAGCGGCATGACAGGATTGGTAAGGTGCATAATTCCGAAGAAGGAAAGATATATACACGATTTTTATAAAAGAGGGAAGAAATATCTTCGGGTTTATGGTTGGGTTTCTGGTGAGTTTAATACAGAAGTTAAGTGCAGTTAAGAGAGGATATTCTCCTAGGATCCATATATTTATCATATCAACAGAGTTTGGGAAGTTTTCAAGACAGTTAACGCATGAAGAGAAAGAAAAATTCGTGTAATGGCAGTGAGAATAATGGATTAAAGAGAAAATATTCTGCATTAAACTGAGGATATTTGGATGTTGTGGAGTATAAAAAGGTAGTTGGTAAACAGAGAAAGGATATCGAGAGTCTGGGGAAGAAAATAGAGAGTTGCATATCAACTTCTCTGCTGCTGCAGAGAGAAGAAGAAGAAGAAGAGCTTTGACGCCTACAGACTGTCGCAAGAAACTGTCGTTTATTGACAGTACTTGTAACAGTCTGTCTGGCACGCTTAATTTGTATTTGCAACATCTATTGTAACAGTGATTTCTGTAACGCCGACACAGCGTTGCAGATTCATTGTATTATTAGTTTTCTTTAATAAAAACACCATTTGAGCTATAAATTATATTTTTGAGTTTGTATTTATCATGAGAAGCTAAACCCCAACACTGGGTCGACGGAGGAAGACGAATTTCATACATGGGTAAAATTATTTAATTCTTTATAAGACTTTTCATTAATTTTAATTGAAACATGATTTGAAAAAATTAGTTATCATTTTATTAGATGGGTCATGCTTGCTTAGATGTTTGATGTCCCATGCTTACGATTTATAACTAATGTTTGGAGAATCTACCTTGGCAAAAATAAGAGTCAATATTGTTTTATTTATTGAGCGATAATTGTTTGAGAATGAATAATTGAACCTCTTGATATGAGTTTGGCCGAATCCTAGACCCAGTAACTCTCTATTTTATTCCTTTAAAATTAATCTTAACAAGTCTTAGAGTTAATCCCTATTTACTACAATTGGCGCCGCCGACGCGGATTGTTTGTTTTAGATTATCATTTGTGGCGCCGCCGACGCGGATTTTTTTTAGATTAATTTTAGTTTTTTTTTTAGTTTTTATAGTATTTTCTTTAGATTTTCTTTTTCCTTTTTATGCGTTTCTTTTTGTATTTCTTTTCAGGGACCTTTTGAGGATGATGCCTTCTTCTGAGAGACGTCACCTACGATGACGCTGGCGGAGTATAAGCGTAGAAAGTCAAATTATCAGGAAACCTCATCTGAGATGACGCTTTCTAAATATAAGCGTAGGCAACGGTATGGAGTTTTTGATCCACATGTCGTAAGTGAAGAATCCCCTCTAGAGATATATGAGAAGTATTATAAACACACACCACTTAGCTTGGAACTAAGATTGAGAATTCTGGAATGCCAAAAATTATTTAATGATGATGATGACTGTAGTGACTCTCTGACCGAGACAGAATTTTTAGATGACCCTGTGAATGATTGTGTAGATGATTTTTCTAATTTATTAGAAGAATCTATCTCGCAAGATCTTTCACCAAACTTAGAGGTTTTTTCTAGTCCCCTAGACTTCCAAAATTTACCTAATTTATGGTTAGAATTATGTGCTTCAAAAATTTTGTTAGATTACTTTGCATCTAAATACCCAGAGGACTTGCCTATTCCTGATACAGTGCATGAGCCGATTGATAATTCCCCAGTCTCAATTGAATCCCCATATTTTGTTTTCTACGCACTTCCTTGTGCAGTAAAAACTTGGTTTAGGGGTAAATCTTGGTTTTTGATAGTTTCAGCGTCTCCGCGTTTTCATGACATAAGTGTGAAGCTGTCATTTGTAAATATTGTATTTTGGGTCGATCCCCAAGTTTTCAGGTTATTAGTGTATAGGGATCCTTTTTGTACATTCCAGTAGGTGTATTTTTATTTTTATTTTTATATTTTCGTTTACTTTTTTGCATTTTATGGATTTCCCATCTTAAGTTTTGCATTGGATGACTCAATTACATTGAGGACAATATAACAATTAAGTGTGGGGGAGTGGTTAACGTTTTATTTTTCTGTTTCAGGAATTTCTTGTATATTATGACCAGCTGTGTAGCGGGTCTACAAAAAAAAAAATTATTATTATTATTATGACCAGCTGTGGAGCGGGTCTTTTCTTTTGTTCTCTTATCATTTTATGACCAGCTGTGGAGCGGGTCTAAAAACAAAAACAAAAAACAAAAATTATGACCAACTGTGGAGCGGGTCTTTTCTTTTGTTCTCTTATCATTTTATGACCAGCTGTGTAAGGGGGTCTCTCTCTTTCTATCTCTCTCTTATTCTATGACCAGCTGTGTAGCGAGTCTTTTTTTTTCCTTGCATTATATGACCAGCTGTGTAGCGGGTCTAAAAAAATAAATAAATAAATAAAAAATAAAAATAAATTATGATCAGCTGTGTTGCGAGTCTTCTCTCTCTTATTTTATGACCAGCTGTGTAGCGGGTGAATTCTTGTGTTTTGCTCGAGGACTAGCAAAATTTAAGTGTGGGGGAATTTGATGAACACGCAAGTGCGACGCATTTTCACCCATAATTACATGAGCTAGGACTCATTTTATCACTAATAATATTGTTTTAAGTCTTTTCAAGGAAATAAGCTCTTATGGAAAAGTTGCTCGAAAAGAGGTTTTTGGACCCCGGAGGACACTTGTTATTCGAACTCACAATTTTGGATAAGGGGTAACCTATTACTATGGGGCACTCCACTGGCTAAGGGGCTACCTGATTTGTTATATACACCCCCACTGCTATGGGCACCCTTAAAATTGGTACGGGGCACCCTTCTTCATCACCAAGAACACAAGGTTTTGGCGGGAAAAATGAATCTGTTTCTGCGAATATTTTTGGGATTGATTTAAGGAGATATTGTGGGGATTTACTCTCGGATATGGATAGATACCATCCTGTTTCGAGTAAACAGGGGTGGTAATTGCATTTGAATCGAGAAAGGAAGGAAATTATCACCGGTTAGAAGAAATTGAGGATGAAGATATTTCATAGATTCTGTTGAGTTATTGTGGAAGATTTTGTTGCAGGTTTTTGGTAAGATTTTGTGTGATTTATTCTTGCAAATGGATTTGAATGAATTTATAGCGGCATGACAGGATTGGTAAGGTGCATAATTCCGAAGAAGGAAAGATATATAACGATTTTTATAAAAGTGGGAAGAAATATCTTCGGGTTTATGGTTGGGTTTCTGGTGAGTTTAATACAGAAGTTAAGTGCAGTTAAGAGAGGATATTCTCCCAGGATCCATATATTTATCATATCAACAGAGTTTGGGAAGTTTTCAAGACAGTTAACGCATGAAGAGAAAGAAATAATCTTCGTGTAATGGCAGTGAGAATAATGGATTAAAGAGAAAATATTCTGCATTAAACTGAGGATATTTAGATGTTGTGGAGTATAAAAAGGTAGTTGGTAAACAGAAAATAGTCTGGGGAATAAAATAGAGAGTTGCATAGCAACTTCTCTGCTGCTGCAGAGAGAAAAAGAAGAAGAAGAAGAGCTTTGACGCCTACAGACTGTCACAAGAAACTGTCGTTTATTGACAGTACTTGTAACAGTCTGTCTGGCACGCTTAATTTGCATTTGCAACATCTATTGTAACAGTGATTTCTGTAACGCCGACACAGCGTTGCAGATTCATTGTATTATTAGTTTTTTTTAATAAAAACACCATTTGAGCTATAAATTATATTTTTGAGTTTGTATTTATCATCAGAAGTTAAACCCCAACACTGGGTCGACGGAGGAAGATGAATTTCATACATGGGTAAAATTATTTAATTCTTTATAAGACTTTTTCATTAATTTTAATTGAAACATGATTTGAAAAAATTAGTTATCATTTTATTAGATGGGTCATGCTTGCTTAGATGTTTGATGTCCCATGCTTACGATTTATAACTAATGTTTGGAGAATCTACCTTGGAAAAAATAAGAGTCAATATTGTTTTATTTATTGAGCGATAATTGTTTGAGAATGAATAATTGAACCTCTTGATATGAGTTTGGCCGAATCCTAGACCCAGTAACTCTCTATTTTATTCCTTTAAAATTAATCTTAACAAGTCTTAGAGTTCGAATCCCTATTTACTACAATTACAACGACAATCAAAAAATATCTTAATCATTTTGGCGCCGCCGACGCGGATTTGTTTTTAGATTAATTTTTAGTTTTTTTTTTAGTTTTTATAGTATTTTCTTTAGATTTTCTTTTTTCTTTTTATGCGTTTCTTTTTGTATTTCTTTTCAGGGACCTTTTGAGGATGATGCCTTCTTCTGAGGAGACGTCACCTACGATGACGCTGGCGGAGTATAAGCGTAGAAAGTCAAATTATCAGGAAACCTCATCTGAGATGACGCTTGCTAAATATAAGCGTAGGCAACGGTATGGAGTTTTTGATCCACATGTGGTAAGTGAAGAATCCCCTCTAGAGATATATGAGAAGTATTATAAACACACACCACTTAGCTTGGAACTAAGATTGAGAATTCTGGAATGCCAAAAATTATTTAATGATGATGATGACTGTAGTGACTCTCTGACCGAGACAGAATTTTTAGATGACCCTGTGAATGATTGTGTAGATGATTTGTCTAATTTATTAGAAGAATCTATCTCGCAAGATCTTTCACCCAACTTAGAGGTTTTTTCTAGTCCCCTAGACTTCCAAAAGTTACCTAATTTATGGTTAGAATTATGTGCTTCAAAAATTTTGTTGGATTACTTTGCATCTAAATACCCAGAGGACTTGCCTATTCCTGATACAGTGCATGAGCCGATTGATAAGTACCCAGTCTCAATGGAATCCCCATATTTTGTTTTTTACGCACTTCCTTGTGCAGTAAAAACTTGGTTTAGGGGTAAATCTTGGTTTTTGATAGTTTCAGCGTCTCCGCGTTTTCATGACATAAGTGTGAAGCTGTCGTTTGTAAATATTGTATTTTGGGTCGATCCCCAAGTTTTCAGGTTATTAGTGTATGGGTATCCTTTTTGTACATTCCAGTAGGTGCATTTTTATTTTTATTTTTATATTTTCGTTTACTTTTTTGCATTTTATGGATTTCCCATCTTAAGTTTTGCATTGGATGACTCAATTACATTGAGGACAATGTAACGTTTAAGTGTGGGGGAGTGGTTAACGTTTTATTTTTCTGTTTCAGGAATTTCTTGCATATTATGACCAACTGTGTAGCGGGTCTACAAAAAAAAATAATAATAATTATGACCAGCTGTGGAGCGGGTCTTTTCTTTTGTTCTCTTATCATTTTATGACCAGCTGTGGAGCGGGTCTTTTCTTTCGTTCTCTTATCATTTTATGACCAGCTGTGTAAGCGGGTCTCTCTCTTTCTATCTCTCTCTCATTCTATGACCAGCTGTGTAGCGAGTCTTTTCTTTTTCCTTGCATTATATGACCAGCTGTGTAGCGGGTCTAAAAAAAATAAATAAATTATGATCAGGTGTGTAGCGAGTCTTCTCTCTCTTATTTTATGACCAGCTGTGTAGCGGGTTAATTCTTTTGTTTTGCTCGAGGACTAGCAAAATGTAAGTGTGGGGGAATTTGATGAACACGCAAGTGCGACGCATTTTCACCCATACTTACATGAGCTAGGACTCATTTTATCACTAATAATATTGTTTTAAGTCTTTTCAAGGAAATAAGCCCTTATGGAAAAGTTGCTCGAAAAGAGGTTTTTGGACCCCGGAGGACACTTGTTATTCGAACTCACAATTTTGGATAAGGGGTAACCTATTACTATGGGGCACTCCACTGGCTAAGGGGATACCTGATTTTTTATATACACCCCCACTGCTATGGGCATCCTTAAAATTGTTACGGGGCACCCTTCTTCATCACCAAGAACACAAGGTTTTGGCGGGAAAAATGAATCTGTTTCTGCGAATATTTTTGGGATTGATTTAAGGAGATATTGTGGGGATTTACTCTCGGATATGGATAGATACCATCCTGTTTCGAGTAAACAGGGGTGGTAATTGCATTTGAATCGAGAAAGGAAGGAAATTATCACCGGTTAGAAGAAATTGAGGATGAAGATATTTCATAGATTCTGTTGAGTTATTGTGGAAGATTTTGTTGCAGGTTTTTGGTAAGATTTTGTGTGATTTATTCTTGCATATGGATTTGAATGAATTTATAGCGGCATGACAGGATTGGTAAGGTGCATAATTCCGAAGAAGGAAAGATATATAACGATTTTTATAAAAGTGGGAAGAAATATCTTCGGGTTTATGGTTGGGTTTCTGGTGAGTTTAATACAGAAGTTAAGTGCAGTTAAGAGAGGATATTCTCCCAGGATACATATATTTATCATATCAACAGAGTTTGGGAAGTTTTCAAGACAGTTAACGCATGAAGAGAAAGAAATAATCTTCGTGTAATGGCAGTGAGAATAATGGATTAAAGAGAAAATATTCTGCATTAAACTGAGGATATTTGGATGCTGTGGAGTATAAAAAGGTAGTTGGTAAACAGAGAAAGGATATCGATAGTCTGGGGAATAAAATAGAGAGTTGCATAGCAACTTCTCTGCTGCTGCAGAGAGAAAAAGAAGAAGAAGAAAAGCTTTGACGCCTACAGACTGTCACAAGAAACTGTCGTTTATTGACAGTACTTGTAACAGTCTGTCTGGCACGCTTAATTTGTATTTGCAACATCTATTGTAACAGTAATTTCTGTAACGCCGACACAGCGTTGCAAATTCATTGTATTATTAGTTTTCTTTAATAAAAACACCATTTGAGCTATAAATTATATTTTTGAGTTTGTATTTATCATGAGAAGCTAAACCCCAACACTGGGTCGACGGAGGAAGACGAATTTCATACATGGGTAAAATTATTTAATTCTTTATAAGACTTTTGCATTAATTTTAATTGAAATATGATTTGAAAAAATTAGTTATCATTTTATTAGATGGGTCATGCTTGCTTAGATGTTTGATGTCCCATGCTTACGATTTATAACTAATGTTTGGAGAATCTACCTTGGAAAAAATAAGAGTCAATATTGTTTTACTTATTGAGCGATAATTGTTTGAGAATGAATAATTGAACCTCTTGATATGAGTTTGGCCGAATCCTAGACCCAGTAACTCTCTATTTTATTCGTTTAAAATTAATCTTAACAAGTCTTAGAGTTCGAATCCCTATTTACTACAATTACAACGACAGTCAAAAAAAAATCTAAATCATTTTGGCGCCGCCGACGCGGATTTGTTTTTAGATTAATTTTTAGTTTTTTTTTTATTTTTTAGTTTTTATAGTATTTTATTTAGATTTTCTTTTTCCTTTTTATGCGTTTCTTTTTGTATTTCTTTTCAGGGACTTTTTGAGGATGATGCCTTCTTCTGAGGAGACGTCACCTACGATGACGCTGGCGGAGTATAAGCGTAGAAAGTCAAATTATCAGGAAACCTCATCTGAGATGACGCTTGCTAAATATAAGCGTAGGCAACGGTATGGAGTTTTTGATCCACATGTGGTAAGTGAAGAATCCCCTCTAGAGATATATGAGAAGTATTATAAACACACACCACTTAGCTTGGAACTAAGATTGAGAATTCTGGAATGCCAAAAATTATTTAATGATGATGATGACTGTAGTGACTCTCTGACCGAGACAGAATTTTTAGATGACCCTGTGAATGATTGTGTAGATGATTTGTCTAATTTATTAGAAGAATCTATCTCGCAAGATCTTTCACCCAACTTAGAGGTTTTTTCTAGTCCCCTAGACTTCCAAAAGTTACCTAATTTATGGTTAGAATTATGTGCTTCAAAAATTTTGTTGGATTACTTTGCATCTAAATACCCAGAGGACTTGCCTATTCCTGATACAGTGCATGAGCCGATTGATAAGTACCCAGTCTCAATGGAATCCCCATATTTTGTTTTTTACGCACTTCCTTGTGCAGTAAAAACTTGGTTTAGGGGTAAATCTTGGTTTTTGA
Organism: Papaver somniferum; assembly: GCF_003573695.1. Lineage (NCBI taxonomy): Eukaryota > Viridiplantae > Streptophyta > Magnoliopsida > Ranunculales > Papaveraceae > Papaver > Papaver somniferum. Next base: position 12,526,999 of record NW_020621936.1, on the reverse strand, counting down.
TAGTTTCAGCGTCTCCGCGTTTTCATGACATAAGTGTGAAGCTGTCGTTTGTAAATATTGTATTTTGGGTCGATCCCCAAGTTTTCAGGTTATTAGTGTATGGGAATCCTTTTTGTACATTCCAGTAGGTGCATTTTTATTTTTATTTTTATATTTTCGTTTACTTTTTTGCATTTTATGGATTTCCCATCTTAAGTTTTGCATTGGATGACTCAATTACATTGAGGACAATGTAACGTTTAAGTGTGGGGGAGTGGTTAACGTTTTATTTTTCTGTTTCAGGAATTTCTTGCATATTATGACCAGCTGTGTAGCGGGTCTACAAAAAAAAAAATAATTATTATTATTATGACCAGCTGTGGAGCGGGTCTTTTCTTTTGTTCTCTTATCATTTTATGACCAGCTGTGGAGCGGGTCTTTTCTTTCGTTCTCTTATCATTTTATGACCAGCTGTGTAAGCGGGTATTATTAGTTTTCTTTAATAAAAACACCATTTGAGCTATAAATTATATTTTTGAGTTTGTATTTATCATGAGAAGCTAAACCCCAACACTGGGTCGACGGAGGAAGACGAATTTCATACATGGGTAAAATTATTTAATTCTTTATAAGACTTTTGCATTAATTTTAATTGAAATATGATTTGAAAAAATTAGTTATCATTTTATTAGATGGGTCATGCTTGCTTAGATGTTTGATGTCCCATGCTTACGATTTATAACTAATGTTTGGAGAATCTACCTTGGCAAAAATAAGAGTAAATATTGTTTTATTTATTGAGAGATAATTGTTTGAGAATGAATAATTGAACCTCTTGATATGAGTTTGGCCGAATCTTAGACCTAGTAACTCTCTATTTTATTCCTTTAAAATTAATCTTAACAAGTCTTAGAGTTCGAATCCCTATTTACTACAATTACAACGACAATCAAAAAAAATCTTAATCAGTTCCGTCCGTTCCTATGGTGACAGTGCTGAACTAATCAGGATCGGCCTTGGATCATCCTCAGTCCCAATGTTTATTGTTTCGATATCATCAATGGTGGAGTCAGTGACGTCTTGTAATTTTCGTGGGGCATCTTGAACCTCTTCCTCGAGTCATGGTTCGCTTTGACATGATTCTTCAGGGTGGGGAGACTTTTCATCGTTCTCCCCTATTAATTGCTAATCCCCACGTCGGCGATAAGTGATCCTCCCCTCCGCATCACGACTGGTTATGAAGTTTGATCCTGGAGTTGAGACCTGATCGTTACGGTGTTTAATCGGGGTAGTAGATGACTTAATCACCTTAGCATCTGAGGATGATGGCTTGTCAGCAACCTTTTCAATAGTCTTCCAACTTGGGAGTGGAATGTTGTAAACCTTGCTTGGAGGCTCCTGGATGCTCTTTTGAGATTCAAGGAACTCGACATCATAGACAGGAGCATAAGGAGATGACGAAGCTGGGATGCAACAATCTTGTTGTTGAGTAGAGCCTTCATGCATTGATGGTACGTCAAATGAACCACCTTGTTATCATGAAGCCATGGGCGTCCAAGTATCATGTGATAGTCGGGCTCTTGTTCAATCACGTGGAACTTGACTTTTGATTGAAGAGGTCATACCTTCAAATCTATGTATGCATACCCATATGTATGGATCTGACTTCCTTCAAATCCTGTCATCAGGATAGGGTGTCTGACAATCTTACTCTGCGGGAACCTGGATGCTTTGAGAGTCTTTATAGTGATAATGTTTGTAGAAGCACCCGTATCAACGAGAGCTCTCTTGAATTCGTAGTCTCTCATAAAACCGGTTACGTACAGGGCTCGATTATGTCCTTCGTCTTCAATGCGGTCTTCTTCTCCGAAAGTGATATTGTTGATTGAATGGTCAGACATGACAGGTGTTTCCTCAGCTGCTAGGCACGACGGAGTCAGAGGTATGTCTGACGATATCTGGTTGACTGCAGCGAACGTGTTCGTGTGTCGATCCCTTGAAAATTGTAAGAGCTCACATAGGTTTTCAACCAAGTGTGCGACTTCCTGATCCACTGGCTTCTCGTAAGTGGTAAAACTGTTGGTCTGAGGACTAGTGTCGGTGGTGTCAGAGGACGGGTGTTCCACAACTTGAGCCCCTCGGGTTCTTGTTAGATCCACCATGAAGTTGAACGAATTATCGATTGCTCCCTTCAATCGATTTATGTTCCTTTCTAGGATCTCCTGCCTTCGTTCCAGTTCGTCTGGTGACGGAATTTCTCCATCGAATGCATTGATAGACGAAAAAGGAGTAGTAAAGTATGAATGACGAATATTACCAGAATCATTTGGCCGAGCCAGAGAAGCATTGCCATTCGAGAGACTCTGATTGGATTTTTGCGTATCTGAATTGGACCTGAGACCGATTATCTTTGTGAGAATTGAGATTGCAACCGAGAGAATGATCTCCCACTGTGGTCGCCAATCTGTAGATGGGGCAAAACGATTTGCTGGATTTTATGGGATCGAGGAGACGACCGTACGGAGGAGACTCCTTGAACCGAGCGAAATGTTGAACCTCACACAGATGCACAGCAAGAAGGGAGTGCTTTGAATTCGAGAGATCAATCTGTAGTACTCCTGCCTAAACCAAGACAAAGGCCGTTCCAGAGTAAATTCGGTCATAAGAGAGGATGGGTCGATCTGTAGGAGGGAAGCTGAGAAATGTGTGGAATCAATGGTAATCAAAGATTATAGGTGTTTGTTGTGTATTCTGAATAAGATAAGTTCTGAATTATTGAATTTGCTCTGTTGAGAGTAATTGCTCAGATGTTGAGTTGTTAATCTCGTGTTGTCCGTTTGACGTGAAATTCTTGTATATTCAATCATGATTCAGAGACTTATTTATATTACTGGAATTGTAAACACCATGATCCCATGAAGTGTGACAGTTGATGGAATCAGAGAGTGGGGAAATGGAAATCATGTTTGAAACCAATTGCTCATCGTGCGGAGACTTGGTCGATTTTCCATCCACTACTTTGTTAACTCCTTCAACTGATTGCACGACTTGCTCACATTCTTATCGTGTGTATGAACACACGTGCCTTAGAACGCCAGACCAAAACCCTAGTTAATATCCCCCCATGTGACATGATTGATGTCTCGTGGTTGTGGAGTCTGCAAAGTAGACGTGTATTTAGTTAATCAGTTGCTGACTTCATGGGACGATGAGTCCATGATTTTACAAAACGTTCTGAAACTCATGAATCGAACATGTTTGTTGAGACAGAGGTATAATTCTCAAGTAAACGTTGATAGTTGAGGTGAGAAAGTATTGCTCATTCGATGAATTGTCGAATATTGAGAGTTGAACCAATATTCCTTAGTTTGAGCAAATATTTCTCATCTGAGCAAGTGTTGCTCGTCTGATGAATTATTGGTAGCGTGACCAAAATAAAACATTAATTAGAGTACTGGTAGTTGAACCGAGCATAGTAAATGTTGATCATGAGATCGTCGTAAAATTATTAGCGTCTGAATCTGGAATTATGATCCTTGGACTCAGAAACCCTAATTTGATCAATTGATGACCAATTGATGGTTTATTGAAAATTAGCCATGGAATGAAAGAGGGAACGGTTACATGGGATCATGGGTCGACCATGTAGCGCCCATATGCTCGAGTGAGCAAATACCAAGGTCTCTTGAAGAGTTGGTGAAAGGATGATCAAATACTGGTTTAATCATTTATTAAAATAATGCTCGTCTGAGCCTTAGGTGGTAAAACCTAATTGATTGCGAAGAGGTGAGAGACCAACCAAGGGGTCATGAAACCAGCCCTGGATGGTCACGGGATCGAATGACGATCATTCTATGAAATTCCCAAAATTATTTGGAAGAGTTTTGGACCTAATACGTGCAATTACACAAATTAGGTCAAATCATGAAAGTACGTGGGACCGGTTCCTCGCAAGCCAAAGAGCCACCCTTGGTTGGTCAAGGTAACATGCTCACGTCATCAAAATGTTCGTGTTTCAGTTCTGAGAATTTTGATATTTTCTGGCGTGCATTTGAGCAACCATTTGACAAAATATGACAAAATCAAAGTTTTGCTGAAACTGGGGAAACTTCATGAGATGAAGGAAAATAATTATAAAATGAAGAAACGATGAAGCGTGGGACCACTGAGGCCAAGGCATGGCCGTCCAGGCAATGACCACGGTCTCATGGTGCTTTTTCCTAATTTTATATTATTTTTCATGATTTTATGAAAATATCATGAAATCAAGGAGTTTGTTGAAATTAAGGAGTTTCCTTGAAGTGAAGGAGTTTCCATGGGATCAAGAAAACAAATAATATTGAGAATAATAAAATAAGGGTGTGTGGGACTGGCTTTGAGCATGGTCGTCCGGCTAGGGCCCGGTTCCGTGCGTTTTCCCTAATTTTATGTAATTTCATGTATTATTTCCATGATTTGAAGGAATTTTCATAATTTGAGATAAATACCATGAAATCAAGGAGTTTCATGGGATCAAGGAAACATAAAAATAATAATAATAAAATAAAGGGGCGTGTGGGACCGGCTAGGGCATGGCCGGTCGGCTGGGGCCCGGTCCCACGAGTTTCCCTAATTTTATATTATTTTTCATGGTTTTAAGGAAATACCATGAGATTGAGGAGTTATCATGAGATTAGGGAAATAATAATAAAATAATGAGGAACCATGAGCTGTGGGACCGGCTGAGGTCAAGGCATGGTCGGTCGGCCAGTGACCACGGTACCACGACATTTTTCCCAATTTTATATTATTTCCTTGGTGCGAAGGAACACCATGAAACTGAGGAGTTCCTTTAAAACGAAAGATATTTGCTCAAATGAAAGGATTTTCATAAGATCAAGGAAAATAACAAAAATATGATAAAATATAAAACTGGGCGTGGGACTGGCCACAACACGGCCGGCCGGCCAGTGAGCCCAGTCCCCCAGCGCATTGGTCCATATTTTATTATTTATTATTTTCTTTCCTATTTTGCATAGGTTCATCATCTCGTCGTATTTTGAAATACTCGTTCGTGCAGGTGATTGTTAGTGCATCATCGTCGAGTACACTTGTACCTTTTGAGTCGGGGCTTGCTCGAAGGTAACTCAGACGCCCATGTGTTGAATATTTATTACTAACCCATGGAATTCTGTTGAGAAGAGCCATGAATTGAAGTAACGAAATATTACGAAAATATTTGAATATTTTCCAGAGATTCAGTGGATGAATCTAATAATTTAGGAATAATTAATTGATGGCTCTATACTAGCATGATCGTCTAGGAACATTAATTATTCTGAGCGATATGAGCTTGTTGAAGCGTCATATCCTTTATATAGTCAGGGAAAACTGTTGTTGTATCCTGAAGACGTTATTGCTCTACACTAGCAGGCAAGCTGTCTATGAGCCGTCCAATCTCGTGATTCTATATAGAAGTAATTACTGAAATTGCTCAGTATTTATGAGATATGTCGTTGCCTCAGCTGAGAGACTACATATCCACATATACTCTGAGAGACAATATTCTCAGTCAAATATTTGATGAGAGACACGTGTCTCAATACTTGCGTCTGATTGCTGGATCAGAAGTTTGTATAATTATGGGTTTACGATTTTAGCCTTTGTCAAAATACACCATCTACATTAAGTCCCCTGCTTAGTGAGGAACAGTCGTGTTCCTCAGTCAGCATTGAATTGTGATTTTTCGGCTATAAAAAATATAAGCAATTGAACTTAGTCGTAAGTTAAGACGTTACCGGATTTTTTATAGTACGAGCAAACCACGACTTGAATGAAGATACCGGTGGCATGATAGAGCATCGTCTAATGAGCATAAATTGGTGTTGAACCGCTGATTTTGATGACAGAACCTTGATCGTTTAGGATTCGCGGGCCGGGCCCAATAAGGAAATCCTTGTGGAATTAGGTTTTTGGAATTAAAATTTGGTATAAAAGGAATTAATCTCTCTTTTTTTTTATTTATCCTTCACGCGACCGGCCACCTTAATCTCTTCATCACCCTCACGTTATCAGGGAGGAAAATAATTTTCGCCGGAGTTTCCAGTGCCGCCGACCGTCGTCGCCACCGTCCGGCCGGCGCCGACCAGGTACGCAACTTTTTTTTTCTGCTGATCTCATGAGTTGTTCATGCTTTTGATCATGTTGAAATCATATATGTGTATATATGGGTGCGATTTTTGTTGAAAAACCCTTGTTTTTTGGAAAACGTATGTTCGTTTGTTCGTTAGATTTTGAGAAACTAATCATAATCCCTGATTTAGGAGAGAGTTTTTTTTATATATATACCTAGGTCCAGTGATAAAACTTTGTTTATGAGCTTTCATGGGAACCAAGGTTTTATCATAAAAGGATTGAATTTTCACAAAACTGAAATAAACCCTCGTTTTAAAGAATGATGATAGCACGAAGGAAAAAATATTTTTTTCTTTTTTATATGTGGACTTGTGTCCAGTGATAAAATTTTGTTTATGAGCTTTCATGGAAATCAAAACTTTATCTTATAAGATGTGAGCTTTTCGCAAAATTGAAATAAACCTTCGTTTTAAAGACGAACGACGATACGAAGGAAAAGAGCTTTTATTTATATATATATATATATATATATATATATATATATAAAATCGTGATCTGTCCACGAAAAATATCTTTGTATACAAAACCGTGACATGCTCACGGAAAAGAATTTTTTTTTTTTTTGCGTGAGTTATCACTCACAAAAATAAAAACGTGAGCTATCATTTCACGTTTTTGTAAACATATATTTTCAAAAATCCAAGTTTGATTCTGAGTAATGTTCAAAGTAAACAGTTATTTATGATGAAATATTATTTTAGTTTTCATAATTCCATGGTGAATGCTCACACAGTAGAAATGTTCATGATTTTATGAAAATCTGAGTTTCGTTCGTCTTTTGTAGGTTTCGAAGAAACGAACGAGTTTTAAGGTGTTAACTCTTGCATTACCATCACTACTGTTAGTGGAATCGTAAAAAGGTAAGAGTTAAGATTTACCATTTTTGCAGATGGATTTATTTGCATGTTGATAATTTTATGCTCCTGATTCCAGAAAATGTCAACTTCCAGCAGTAGCAATTACGATTATAGTTATTCCTCTTCTTCCTCCATCTCTTCTAATGAGGATTCCAAAGCTTCTATAGCCAAATCGAAAGATAAGAAAACTCATGATTAGGGAGCAAAGCCTAGCATACCCTTGAATGATCGAAGGGTCACTTATGCTAAAATTATGAAGAGAAAGGCTGAAGATGATGAAGCAGAGAATCGTCAGCGCAGAAAGGATCGATTTCAGCGCAGAATACAAGCGGCTGAGGAGAGACGTCAATTCCTTGATGGGGTACCCTCTGACTCTGACGCTGACGCTTCTGAAGAGGATACTATGTGGGTGTTTACAGAGTAGAAGATCAAGCCTGACCGATATGAAAGAGAGTTCCGGAAGACTATGAAGCAAATTGAAGCTGAAGCGGAAGAAGACTCGGACTCAGACGATCCTTATACCCATACAGACTTCATCAATGATCCTGATGATGATTCCGACGAAAAGGAGGACAGTGATGACAAATCTGATAACTCGGATGACGAGAAGGACACTAATGACGAATCTGATAATTCGGATGAGTCTGACGAGTAGTTTTACTTCCATCCTCTTTTCTTTCTTAAACATTTGAATGTTCTTTAGCCTTCGTAGTAGACATCTTACTTGGACAACTTCACTTAAGTATTAATAATTTCCCTTTCGAACGAGAGATTCTTTATTAATGTTGGCTCTTCTTGATTGAAAATACGCCGAACCCCTCGTGATTTTCCTTTTGCTTGCTTTACGGCTTCTATCTGTGAAAATATCCAGATACATCACAGATGACATGTAACACACAGGGACCGTGTGACTTTCTGACCATACTCAGTTTTGGTCAGTGTAGTGATCTACACTACAAACAACTAGATTTAGGGTTTAATTCTTACAGGATCTACACTGTAAGGATTGAAATAAACCTCAAAGAGGCGGAGAAGATGAACTTCACTCAAACATAATTCTTCACTAACTATTTGGGGTTACAGAGAAAGACTAAAAGAAGCGTGTTCTCATCCACACGAGCCAAACACACGCTTGAGTTAGACAAAAACTAAATACAATCATAAAAAGTATAAGGGCACCCAACTAGACTATCATGACGGAGAAGGGACATGACAAATGCCGGCTCCAACAGAGCATCCTTGTGCTCAAGGATGAATTTGGGAAAAGAGGTCTTGATAATTGCCACGTCTTCCCAAGAAGTGTCTCCATCATCTGTATGAGACCATTATATCTGCACCTGTGGGATATGTTGACGACCTTTACAATGGTGCGAGAATTTAAAACCTTGACATGCTTGACTTTAAACAAACCTTCCTTGTCAATGTTGGGGAGTGATGTCTGTGGTAGTAACCCTTGTCCAAACTTCTTCTTTAACTGGGAAACGTGAAAGACGGGATGGATCCGAGAAGAAGCTGGCAGTTGAAGTCGATAAGCTACAACTCCAATTATTTCCAAAACCTTATATGGTCCAAAAAATTTGGCTAACAGTTTGAGATTCTTGCGTAGTTGGACAGAAGTCTGTCGATAAGGCTGAAGACGTAAATATGCCAAATCACCAACTACAAATGATCTCTCCACTCTGTTCTTGTCATCCTGTTGCTTAATGCGATGTTGAGAATTCAAGAGATTCTGGCGCAATACTTCTGTCATGATTCCCCTTTGGTGCAGATAATCATCAACAATTGAGTTGTGAATGCCTCCAGTGTGATGTTGTCCAAACTGTGGTGGAGATTAGCTGTAAAGAGATTTGAAGGGTGTGAGCTTCAAGCTAGTGTGGTATGAGGTGTTGAACCACCACTCTGCCAGGGATAACCATGAGACCCACTTAACTGGCCTATAACTACACATACAACGTAAATAAGACTCCAGACAAGCATTGACACGCTCTGTTTGGACGTTTGTCTGCGGATGATACGCCGTGCTCATATGGAGAGAAGTACCCACTGCCTGGAATAATGCTTTCCAAAAGCCACTGAGAAACACTGCATCTCTATCAGAGACAATGGTTGCAGGGGTACCATGTAACTTAAGGACGGAGTTGATGAAAAGTTTGGCTACAGTTTGTGCTGTGTAAGGGTGACTTAATGCAATGAAATGAGAGTACTTAGTAAAGCGATCAACAATTACCATAATGACGTCTCGACCTTCAGATTTCGGCAATCCAGAAATGAAATCCATGCTGATGTGTCTCCAAGCTTGGTCAGGGACATGGAGAGGCTGTAGAAGCCCTGCAGGTAGCTTGTGTTCTACCTTATGTTGTTGGCAGACGTCACAGTGTTGTACAAATTGCATTAAGTCTCGCTTCATACCAGGACAATGGAAGTAAGTTTTGGCGTGTTGATAGCTGGCTTGCATCCCTGAGTGGCCTCCAATGGCTGATGAATGAACAGATGCCAAAAAAAATTTCTATCATCACTAGCTTGACCAATGTAAATTCTACCCTGCAACTTAAGAATGGCATTAGTAAGAGTATACCCTTTATCATTCATGGGAGAGATAGTCAGTTTGGGAATCCAATAGGCTGTTATGGGGTCATCTGTATAGCTAGTGATAATGTCTTCAAAACATTTTGGGTTTGCTTATGAGAGGGAGGAACAACTGGCTCGAGATAGAGCATCTGCTACCCTATTTTCTGAACCTTTCTTGTAGTATAGGGTGTAGTCATATCCTAAAAGTTTAGTCAGCCTTTTTTGTTGAAGTACAGTGTGTAGTTTCTGTTCTAGAAAGAATCCTAGGCTTTGATGATCCGTAAAAATCTTAAAATGAGACCCCAATAAATATGATCTCCATTTGGTGACAGATAACACAATTGCTAGTAATTCTTTTTCGTAAATGGATAAAGCTTGATACCTGATCCCCATACCTTTGCTGAAGAAGGCAATTGGTCTACCACTCTGCATTAATACTGCTCCCACTCCCAAATCACTAGCATCAGTTTCTAGTTCAAATTCCTTAGTGAAATATGGTAAAATAAGAACAAGAGTAGAAGTAACCACTTTCTTAAGTTGCTCAAAGGCTAACTCTGCACCATCATTCCAAACAAAATTGCCCTTTTTAAGTAGTTTTGTAAGTGGTCTACAAATCAAAGCATAGCCTTTAACAAATCTGCGATAATACCATGTCAAGCCTAGAAACCCCCGTAAACCCTTAAGAGTAGTTGGTCTAGGCCAATTTACCATACATTCGATTTTTCCAGGGTCAGCTGCAACACCCTCTCTACTGATTATGTGGCCTAGATACTCTATTTATGGTTGACCGAAAGAACATTGCTTTGTTTAACAAACAATGAATGTTTGTGCAAAATAGAAAGGACAATATGCATATGTTGACAGTGAGTAGCCATGTCTTTACTATAAATGAGTATATCATCGAAAAAGACAAATATAAATTTTCTGAGGTATGGACGAAAAATGTCGTTCATCAGTGACTGGAAAGTAGCCGGGCCATTTGTAAGCCCTAAGGGCATCACTCGAAATTCAAAATGACCATGGTGAGTACGAAAAACAGTTTTAGCTATGTCATCTAAGTAAACCCTAATCTGATGATACCCAGCTAGATGATCTAGTTTTGTGAATATTGTAGCTCCAGCTAATTCATCTAGTAATTCATCTATAGCTGGTATAGGGTACTTATCTTTGATTGTGATGGCATTAAGCTTGCGATAGTCGAATCAGAACCTCCATCCTCCGTCCTTCTTCTTGACTAATATTACTGGTGATGCAAAGGGGCTATGGCTGGGTTGTATAACTTCTGCCTCTAGCATCTCTTGCACAAGTTTCTCAATCACCTCCTTCTGGACATATGGAACTCTGTAAGGACGTAGATTTGGAGGTGTATCATTGGGGACCAAATTGATGTGGTGGTCATGAGCTCTTTCAGGAGGCAGTGTGGTAGGTGTCTGAAAAATGCCAGGGAATTGCTCAAGGACTGTATCAGTTGGTGCTTCTATGACCTCTGAAGAAGTGTTGGATTGTAGAGAGAAAAATTGTCCAATGAGACCTTGATTGCCTTTGTGAAGTAGTCTCTTCAGTATGGATCCAGACATTTGAGACAAAGTAGCTTCCTCTTGTAGGCCATGCAACTCAATTTCTGCACCTTGGTGTTGGAATTTAATGGTGAGTTGCTTGAAATCAAAGACCATAGGGCTGAGCTCACGCATCCAGTCCACACCAAGCACCATATCATAACCCCCCCACTCTAGAATGTGCAAATCACTCTTTTGTGCATCTTTGGGGTCTACGAAGCTGTGAGTACTGCCACTGTCTACTAAGATGGTGAGTTCTTGTTTGTTAACCAATCCTTTGATTTTGATGGTTGTATGAGAGATTGATCCAGCTAGGGCATGTACAGAGATTACATTTCCTCGTTCATTTCTACAATAGTTGGAGTAGACCCGACCTTAGCCTCGTCAGACTGTGATCCATCCTCATCATCTGCCACAATCATATATAATTGTTGTTTATTGCATTTATTACCCTTAGTGTAAGCTTCATCATAATCATAACACAGTCCTTTCTCCCTTTTTGCACGCATTTCAGCATATGTAAGTCTCTTGACTGACTGTATCTTAGGACATGTAGTTGGACTGGTAACAATTGGTGTAGTGACCAATGGAGTGAGATTAGGAGGCTTATTAGAGGTGGTGAATGGTTTTCCCCCATAGAAGAACTTGCCTGAAGATCTTGGTGGAGCTTTATGTGCTTTCTCCATGATGCATTCTTGCCTTCTATCTAAAAACATAGTTTGTTGCAAGGTAGTAAGGGTGAACATTTCCACTACCAATCTAATATCTTCCTTCAGTCCACTAATAAAAATATGAATGAAGTAATCTTCAGTTAAGGAAGGGTTCTTTGCTAACATTAAGGCTTTCAGTTCTTCAAATTTCTCTTGATAGTCTAAAACTGAATGAGTTTGATCTAGTTTATTGAACTCAGATATAACATTATCATGGCCTAATTCTTGAAACCTAGTGCAAAAATCAATAATGAAATCTTCCCAATATAAAATACCCTTACCAATTTGGTAGTCTTGGAACTAAATACAGTCATAAAAAGTATAAGGGCACCCAACTAGACTATCATGACTAATAAGGGACATGACATTCAGTCCCCAGTGTATTATTTTACTCCGCATCTCCGGTATTGACCTTGTCCGAGACTTAGGGTTTGAGTAAATCTCGCAACTGAATTGACTATTTGCAGAAGATAAGCGCCCATTGTATCTTGTATATATCTTCAAGATTTAGGGTTTAATATTTGCGCAAATATTTCTTCCATTCCTGAGTTAGTTTCATCGCAGAAGAAACTTTGATTGTCATACCATCCATTACCATGTCCAGCGATAGTACTTCTTCTCAAAATGAACTCCAATCGAAGCATGAAATTGAAGCGTCCATCTCGGTAAGTTTTATATATTTTTCGTCTCTGTTTGATCGAAGTTATTGATCATAGGAAAATGATTTGTTGCAGGATAACCAGAAGAATCATTCTTCTCATAATTCGAGGCCCAAGCGGACTGTTAGAGCTCCTGCCCGGTACATGTCCGCTCATGCTGAGGCTGGATCGTCTGTAAGTAATCTTATACCTTTCGAAGATTTATCACGTTAACTTTTGATAAAATTAAACACTTCTTCGTCGCAGGCGAATGTTCGTGTCGTCGTTGATGCTAGAAGGAGGAGGAATGGAAAGCTGGAGACAGGATTCATGCTCGTGGTTGAGGTTGAAGACAGCAGCAACCGAGTTGGTGAAGACTCTGCCGAATCCGTGGAAGCTGGAGACAGGATTCATGCTCGTGAATATCCAACAGCTGGACTCTTGTTCGAAGCTCCTTTGATCAATACTTTACCGGAAAATGAGGTGGTTGGTGGTTTCGTCATTCCCAAGTGTCACACGCCTCTTTACACCAAAATCTGGAAAAGATATGGGCATATTGCTATGACCGAGGTGTGGAAAGGTTTTCTACCAACCCTCTTGACTACAGTTGCAGGGTTGTTGCCGATCATTGAGGAGATGGAACAGATGCGCCTGCGACATTTCAAGAATCAGGAATTGCACAGGTGGGATGAGATAATTTCGAACTGCGAGACCTTGCGGTTCAATATAGGATGGCTTCGTCATCAGCTCGAGATAATCAAGATTGATAAGGCGGCGGAGGCTGCTGATGCGATTTATCTGACCACTGCTCTACTGGAGGAGGAGAAGATGCTCGCTTTGGAGTCGGCCAGGGTTGAGAAGGTGGTACAGGAGTTGAAGACGAAAACCAAAATTTTCCAGAAGAAACTTGACAGGGTTGTTTACAGAGATTATCCATTGCTGGACGGTTTGCTCTGAGAGAGCATTTATAATTGTCGTTTTTTAATAGGTTTAAGCTTCTGGCTAGGTGGAATAATTGATCATGGTATGAAGGAATTTTTTGCTCATTTATGAAATGTGTAATGAACAAAGGAGCATTTGCACGCTCTTTGGAGGAATGAAAATTACATTTTTGAAAATGCTTGAAATGATGAAAAGGTAATTGTTTTTTAAGGATCAGGCGTAATAAGATTTGAGCCATTTGCCGCTGATTATATTTCCTTCCACTCCTCCGTCAACAATCAAGATCCTATAATATCCACTGGATACTTCCTTGATGACTACATATGGTCCCTCCCATTTCGGAGAGAACTTGTGAGCGGACATGTCTTGTTGAATATGCTTTGTTGTCTTTAATACCAGATCTCCTACTTGAAATGTTCGAGGTCTTACCATTTTATTGTAGGCCCTGGAGATCCTTTGTTTGTAGGTTTCTACGTATTTTTCCACCTTACCCATCCTTGACTCAAGCATGTCTAGTTCAGCGATTCTTGACTTGGATACTTAGGCTTCATCCCATTGTACTCCAATGGATATTGCAATCTTTGCTGAAGGAATTTTAATTTCTGCCGGAAGTATGGCGTCGGCTCCGTAGACGAGGGAATATGGTGAAGTCTCGATTGAGCTCCTTGGAACGGTTCGATAATCCCATAGAGCCATAGGCAACTGTTCATGCCACGTTCGAGGATTGTCATGAATTATCCGACTGAGAATTCAGATCAAATTTTTGTTGGTGCTCTCTGCTTGTCCGTTTCCTTGGGGATAATACGGTGTGGAGAAGACTTGTTTGATGTCGTATTCCTCGAGTAATTCATTCACGTGCTTGTTGGTGAAAGGAGTTCCATTATCAGTAACAATGTGCTTAGGAACACCGAATCTACATATTATATGCTCTTTGATGAAGGCTGCAATCGTGACTCCGTCGGTCATTCGAAGAGGAATAGCTTCGACCCATTTGGTGAAATACTCAGTCGCGGTGATGATGTATTCATGCTTCTTTGAAGATGCTGGATTGATCTTCCCGATGATATCTAGTCCCCAGTTGTAGAAAGTCCATGGACTAGGGAGACAAGGAGTGTGGATGAGATTATCATGGATTTGGCATTGGTGACTCCTATGAACGTGTGCAGCTGCATCGTCTTCCATGGTCGACCAATAATATTTCTCATGAATTTGAAGAAATAATTTTCTCTTTCCTTGATGTTCTCCTTCGTGCGTTTCCTTCAGAATTGTTGGGATTTCATGCTTAGATAAGCATCTCAGTAAATTCCCACCAAAGCTTTTGCGGTATAAGATCCTGTCACGAAAGAAAAATATCTTAGCTCTCTAAATGAGTTTGACTGCTTGCTTCTTTTCCAGTGGTAGTTCATTGTCCCGGAGGTATTTGATGTAAGGCTCCCTCCAGTCCCCAGTGTGGTGGACTGTCAAAACCTCTAAGTGATGAGGAGGTGTCTGCCAATTGAGACAAGATCCTTGTAGAGCCCTTTCCTGATCTTCCATGGAAGGCCAGTATTATCCCACCCTTTGAAACCTTCTGTAAAGTGTTACCACTAACGTTTGTCCGCAGATTTCTTCATGTATGCGCTTGAGTTGTTCTTCTGCTTCGTCGTTTCCAAGGCACCGTGATAGGGATCCATCAGAGTTTCGATAGAACAACGCCCTGTGAAGTAAGAAATAATTTCCAATTCTTTGAGGATGACTTTGCTTTCTGAAATAGAGTTGCTCAACTCATGAATGATGGGCACTCTCCAATCGCCTGCTGGAATATCTTCGACTTGAGTGAGCCAGGTAGATGACACAATACGCCTATGTATGGTGATTGTTTTCTCTGCCCCTTCGAATTGCATCTTAGAAGCGAGAGTTGCTAAGCAGTCAGCATGCATGTTGTTAGTTCGTCCAGTATGGACAACCGTGGCATCAAGAAAATAGGTTAATAGCCGCTGAGCTTCGGCTCTGAATGGAGCGAGCATGATTTATTTGAGAGTATATGTCTCATTCATTTGATTGACCAGTAATTTTGAATCCCCTCTTATCTCGAGGTGTGTCGCTCCTGCTTGCTTGGCCAAGGACAATCCTAGTAAGAAAGCTTCATATTCTGCCGAATTGTTGGTGCAGTTGAAATCCAACTTGAACGAATGTGAGAAAACTTCAACAGATGGAGACACTAGCACTACGCCCGCTCCTCCGGTGTCGTTGCTAGGGGTGGCGGATCCGTCAAACTATAAAAGTCATGTTTCTTCTTTGATAACTAGGATGTCTGGAAATTCACCGGGTACATCCTCGTGCAACGTTGTCGTATCTTTCCTGGAAAAACAGCGAGCAAGTCTGCAACTGCTTGGCCTTTGATTGCTCTAGGTGGCGTGCAAGCTATGTCTAATTCTGACATCTGGAGTAGCCACTTCGCTGGTCTCCCTATCAAGGCTGGCTTTGATAGCAGGAACTTTGTAGGATCAGCTTTGGAGACGAGTATGAACCTGTTAGATAGTAAATAGTTCCTAAACTTATGGATTGCATGTATTAATGCTAGACATGCCCTTTAAACCTTTGTATATCGGAGTTGAGCATCTCTCATTGTGCGGCTGAAGTAGTATATTGGTCGTTTTATGCCTTCGTCGTCTTCCTGAGCAAGGAGCGCTCCAATAGTAACATCGCTGGAAGCTGTGTAAAGTATCAGACGTCGTCCATGTACTGGAGACTTCATGACAGCAGGTGACAATAGTATCTGTTGTATTTTATGGAAGGCTTCTTGTTGAAAAACTGTCCAGGTGAAACTTTCTCCTTTCTTTAGTTGAGGGGTGAATGAAGCAATGAGTTGAGCCAGTTCCATATAATCGTCGAAACCAGGAAAGTGGAGAAATCACAAATCTTGGCAGACTTACCTCTAAATGACGAAGCGGAGATAGACGACATTCCAGGAATGGATGGAGAAAAGCCGGAACCAGAAGACCTCTTGGAACCGCAGAACGCACGAAGGTGGGAAATATTCGTAGACGGCTCCTCAAACGGAGAAGGAGCAGGCATAAGGATCGTGATAACGACCCCTACTGGAGACCGACTCATCTATGCATTCAGGTTAGAATTCGAGCAATACACCAATAACATCACGGAGTATGAGGCAGTCATACATGGCCTACGATTGGCACAGGAATTGGGCTTGTCAGATGTTCGTTTAACTAATGACTCGCAGCTGGTCATTAGACAAATAGAACTCAAGTATCAAACTTTGGATCCAATACTATCTTCGTACCTAAAGCTGGCACAGGAGCATGCGGCGAAGATCATCAATGTCGTGTTTAGGCATGTCTGCCGAAAAGATACAGACACGCAGATGCCTTAGCATTCATATCATCAATGCTGAAGGACAAAAATACTACCTCAATCCAAATTAGGAGAATTTATGAACCTTCGATAGATGGATTAACCTCCGCTACCGAAGGTACCTTAGCTGTCCAAACCCGGGCAATGAGGGAAGCAGAAAAAGAAAAAGAAGACGAAAGAATGGAGGAACCAGACAATGAAGCCGAGGAGTCTAACGAAGATAAACCCATGTCAGATGAAACAATGAAGATGAAGCTGAGGACGATTGGAGAATTCCAATTCACCAATACCTCGACAAAGGTACTTACCAGCAGATGTCAAGGAGGCACGAAAACTCACATCAAAAGTAGCAATGTACAGCCTGCGAGACGGGGTATTGTATAGAAGGTCATTTCTTGGACCTTTGATGTGATGCCTCTCACAAACCGAAGGTAAAAGGATATTGCATGATATACACAGCGGAGAGGCCGACAATCATAGCGGAAGAAGGTCACTAGCAATCAAAGCTAAAATGCAAGGGTACTATTGGCTGAGCATGGACGAAGATGCGAAGAATGTGGCAAGGCGTTGTGTAAGATGCCAATGCTACGCAAGAAAAATCAGAGCGCCGGCAACAGAGCTTAACTCAGTCATCAGCCCTTGGTCATTCGCCAAATGGGGTGTTGATATCGTTGGACCTTTGATAGAAGGGTCGTCAAAAATAAGATATCTTATTGTAGCTACAGATTACTTCACCAAATGGGTGGAAGCAAGGGCTTTAGCAAGAATTAGGGACACGGATGTCTTCAAGTTCTTGTTCGAGCAAATCATCTGCAGGTTCGGAATACCAGCATCCATAGTCTCTGACAATGGCAAACAATTGGAGGGAAAGAACATAGATATGCTCTTTAATGCCTTCAACATTCATAAAAACAAGTCCACTCCGATATACCCTAAGAGCAATGGACAAGCGGAGGCCACTAACAAGACGATAGCGATGAACTTAAAGAAGAAGTGGGGGCATACAAGAAGAGATGGTGCGAACAGCTACACAATGTCCTATGGGCCTACCGCACTACAAGAAGAGCACCGGAGAATCTCCGTTCTTACTAACCTACGTAGCCGAAGCAGTCATTCCAACGGAGATAATACTGCCAACGACAAAAACAGAAGCGTGGGAAAAGAACCTAACAACACACCTCATGCTAGAAAAGCTCGACGACCTCGAAGAAAGGCGGGAAGTAGCTTTGCAAAGGATGGTGAATTATCAGCGAAGGCTAGCTCGTGAATACAACAAGCGGGTAATCCTAGAAACTTTGTGGTAGAAGAATAGTGTTACGTCAAACACCACCATACCAAAGGAAGAAGGAATGGGGAAAGCTAGCTCCAACGTGGGACGGACCCTACATCATACACGACATTGCTGGGAAAGGTTCATACTACCTAAGGAACCTCAAAGGGGAGGTATTACAACACCCTGGAACGCAATGTACCTAAAGAAGTATTACCCGTAAGAGAATGGTTATCACTCAGGAGAAGAAGGGAAGGGGCGGAAGCCCACCATGTTCTATCCCTGATCAAAGGTATTATAAACCTAACTAATCAATGAAAGAAACTTTTTGCTAAGAGAAAGTGTATGTTGATTAAAACAAAGTGGGTTAGAATACACTCCGTCAGAATTGACGATGAGACAAGGCACGGCATAACTGCGCATATGTCAATCTCGGATCCTAAGGGCAAACGAATCCCTCCAAAAGGCAAATAATAAGCAATATATCCCATGAGAGATACCTTGTCGAAGTAAAGCAGCAATCACGCTGAACGCGTAGGGTTACAGGAAAAATATTGCCACGTAGGAACCCTCGCCACCACGGTACCTTCTGGCCAAAGGATACTAACGTAGGACGATGAATGTTCCACCAAAGGTTAAAAAGATAAAAATACCTTAGCACCTAGTGATGACTCGAATGTGCAAATAATTAGACACAATACGTATACATTTATATATATATATATGAATTTAAAAGTATCATAATAGAGTTACCAAAAGAAGACTAACGCACCCCAAAAGTTGCAGGTGACAAAGGTCCGACAGTTACAAATAACGGAGCATTGTTGCAAAAGAAATGAGACAATGAAGTCCCCTCAGCTGGGGGCATAATACAACAAAGGAGTTCGGTTAAAAACGAAGTCATCATAACACAATCAAGGATAAGGAAGACGAGGAAAGGTGACACCCTCCGCTTGAAGCTCAGCCTCTGCAAAAGCATTGTTGATATAATCGATGGCAGAACGCTTAAACCGCGCCTCCATCTCAGAAGCCTAAGATGACAGATCAGAAGCCGACTTCTGACGAAGCTCCCTAAGCTGAGCACTGAGTTGATCGTTAGCTCGCTGAAGAGCCTCAGCCTTAAATTTAGAAGCAGGATCAAACTGGAGAGATATTTCCAACTGGGATATCTGACCCTCGAGGTTGCTGGTCTTAGCATTTGCACCCACCAGCTTCTCTTGGAGACCTACGGATACGAAGGATATTAGAGACAATGCAAAGCAACTAAAGATACGAGGAATACTACGAAGGGAATAGTTATCCTAAGCTACCTCCGGCATGGATATGGGACTCTTCTAAACTATGATGAGCTTCATCAAGGTCCACCTCAGCCGTATAAAGATCATCCAAAAGGGTATCCCTTTCAGTCCGAAGATCGTCAACATCTATGCGGAGTGACGCATTCTCAGAAGATAAAGCTCGGTACACATTCTCTAACTCTTCAAATCTTTTTACTAAGGATGCATGAGACATAGAAGAAGGAACGAAGCCGGTGTCGACAAGTTTGTTCTTAAGGGAGCATACCTCGAAGGTCAATACATTACGCTCTGCAGTGACCTTGGCTAAAGAAGCGCAAGCATCTTCAAAATCAGCATGATATTTCTTAGGAATAACTTCTTGAGCAGAGAAACGTTTCTCAACTAAGGAAATATCCTCCTTTTGCTTTAAAATAAGACCTTCTTTCCATCTAAGGGCTTCGTCACACTCCACACGAAGCGCAGCCATCTGCTTCACTAAATCAGCATTATGGGCAGACTCAAGGGAAAGCTGGGCCTCATTATGAACGTCACATTCATCAACCTATCATACTTCTTTTGGTAATACCAGATGTCGGAGGTTATCTTAGCCACTTGATCTTGGAGATATCTAAGTTCACTAGAACTACTGGCTGGCAGACGATGGTTGTCTCAGAACCAAGCAACCACAAAGTAAAGAAACAATCTAAGGAGAAGGAAAAAACTAACCAATAGATTTGGAGGACTCAGTGGCTAAGGCAGAATCAGCAGCTTTACCACCCTCCTCGGCAACCTTAGCAGCGTTATTAGCTCTCTCAAGATCCAATAAGAAAGCTTCCAGAGACCTATGCGTCTTCCTCGGGCCACCCTCCAACGAAGATATCCTAGCAATTGAAGCAGCATCACTAGACGAAGGCTGCTGAGCAATAGCAAGGGCATAGTCTTGACGAGCACGCTCCAGCAGGGAACTCAGATGAGTACACTTATCCCTATATACCTTAAACAAGGTATAACTAACATCGATTTGCTTGCAGAGCTGCAAACAAGGCAGTATGAGAGCAGGCGAGGGAGTAAATCGAGAAGAAAGGCGACAAAGTAAGAATCACTTACCGAGAATGCTGAGAGACGAGGGAGAAAGCTGGCGTAGGTATCCATAAAATCTTCAATTTCTTGAATGTTACCCCGGCGGATCTCACCAAAGCTTTGAATATAGAGAAGACAATCAGGATCAAAGCACAAGTCTTTGGCAGCACGGTACTGAGCATACAAGACATCCAACTGTGAAGTTATCTCAAAAGAACTACCAAGATGATGATGGTCAACTCCAACAGCAAAGGGACCCTTGGAATTACGAAGGATGGCCTCAAGAATAGCATCATCATAGCTACCTAAGCTCAAGCTCTTCGACATTCGACCTTGGCTAGACTCAGCAACTGCACCCTCGTTCGTTTGCACGCGAGCAAGGGGCACGACAGCTGAACCCTCACCACGACGGAGGGATGGCATGGTGGAAGATCTAGGAACAGAAGGAATATCCTGAGAGCCGCCCAAATCCATATCACCAGCAGAAGGAAGATTTCCCGGTATGGCCCAGTCTGGTGACGAAGGTGGAACTCCAACATCTTTGCTACCAGGGGTAGTAGAAACAGACCGAGCACTCCCTAGTGAAGCAGAAGCAGCATCGAATGAGAAGCTGGCCAGTGAAATCACAACCTTCTTCTTCTGCTTAGAATCTGAGATACCAGCCCTCGCCGAAGGGGCAACATCCTTAGCAAATGAACCGCTAGATTGGAGGGAAGTAGCGGGAGGCGAAGGAAGGCTCTTCGAAGTTACAATAACAGCTCCAGCAGTAGCAGAAACGGTGGGAAAAACCTTGCAGGAAGCAGAAAGCGAAGGCATCTTCAAATACAACGTAGGCGCAGGCGCTTGAATACTAACAGGCTCGATCAACTGAGGACCGGCACCAGCAGGGAGGTTCTCACCCTCAACTGAAGCAGCTCGGACTGGGCTAGGGTTATCCTTGGAAAAATCCTCTTCAATGTCATCCAAGTGAGGACTAAAGCCAATATCCTCTATATCCTCCATATCTTCGTCAACAGGTTCCTCAACGGCGGCCTTAGGGTCATCATCCAACGCATCAAGATCAACCACGATCTTCAGCTTTCCCTTCCTCTGAGAAGACTGCAAAGAAACACATGCGACAGCTAAGAATCAGGGGCAAGGTACTAAGGAATATATAAACACAAAGGTATGATCCTTACCTCCGCAGGTGTACCAGACGAAGCCTTACTCTTCCTAGTCCTGGTGGCCACGGAATTACCAGCAGAGCCTTGAGCAGTCCCAGCAGAAGAAGCAGGGGCAGACTGGAAGCCATCGAGATAAAGACGCTAAAGTTAGCAAAGATACCATAGCAGACGAAGCTATCTAAGAAGGACAAAGGCGCTACAACAAGGGTACCTCGTGAGAAGCAGCAGGATTGAAAACCCAAGGCTGATAACCATCATACTTCTCAGGCAGAGAACGAGCTGAGCAAGGAACCGAAGGGTCCGCAGTGGTAAACTAGGGCTGTCAATGAGTACCCATTACCCGGAACCGGACTGGATCCGGTAGACTTGGGTCCAGTTCTAGGTCCTAAAGTTGGACCCATTAGCAACTTAGGACCCGACGGGTAATTACCCGATTGGACCCGAATCTAAACGGGTCCAAACGGGTAATACCCGTTGGGTACCCGCGGGTATCGGGTACCCGTTTATTCATGTTTTTGCTAGTTTTAGCTTTGATATTTTACTCGTTTTAAATTTTTCTCTTACATTTAATTTTTATTTAGTACATTAATAAGAAATAATAATAAATTTTATAAAAGTTATTTAAATCCAAGCCAAAAAGAGACAAATATTATGTTTTTGAGGTTTTTTTAATAGTTTTCTTAAGACCCAATGGGTACCCGGGACCGGCGGGTACCCGGGTATTTAAACGGGTCCGGTTCTGGGTCCACAAGTGTAAGAACCGGACCCGGAACCGTTAGGACCCGGATCCGACCTTTATAAGTAGGGTCCGGGTCTAGTGATACCCGGGAGGACCCGGACCCGTTGACACCCCTAGGTAAAACCATAGGCCCAAGGACCAACCACACAAAGGGGAGTACGAGCCCAGCGGTCATCATTATCAAGACGAATGCGGTCAGACTTTGGCAAAGACAGCCTAGCGGAGTATGGGATCGTAGTCAAATCGGTCTTGTCAATTTCCTCCAGCAAACGAAGGATGTTACCTTCCCTAATCTGCCTAGCAGTAACATGGATGCCACGAGGGCCAACGCTCCAAGGAAGAAGGTTAGTCTTTTGAATAGCATCAGTATAGGTGGAATTGAAGTTGGCGGGAGTATAGTCTTCTCGCTTAGATCTCCCCTCAGCAAAGGGATCATAAGACTCCAAGGTGGTCTTACCCCTACTACGGTACCAGTACTCACGAAGGGCACGCCAGTAATTACCAGTATACTGATAGATTCCTCGAACTTGAGTCTTGTTCGTCGGGGCATCCCTAGTGGATAAGACATCATAATAGAAAGAATCCTTTCTACTATAAAGAGGAATAAACATACCAGCGGCCAGCTGACCAACACTAATCAAAAGGTTATTCTCATCGTAAGGAAAATCTCGAATGAGAGACTCGGTGAGGACATCAGGGCTTTTAACTAAAAAAGATCTCAAACTTGTGAAGACGAAAGTTCTTTGCAATCTCAGCAAGGGACAAGTGACCGTAGCCATCTTTGTCACGTAATTGAAGCCTCTGCGGATCATAATAAGGAGGAGGAGGAAGATCTTCAACATCAAACTCTTCAGCCCCAGACTCCGCGGCCTCCTCAGCAACCGTAGATATATCAGCAATCGCAGGCACGTCAGTATCCTCAGGAGGAGGGGATGGCGTAGCATCAGGATGATCCATCCGCGAAGGAGGATCAGTCGACGAAGACACCCTCGGCCCTTTACGCGTAGGTTTCTTCGGAAGCCTCATTATACCTAACACCATCAGGAAAAACTTCATCATCAACAATGGCGGCAGAAAAATTACAATACCTCCAAAAGGCAAATAAAGGGGCAGAAACGGGAAATTTTGGGCATGGGTTTTATAAACCAACCAAAAAGACCCGTTTGAACATATCATGACGCAAAAGAGAAAATCTTTGATCACACGACCAAACTGGCAGGCGAAGAAACAATCATGGCAAAATTAACATCAAAAGCCAAATTGGAACAAAACCCAAGTTCCCAATCATCACAAGCAGTTAAAAACGAGCGAAAATTCTCACATGCAAGTATAACAATAACTACAAGAAGAAAATCATGATCGAAAGTGAGTATCACTTACTTGTACGACCGACACAGTGAAGCCAACGTACGAGGAGAATCGAAGAAGAAAACAGGAGGAAGAGCAGTTAACAGCAGAAGAACATCTCCACGAAAGTGATGGAGAGCGACAGTTCGGAAGAAAAGAAGGAAAGGGAGTTAATTAAATTCCCTTCTATTTGTTCTCCTCCTATAGGCGGCTGGAAAATCCAAAAAAATTTGGATGTCCCGAAATTCAAGGGGAAGTTATTGCATGAAAGTATATGTAGGGCCACCCAATCGGTACGTGCAAAATTGGCGGCGTAACGGAAGTTTCCTTCCACTTCTACTAAATGGAAGAAGATGAAAGAAAAGGGGCAAACTGTGAATACCAATATTTTGCAGAGAACGTGTCACGATCTTAGTGGCCGCATGCGTGTCTAAAACTGTATAGCCTTCGCTAGACAGAGGAGCCTGAGTAGCAAGGGATACCTCCGCAGATCTGCTTTATATCATCCCAAGAGAAAGGATGTGAACGGTCAAGATAAAGGAAGAAAAAGGCTAGTCTACATAGGGTCAGCTGGCAAAGGGACAGAGGTAGATGACGAATCCAATCAGCATTGAATGCTCTGATTCTTATCTACACGCATGAGTCTAAGCACGTGGAGAGAGGAAGTGTGTCAGAACCCGATTGGCGGAAGCAAGCGGTGAACGAAGGTACAACGCGCACTGAGGCTGGATAGTTCCCAAAGGAACGTGGGTCAGCTGAGGTGGCGAGATACAAATGGAGAAGCAAGAGGTGGATGAAGATACCACTGGTACGGAAGGTATATCAGCAGACGATGGACCCAGAGGCAGCAAAGATATACCAGGAGCAGAAGAGGCCATAAATACCAAGCTTCACCAACAAATTAAGGGCATTCAATATCTAGGAGAGAAGATCTAGTCTTAAGCTTATACCTCTTTAATGTTTAGAACTTAAGTAGTTACTTCAACTTGAGTTCTCTCTATTACTTTGGGAAGCATTTAAGATCTTTGTAACCACCACATACTTAATATGATTCTATCACTCATTACCCCGTGGACGTAGAAAAATGTCGAACCACGTTACATCTTGTGTCTCATGATAACTTAGAGGCTTTTACATTACTCTTATGTTCTTTGTTATTATTGTGATCTTAGATACCATTTATTGCTTAGCTTAATCAGTTCAACAGAGGTATCGATACTCCTTAGTATCATATCTTTTGAGCTGTACACATCACGTAGGCTATGGGAAAACGAGTAGTCACACCCAATCTTGATTGTTTCGATATCATCAATGGTGGAGTCAGTGACGTCTTGTAATTGTCGTGGGGCATCTTGCACCTCTTCCTCGAGTGATGGTTCGCTCTAACATGATTCTTCAGGGTGGGGAGACTTTTCATCGTTGTCCCCTATTAATTGCTAATCCCCACGTCGGCGATAAGTGATCCTCCTCTCCGCATCACTACTGGTTATGAAGTTTGATCCTGGAGTTGAGACCTGATCGTTACGGTGTTTAATCGGGGTAGTAGATGACTTAATCACCTTAGCATCTGAGGATAATGGCTTGTCAGCAACCTTTTCAATAGTCTTCCAACTTGGGAGTGGAATGTTGTAAACCTTGCTTGGAGGCTCCGGGATGCTCTTTTGAGATTCAAGGAACTCGACATCATAGACAGGAGCATAAGGAGATGACGAAGCTGGGATGCGAACACTCTTGTTGTTGAGTAGAGCCTTCATGCATTGATGGTAGGTCAAAGGAACCACCTTGTTATCATGGAGCCATGGGCGTCCAAGTATCATGTGATAGTCGGGCTCTTGTTCGATCACGTGGAACTTGACTTTTGATTGAATAGGCCCTACCTTCAAATCTATGTATGCATACCCATATGTATGGATCTGACTTCCTTCAAAGCCTGTCATCAGGATAGGGTGTAGGACAATCTTACTCTACGGGAACCTGGATGCTTTGAGAGTCTTTATAGTGATAATGTTTGTAGAAGCACCCGTATCAACGAGAGCTCTCTTGAATTCGTAGTCTCTGATAAAACCGGTTACGTACAAGACTCGATTATGTCCTTCGTCTGTCATGCGGTCTTCTTCTCCGAAAGTGATATTGTTGATTGAATGGTCAGACATCACAGGTGTTTCCTCAGCTGCTAGGCATGACAGATTCAGAGGTATGTCTGACGATATTTGTTTGAGTGCAGCGAACGTGTTCGTGCATTGATCCCTTGAAAAGTGTAAGAGCTCACATAGGTTTTCAACCAAGTCTGCGACTTCCTGATCCACTGTCTTCTCGTAAGTGGTGAAACTGTTGGTATGGGGGCTAGTGTCGGTGGCGTCAGAGGACGGGTGTTCCACAACTTGATCTACTAGGGTTCTTTTCAGATCCACCATGAAGTTGAACAAATTATCTATTGCTCCCTTCAATCGATTTATGTTCCTTTCTAGGATCTCCTGTCTTCGTGCCAGTTAGGCTGGTGACGGAATTTCCCCATCGAATGCATTGATAGACGAAAAAGGAGTAGTAAAGTATGAATGACGAATATTACCAGAATCATTTGCCTGAGCCAGAGAAGTGTTTCCATTCGAGAGACTCTGATTGGAGTTTTGCGTATCTGAATTGGACCTGAGACCGATTATCTTTGTGAGAATTGAGATTGCAACCGAGAGAATGATCTCCCACTGTGGTCGCCAATCTGTAGATGGGGCAAAAGGATTTGCTGGTTTTTACGGGATCGAGGAGACGAGCGTACGGAGGAGACTCCTTGAACCGAGCGAATGTTCAACCTCACACAGATGCACTGCAAGAAGGGAGTGCTTTGAATTCGAGAGATCAATATGTAGTACTCCGGCCTAAACCAAGAAAATGGTTGTTCCAGAGTAAATTCGGTCACAAGAGAGGATGGGTCGATCTGTAGGAGGGAAGCTGGGAAATGTGTGGAATCAATGGTAATCAAAGATTGTAGGTGTGTTGTGTATTCTGAATAAGATAAGTTCTGAATGATTGAATTTGCTCTGTTGAGAGTAATTGCTCAGATGTTGAGTTGTTAATCTCGTGTTGTCCGTTTGACGTGAGATTCTTATATATTCAATCATGATTCAGAGACTTATTTATATTGCTGGAATTGTAAACACCATGATCCATGAAGTGTGACAGTTGACGGAATCAGAGAGTAGGGAAATGGAAATCGTGTTTGAAACCAGTTGCTCATCGTGCGGAGACTTGGTCGATTTTCCATCCACTACTTTGTTAAATCCTTCAACTGATTGCACGACTTGCTCACATTCTCATCGTGTGTATGAACACACATGCCTTAGACCGTCAGACCAAAACCCTAGTTAATATCCCCCCATGTGACACGATTGATGTCTCGTGGTTGTGGAGTCTGCAAAGCAGACGTGTATTTAGTTAGTCAGTTGTTGACTTCATGACTTCATGGGACGATGAGTCCATGATTTTACAAAACGTTCTGAAACTCATGAATCGAACATGGCTGTTAAGACAGAGGTATAATTCTCAAGTAAACGTTGATAGTTGAGGTGAGCAAGTATTGCTCATTCGATGAATTGTCGAATATTGAGAGTTGAACCAATATTCCTTAGTTTGAGCAAATATTTCTCATCTGAACAAGTGTTGCTCGTCTGATGAATTTTTGGTAGCGTGACCAAAATAAAACATTAATTAGAGTACTGGTAGTTGAACCGAGCATAATAAAATGCTGATCATGAGATCGTCGTAAAATTATTAGCGTCTGAATATGGAATTATGATCCTTGGACTCAGAAACCCTAATTTGATCAATTGATGACCAATTGATGGTTTATTGAAAATTAGCCATGGAATGAAGGAGGAAACGGTTACATGGGATCATGGGTCAACCATGTAGCGCCTACATTCTCGAGTGAGAAAATACCAAGGTCTCTTGAAGAGTTAGTGAAAGGATGATCAAATATTGGTTTAATCATTTATTAAAATAGTGCTCGTCTGAGCCTTAGGTGGTAAAACCTAATTGATTGCGAAGAGGTGAGAGACCGACCAAGGGGTCATAAAACCAGCCCTGGATGGTCACGGGATCAAATGACGATCATTCTATGAAATTCCCAAAATTATTTGGAAGAGTTTTGGACCTAATACGTGCAATTGCGCAAATTAGGTCAAATCATGAAAGTACGTGGGACCGGATCCTTGCAAGCCAAAGAGCCAACCTTGGTTGGTCAAGGTAACATGCTCACGTCATCAAAATGTCCGTTTTTCAGTTCTGAAAATTTTGATATTTTCTGGCGTGCATTTGAGCAACCATTTGATAAAATATGACAAAATCAGGGTTTTGCTGAAACTGGGGAAACTTCATGAGATAAAGGAAAACAATTATAAAATGAAGGAACGATGAAGCGTGGGACCATTGAGTCCAAGGCATGGCCCTCCGTCCAATGACCACGGTCCCATGGTGCTTTTTCCTAATTTTACATTATTTTTCATGATTTTATGAAAATATCATGAAATCAAGGAGTTTGTTGAAATTAAGGAGTTTCTTTGAAGTGAAGGAGTTTACATGGGATCAAGGAAACAAATAATATTGAGAATAATAAAATAAGGGCGTGTGGGACGGGCTTTGAGCATGGTCGGTCGGCTAGGGCCTGGTCCCGTGTGATTTCCCTAATTTTATGTAATTTCATGTATTATTTCCATGATTTGAAGGAATTTTCATAATTTGAGAGAAATACCATGAAATCAAGGAGTTTCATGGGATCAAGGAAACATAAAAATAATAATAATAAAATAAAAGGGTGTGTGGGACCGGCTAGGGCATGGCCGGCCGGATGGGGCCCGGTCCCACGATTTTCCCTAATATTATGTTATTTTTCATGGTTTTAAGGAAATACCATGAGATTAGGGAAATAATAATAAAATAATGAGAAACCATGAGGTGTGGGACCGGCTGAGGCCAAGGCATGGCCGGCCGGCCAGTGATCACGGTCCCACGACATTTTTACCAATTTTATATTATTTCCTTGGTGCGAAGGAACACCATGATACTGAGGAGTTCCTTTAAAACGAAAGATATTTGCTAAAATTAAAGGATTTTCATAAGATCAAGGAAAATAACAAAAATATGATAAAATATAAAACTTGGCGTGGGACTGGCCACGGCATGGCCGGCCGGCCGGTGAGCCCAGTCCCCCAGCGCCTTGGTCAAAAATATGATAAAATTATTTATTATTTTCTTTCCTATTTTGCATAGGTTCATCATCTCGTCGTATTTTGAAATACTCGTTCGTGCAGGTGATTGTTAGTGCATCATCGTCGAGTACACTTGCACCTTTTGAGTCGGGGCTTACTCGAAGGTAACTCAGACGCCCGTGTGTTGAATATTTATTACTAACCCGTGGAATTCTGTTGAGAAGAGCCATGAATTGAAGTAACGAAATATTACGAAAATATTTGAATATTTTCCAGAGATTCAGTGGATGAATCTAATAATTTAGTAATAATTAATTGATGGCTCTATACTAGCGCGATCGTCTAGAAGCATTAATTATTCTGAGTGATATGAGCTTGTTGAAGCGTCATATCCTTTATATAGTCAGGGAAAACTGTTGTTGTATCCTGAAGACGTTATTGCTCTACACTTGCAGGCAAGCTGTCTAGGAGCCGTCCAATCTCGTGATTCTATATAGAAGTAATTATTAAAATTGCTCAGTATTTATGAGATATGTCGTTGCCTCAGCTGAGAGACTACATATCTGCATATACTCTGAGAGACAGTATTCTCAGCCAGAAATTTGTTGAGAGACACGTGTCTCAATACTCGCGTCTGATTGCTGGATCAGAAGTTTGTATAATTGTGGGTTTACGATTTTAGCCTTTGTCGAAAATCTACCATCTACAACACCCTATAGTTTAAACGTATAATCAACCTATGGTAATCCTTGTATCTTGTGATGATTTTTATCCCACTCTCTTCCATTTGCGCGGTTATCTTGATGATATCATCCTTGGTGTATTCATGGATGGATTCTTGTACGTAACCACACTGTTTTGGCTCCCATCGGAGCAAGCTCTTAAAACGTCCATGAGATCCTTCCGCGATACTTGTCGCCTCATTCTTGTAATGCATGTGCTGGTAGGTGTAAGCATAGACAAAATTTTCCTTGTACGGATCCAACAATTCCTTCAAGAAATAAACCACAAATTTCTCGTAATCCTTCTTTCATATCCCAATAAAACTCTCCAAATAGGATTCGAACTCGGCCACGAACATTGAGTGTACCATTAAATCCTGATGATGTTGAAAATCCTTCTATAGTAACACATTCGCTTCATACTCTGATTTGCTTTTCTTCTTTCCTCCTCTCGTTGTTCCGGAATTAGTTTTTGAAGACGCTCATCTTTGGCCTTTTCACGAGCGGTAACTTTTTGTGTCTTTGGATTTTGGATATGACCCCTACAATTACTTCTAATATTGCATTGTATGTGCCATGTGCAAAGAAAATTCTTAGCGTCCGGAAAAACCACCCATAGGGCATTCATTAGTGCTTGGTCCTTATTGAAAAAGCGGGGGTATAACAACTGTTAGAGCATTGCTCGGTTGAACCCACCAAGCGTTGGTATGTCAAGTTTGGTTGTCATATTTTAGTGAATTAAAACTCATGATAAGAGTCGCTTGATTATGTACTAGATTTAAACTTCGTATAGGTTAGATTGAAAGTATTAGGATATGAGACATTACAAGTATTGCGAAGTCTTGAAGATGTGAAGAAGCAAGGAGCTACAACGACAACAATCATCCTTCCACTTGAGGTTAGTGATATTTGACTTGAACTGTTTCATTCTCTAACATATATTTCAAGTCGTGCATATTGAAAACATAACTGCGAAGCATATATGAACTCTAGATAGACATAGTATTAAGGAATACAATACGAGGTTTATTGCTTAACCATTAAACTTTGTAGATAAGACATCGCCATAATCATTTGAATGTTATTGTGATTATGTATGGGTATGAGGTGAGGATTTTATCCTAGGGAACAATGTTTACATGTGTTCTAAGGAAGTAAGTTCATAAACTTGTTTGTGAACCGAAAAGGAAATTGCCAGGTGTTATTGGTTTTGTTATTCATTGCATATCTTATGAACAACCAATATGTGTGATAGAGTATAACCGCTCACAACTTGTTGTGTTCTTGGTAGAACTATTCACAAAAGCCTGGCTTATGTATTGGTATAACTTTTATTAGAAAAACCAATCTTAAGTAATCACCTGTGGTATGATCGGATTATGTCTGACCTAGTAAGGGAACAGAACCGATCCTAGTAAGGGAAAGGGAACCGATCCTTGTAAGGGAAAGGGAACCGATCCTTGTAAGCGGCGCAGTACATCAAGGGGAACCGATCCTTGTACGGGGTACAGCAAGGTTTATAGCAGAAAGGGGAACCGATCCTATGGACATCTGCAACACATATAATTCAGATACCATATATATGTGGGGAACCGATCCTAGTACCTAGTCAACCGAATCTTTGGGAAGCTAGTGTGACTATGCGTAGTACTCACATGGAGGTAGAACCGAAACTTGTTTTGGTAGAACCGTTAAACCCATGATTGTGATTGAATGTTGGTTTGATCAATCACATAGCTCTTTAAAGTCAGATGAACCAATTCTAAACTTGTTTGGAAGTGTGGCAAATCGGTTTCAAGGTTGTAAGTGTGAAAGAAACTTACAAAGTAAATATGTCGACAAACTTTGACCACGTGTTGTGAATGTTTATTTCCATAATTCTTCAATGATATTCCTTAACGGCTAAGGGAAGAGAATCCTGGGATCGAAATATAAGTAAGTTAAGAATATTTTAGTTAAGGTTATTAATTTCCTTTTGTATGGAAATTACAGAATTAGTAATGTGCATTTACTAATTAGATTTTCCGAGAGATTTCGATCGTTATTTTTAGACAGAGCATTTCCAGGAATTATGGAAACCGAATTTGTTCTTTAATGAATATTGAGAATATTTTCAGTTTTGGAAACTCCTTGGTGTCCAAACTTCCTTGTCTATACACGAAGTTTGCCTTTCTAGCAAACTAATCCTTCGTAACAACAGATTTACTCTTTTGTTGTTGTTACTGGTGTAGTCGCCTATTCGGAGAGGAGAGTAACCTAATTAGGAGAAATATCTTACGGCCGCTCAATTTAAAGTCTTCTTTGGGATTGAGAAGCTCTAGCGCGACCCGTTGGTGGGAAACTAGATAATTGCATTTTATCTTTGTTTTCGATTGATTTGATTGACTAACAGTGGTTGAAATCTGATTGCACCTGGTTTGTTTATTCTTGAGAATCTTCTCTTCTGATATAAGATTCACTAAAACTAGTTCAGAGTTTCGACATGGATCTTTAGATTGTTGTTAGTTCTAAAGATAATCTTGTGATAATTCATTGTTAACAGACCCTGTTATGTGTGTGATTGATCATAAGAGATTCAAGTCATTGTGTGCAGGTTTTTATTGAAGATTTAAGAAGATTTAAAGACAAAGAATATATTGAAGATATGACTTGGGTTTTACAATCTTTGGTGTGCACAATACTTGTTTCGGTAAAAGAGGATCCAATTAATCATCGGTTTATTCTTGTGGTAGATTGGATTGATTAATTGAGTATATCGGCATCAATACAGTTCTTCGGATTAAAGGTGTTGTTGGCTTAATATTAAACAATTACCTTTGGGTAATTGAACATAAGATATGTTGAGATAAACGGAAGAGCCTTTGTCCGACTCATATCACTTGGTTGAATAGAGTTGATACCAGACATATTTCTTGTTCCTTTACTGTTTAGAATATGAACCAAAGGGATTGATCCAAGTACGTGACTTATTTATAAGTTGGATGCGTGGGAATACATACGGAACTAGGTGAACTATAGGGTTAGTTACTTGGTCTCAACTATACGAAGTTAGTGTAATTTTGTGTAGCGGCTTAATCCTGAGAGTATTCAATTCTGGACTAGGTCCCGGGGTTTTTCTGCATTTGCAGTTTTCCTCGTCAACAAAATCTTGTTGTGTCATTTACTTTTATTTTCCGCATTATAATTGTTTTATTATAATTAAAGTAAATTACACAGACATTAATTCCTATTTACTTGATAAGCAATCCTATTTTGTAGGGTTAAGCCCGAACCTTTGTATCAAGTAAACATACTTCGTTGTTGTATTGTCTCGATCTCGTATCCATAGACGATCACACGAAGTGTGAACCAATTAGTTGTATTGTCTCGACTCAGTCCATAGACAATCAATTTCGGAGAAAGGACTTATAGGTAGGAAAAGTTTTAGCTTGAGGTATATTTGGGTACCCTCGCCTTTTCAATTCGTATCGGAGCAGGCAAACACGAAAAGATCTAACAATCTGTGTTTGGTGCGATCCAACCTATAAGAATGAATCTAATGAGTGATTCAGTTAACGTAAATCAAGATGATAAATCTTGTCTTGAAGATAACACCTTGTGTGAATCTACTGATCAAGCTGATCTCTACAATGTAAACTCTGGTGATTGGAAAACTTGCCTTCAAAAAAACTTGATGAGATTTCTGAAGATGGTGATTCAGAAATTGATCAAGATGTTGAAGAAGATCTATCTGAATATTCTTCACTTCTAGAGGCTGTCTCTACTAAGAAACTATCTTCTTCAGATGTGATTGGACTTCTTGCACCTCTCATCAGAGAAAATAGAAAACTGAGAAAAGTCTTTTCTGGCTTTTTCTATTGATATCAGACCTCCATATATCTTCTTAAAGACTACAAAGAGAGTATTCAGTCAAAAACCCTTGAGTTTGAAAATCTCAACAGGAAACATTTTTTGTTGAATAAAAAACTTCTTCAGACAGAATCCTTGATTAATTCTCAACACTCAACATGCAATGTTCACCATGAGTCTGACTCTGTAAAAGGAAACCCTCTTGAAAATCAACTAGATGAGTCCCTTGAAAAAATCAAGATGCTAGATGAAGAAGTTGTGAGGATGAGAAGACTTAATGATAGCACAATTAACTTATCTTCCATGTTAGACGCAGGTAGATGTCATGGTGAAAAACGAGTATTAGGATATGATGGGATTGATACTTCATCAACCAACAAAGAAGTAAAATTCGTAAAGGATGTTTATCCGCCTACTCCTGAAGATCCACCGATACAAACTCCCGAAGATCCACCGAAACAAGTATGCTTACATGATTCACCCAAATGCTCAAGTAAGACTCCACCAGAAAAGGTCTTCAAATACAAACAGAAGAAGAGCCCAACTAATAAGCAGAATCTTGATCGAAATCCTCATAAAGGTAAGTCTAAAAACTATACACCTTTCAATAAACATTGTTTTTATTGCAGAGAAAAAGGTCATAAGCAAAGGGAGTGTATGATTCAAAAGATGCAGAATGCTCTATCGTTTGTTTCAAAGGGATTGGATAACTTCTTTTTGAAAAAACTCTCAGATCGCCATTGTCCAATAAGACAAAAGAATGTTTACAAAAATTCAAAATCATATCCAAAAGGAAATAATCCTAAGAGGAGAAATAATGTAAAGGGTAATACCTTTTTCAATAAGGGTATGAGATCTGATGCTTCAAGGTGGAATGATGCAATGACTCTTGAATTGAAGGACATTCATTCAAATTCCACCTACAAATTGATACCAAAATCTGAGAAGGTATCGAAAGGAAAGTCATCTAGAACAAAGTCAAAAAGGGAAAATCCTGTTTTAATCTTGAACAAAGATGACTATGAAAGTCTAGTATCTATACTTAACAGGATATAGAGATATACAGTGATATCAATGTAAAAACATCTTTTGATGATTTACTACAAAGTGGGAAAACGGGGGAGGGACCGAACAAGGTTCTAAAACCTCTCAAACCATAGTAGTTGTTTCCTCACTTCAGTAAGGAAAAAGTTATTCTTCGGAATCAAAAAAATTACTTTCTTTTTTGGGATTAAAATAAGGAATATAAATAGGTTCGACTTTGACCACTTTGTAATATAGTATTACAATGCTTTCTCATGTTGAAGAAAATTCAGAAAACCTGACAGAAGTAGTTTCGGAAATAATCAGCTCTTGTATTACTCTGCCTCGTTCAAAAATTTTGTACATGATTCCTTTCATGGCAGAAGGAAAAGAAATGTATGATGTTGTCTGTGATTTTTTGTAGAAAAGATTGAAAGGACTCTTGATTCTAGCTGCACATATTATGAGAAAAGAATTTATGGAATCTGTTCTGATTATTGTTCTTTTCCTATCAAGACTACTCTCTCAACGATTTTTGCTCAAAATTTGTTTGAGTGAACAATGAAACTCATTAGAAGAAGAGATCTTCTCAAGGATGATCTTCTTTAGGCTAAGACAAGTATCGCTGGATACAAAGAATCTATTGCAAAATATAGATGGCCTGAAGACTTTGGAGAGTTGAAAAGGAATTTAGATTTCTCCAAGAAGAAGAAAAAAAGATTGAGATTCTTCTAAAGGAGTTCTCCAGTAAAGCATGCACTGCAAGGATAAGAATAGATTCATATTTGAAACTGGGGTACTTTATGTAAAGTCCACTATGAATAAAACTATTATGAATAAAATTATTATTAGTAATTTTTCTTGTGATAATTTTCGGTTTACATAGCCTGTGCTTAATTACTTTTATCTTATTGCTATGTATGTTTATAGGATGTTTGATTTCGGTTTTACTACCTTAATATTCGATCTCATATATTGTGAACCCTTATGGTTTGGGTGACTTTTTGATTTAGCGGGATTAAGTTTTAGCCCTAGTAGGTAGGATTTATCAAAGAATCATGAGGGGTTCTAATAGAAACAGTATGTGAAAAAGTCACAATATGTTGAATCGGTTTTGGTTTAGCATAAAAGCATATGTGTTTCGACGTTTTTCAACTTTTGCTTGCAATTGTTAAAACCGGTTTTCAACCTTTCTCTGGTAAAGGTTGAGGTGTGTTTTTATTCTTTTGTTTATGCATAAGGATGACAACGTGGTGATATTTTGATATCAATTCTCCCTGGACGAAGATGCTATCATATTGGAGAAGTGGATGCGAATTTTGAGGTAACAATCTTGTTAGTTAATTTTTTTCTGTTTAACAAAAGCCTGAGTTTATATTATATATATTTGTTGCTTTTCCTTGACAAACTTTAGGTTCAATTGATATTTATTCCATGATGTGTGTGGATGTGTGTTTCAATTGGTTCCTGTTAAGAAAAACTATTGTTATCTTGCTTTATTGTGTGATATAAATCGTTTAGGCTTACAAAATTTCGGCACAATTGATGTGTGTGTGATTCAATTGGTTCCTGTAAAGAAAAACTATTGTTATCTTGCTTTTGTATAGTATTAATGGTTTAGGCTTACAAAATTACGGTGCAATTATGGTGCTTTTAATGTCTATGTTGTTTCAATTGCTTTCGGTTGAGGTGAATAATTATGCAAGTTGATTTATTTTTGTTTGTAAGAATCATTTATGGATTAACGAAATAATATGTGTACGGGATGAGTTGTTTAGTCCAATTCGATTCCGGATAAGAAACTAAATTAATTTTGATCTTAGTTTGTCTTATCAAAGTGGGGTTTAGGTTATTCAAGTCTAACCGAATACCTAAACAAGGAAATGCTAGTTAACTAACCTAGTATTTGGTTTGTTTAAAATTGAAAGGTCTAAGTTTATGGATAATTAGAACCTGATGAGAAAAATGGAGTTTATCTAATTTTGGTCTTATCGGATTAAGTGGTTGTTTTTGAACATTCGGTTTAGCAAAGGGACTAATCTGATTAGTTGTTTTATTTGGTTTGCTAAACTAAATGGGAAAAATTATTTCGGGCAATTGTTTCCTTGGTAACATATTAAAATAAAACTACTTGTAGTTTCGGTTTTGGTATTGGTTATCAAAACGTGATGTGTGGAACCCTCGTGCCTAACTCTACAGGTTTGCAAGTCTATTCTGAGATTTGTAAGATTCTTTTCGTGTTGTTCTTTATTTTTTCGTTTCTTTGTCATTTTTGTGACAAAAAGAGGGAGAAATATGAGGTGGTGCTGGTATTGATTTTATATTGATGGGCATCGCTAGGGAAAAGAACATTGGTACTTGAATGTTTTATCTGACGAAAGAGTGAAAGCACAGACTAAGGGGAGTAACATGTCATATAAATTGGTATAACAAAGACGTGGGGATTGAATATCTACCTATCTTTCTTAGGGGGAGTATTAGCTTTGTTATTATAATGTCAACAGCGGCATTTTCAAGGATCGAATGTAAGCAGTTTTACTTTGTTGTTGAATCGGGAATCAAGCGGATTGTAATGAATTCTTGTAATTTGTTAATCCATATGATGTAAGAGTTTTGTCACTAAAATTGACAAAGGGGGAGATTGTTAGAGCATTGCTCGGTTGAACCCACCAAGCGTTGGTATGTCAAGTTTGGTTGTCATATTTTAGTAAATCAAAACTCATGTTAAGAGTCGCTTGATTATGTACTAGAGTTAAACTTCGTATAGGTTAGCTTGAAGTATTAAGATATGAGACATTACAAGTATTGCGAAGTCTTGAAGATGTGAAGAACCAAGGAGCTACAACGACAACAATCATCCTTCCACTTGAGGTTAGTGATATTTGACTTGAATTGTTTCATTCCCTAACGTATCTTTCAAGTCGTGCATATTGAAAACATAACTGCGAAGCATATATGAACTCTAGATAGACATAGTATTAAGAAATACAATACTAGGTTTATTGTTTAACCATTAAACTTTGTAGATAAGACATCGCCATAATCATTTGAATGCTATTGTGATTATGTATGGGTATGAGGTGAGGATTTCATCCTAGGGAACAATGTTTACATGTGTTCTAAGGAAGTAAGTTTACATGTGTTCATAAACTTGTTCCTAGGGAACAATGTTTACATGTGTTCATAAACTTGTTTGTGAACCGAAAAGGAAATTGTCAGGTGTTATTGGTTTTTTTATTCATTGCATATCTTATGAACAACCAATGTGTGTGATAGAGTATAGCCACTCACAACTTGTTGTGTTCTTAGTAGAACTATTCACAAAGGCCTGACTTATGTATTGGTATAAATTTTATTTATAAAACCAATTTTAAGTAATCACATGTGGTATGATCGTATTATGTCTGACCTAGTAAGGGAAAGGGAACCGATCATAGTAATGGAAAGGGAACCGATCCTATGGACATGTGCAACAGATATAAGTCAGATACCATATATATGTGGGGAACCGATCCTAGTACCTAGTCAACAGAATCTTTGGGAAGTTAGTGTGACTAGTCACATGGAGGTAGAACCGAAACTTGTTTTGGTAGAACCGTTAAACCCATGATTGTGATTGAATGTTGGTTTGATCAATCACATAGTTCTTGAAAGTCATATGAACCAATTCTAAACTTGTTTGGAAGTGTGGCAAATCGGTTTCAAGGTTGTAAGTGTGAAAGAGAACTTACAAAGTAAAGATGTCGACAAACTTTGAACACGTGCTGTGAATGTTTATTTTTATAATTTTTCAAAGATATTACTTACGGCTAAGGGAAGAGAATCCCAGGATCGAAACATAAGTAAGTTAATAATCTTTTAATTATGGTCATTAATTTCATTTTGTAGGGAAATTACAGAATTAGTAATGTGCATTTACTAATTAGATTTTTCGAGAGATTTCGATCGTTATTTTTGGACAGAGCATTTCCAGAATTATGGAAACCGAATTTGTGCTTTAATGAATATCTTGAGAATATTTTCGGTTTTGGAAATTCCTTGGTGTCCAAACTTCCTTGTCTATAAACACACGAAGTTTTCCTTTCTAGCAAACTAATCCTTCGTAACAACAAATTTACTCTTTTATTGTTGTTACTGGTGTAGCCTCCTATTCGGAGAGGAGAGTAACCTAATTAAACGAAATATTTTACGGTCACTCAATTTAAAGTCTTCTTTGGGATTGAGAAGCTCTAGCGCGACCCGTTGGTGGGGAACTAGACAATTGCAGTTTATCTTTGTTTTCGATTGATTTGATTGACTAACGGTGGTTGAAATTTGATTTCACCTAGTTTGTTTATTCTTTAGAATCTTCTCTTCTGATATAAGATTCACTCAAACTAGTTCAGAGTTTCGACAGAGATCTTTAGACTGTTGTTAGTTCTAAAGACGATCTTGTGATAATCCATTGTTAACAGACTCCGTTCTGTGCGTGATTGATCACAAGAGATTCAAGTGATTGTGTGCAGGTTTTTATTGAAGATTTAAAAAACTTTGAAGACAAAGAAGATATTGAAGATCTGACTTGGTTTTACAATCTTCGGTGTGCACAATACTTGTTTCGGTAAAAGAGGATCCAACTAATAATCGGTTTATCCTTGTGGTAGATTGGATTGATTAATTGAGTAGATCGGCATCAACATGGTTCTTCGGATTAAAAGTGTTGTTGGATTAATCTTAAACGATTACCTTTGGGTGATTGAACATAAGATATACCTAGACCCGGCGGAGGAGATTATGTTGAGATAAACGGAAGATCCTTTGTCCGACTCATATCACTTGGTTGAATAGAGTTGATACCAAATAGATTTATTTTTCCTTTATTATTTGGAATACGAACCAAAGGGATTGATCCAAGTACGTGACTTATTTATAAGTTGGAGGTGTGGGAATACATATGGAACTAGGTGAACTATAGGGTTAGTTACTTGGTCTCAACTATACGAAGTTAGTGTAATTTTGTGTAGCGGCTTAATCCTGAGAGTATTCAATTCTGGACTAGGTCCCGGGTTTTTTTTTGCATTTGCAGTTTTCCTCGTCAACAAAATCTTGTTGTGTCATTTACTTTTATTTTCCGCATTATAATCATTTTATTGTAATTATAGTAAATTACACAAACGTTAATTCCTATTTACTTGATAAGCAATCCTATTATGTAGGGTTAATTCTGAACCTTTGTATCAAGTAAACATACTTCGTTGTTGTATTCCCTCGATCTCGTATCCATAGATGATCACACGAAGTGTGAACCGATTAGTTGTATTGTCTCGACTCGGTCCATAGACAATCACTTTCGGAGAAAGGACTTATAGGTAGGAAAAGTTTTAGCTTGAGGTATATTTTGGTACCCTCGCCTTTTCAACAACCTCACCCAATATTTTTCTTAGCAATCTGTATGGACAAACTCCAATATACTTTCAAGAGAATCAACTAGACTCAATCTTAATAAAGTATATCAAACAGTTATATCTCTCTTTCTTGATTCAATTCTTTCTCAAGCAAATATAAATCTGCGAGTCTAATTGAATACAAGAGAAAACACTTGAATGATACCAAAGATCAATATTCAAGGATCAATCAATTTCAATCAAAAACCAAAGTTCGGACTTCCAATTGATTGATTTAAACGCACAACCTGTGATATTTCAATTACATAACAAAATATAATGCGGAATAGAAACAACACAGACACTAGAATTTTGTTAACGAGGAAACCGCAATGTAGAAAAACCCCGGGACCTAGTCCAGATTGAACACCACATTGTATTAAGCCGCTACAGACACTAGCCTACTACAAACTAACTTTGGTATGGACTGTAGTTGAACCCCAATCAATCTCACACTGCTTCAAGGTACAGTTGCGCTCCTTACGTCTCTGATCCCAGCAGAATACTACGCACTTGATTCCCTTAGCCGATCTCACCCACAACTAAGAGTTGCTACGACCCAAAGTCGAAGACATTAATAAACAAATCTGTATCACACAGAAAAGTCTACATAATAGATAAATCTGTCTCCCACAGATAAACCTACAAGTTTTGTTTCGTCTTTTGATAAATCAAGGTGAACAGGAACCATTTGATAACCCAGACTTATGTTCCCGAAGAACAACCTAGTATTATCAATCACCTCACAATAATCTTAATCGACGTAGAGAAAGAAGATATTGTGGAATCACAAACAATGATACGAAGATGTTTGTGACTACTTTTATATCTTGCCTATCAGAAATATTAATCTCAATCCAATCGTTACGATTGTACTCAATACGATAGAATCAGCAAGATCAGATCACACAACTACGAGAAAGTAGTATCGGTCTGGCTTCACAATCCCAATGAAGTCTTTAAGTCATTAACCTGGTTTTTAAGAAGAAACCAAAGGTTAAAGGCGAATCGACTCTAGCTAATACAACTAGTATCACATGGGAGGTGTGGGGATTAGGTTTCCCAGTTACTAGAGTTCTCCCTTATATAGTCATTCAAATCAGGTTGCAATCAATGTTAGCTTAGTAACAAAGCATTCAATATTCACCGTTAGATGAAAACCTTATTAGATTCAATCTAATATCTTTCAACCGTTGGATCGAAAACTTAGCTTGTTACACACAAACGAAATGCACGATTTTAGGTTTGTGTAACCGTACCCAAACATGTACATTTGTTGGTTCAACAATAGTCAACCAAATAGTTAGCCATATGGGCACTTTCA
Source organism: Papaver somniferum (assembly GCF_003573695.1). Classification (NCBI taxonomy): domain Eukaryota; kingdom Viridiplantae; phylum Streptophyta; class Magnoliopsida; order Ranunculales; family Papaveraceae; genus Papaver; species Papaver somniferum. The sequence continues at coordinate 12,485,803 of NW_020621936.1, read as the reverse complement.
TATCAACTATATTCTTCTTCATCATAACTAGTTCAAATGACTCCAATGAACTAGTTAGAGAGTCTTTCAATTGCAAGGAAATATTATGTACTACACAAGACACAATCGAAGCAAAAACGATTTGATTCACTCGAATCGGTTCATGAACTTTATAGCCACGGTTTGCATTTTGCATTCCTTAGTTAATATAAATATAAGTTCACAAACAATCGTTTTTAGATATAACCAACTCAAGTTCGCAAACTTAGTTCGCGGACTTAAGTTCCCGGAAGGAGTTCACAAACTCCAGCAGAATTTCTCGGGTCGAGTTCACAAACTCCGGCAGAATTTCTGGTTTGCGGACTGAGTTCGCGGACTTAGCTCACACCACTTATTCTGGTTCTCTTGATCAACAAAGTTCGCAAACTTCGGTTCAAGGAAAAGGACTTTATACATATATGTGTCACCAAACAATGCTTATATCTACCATTGGTTATATAATCTAAACTCTCATTTCAATCATTGAAACATTCTTCGAGGACGTTATATAGTTGTTATTCACAAACCATTTCTCGTCAAAGCAATTTTTAAAGTGATTGAAACATATCATGACTTTCGTCACTAGGTAAAGATGAACTTGGCTAAAGTGAAAGCTTACCAACACATATTTCGAGAAATAGATAGGCGAGATAAACTCGGCTCGAAATAGCAAATGTGTATAAATCAAAGTCTATATAGAAAAACGACTTTTGTCTCATGATAGGAGATATAGTAGATAGACTATTGAGTGATAGATAAGTTCAAGTCTCCACATACCTTTTAGTCGATGAAGATCCACCAGTTCCTTGAGTAGTCCTTCGTCTTGTATGATGATTGCCATGGAGTTCTTGAGCTCAACTACACTTTTTATCCTAGTCCGAGACTTTAGATATAGTGGACTAGAAATCAAGACTTGTAGTTTTGATCACTAACATTGACAAACATGCTTTAGATAGCAACTCATGCGAGTTCGACCGATCAATGCTCTAACACTTATCTGTTACTATGATGCTCGGAGTTCGATCGCCACGGTATATCTCCTTCAAGGTCTCTAGCATCCAAGTAAAACTGACATCATTCTCCCGATCCATAAACCCCCATGCTACCGTCAAAGTTTGCTTGTCGGACGTATGGTAAGCAATGTTTAACAACGGCATGTTGTACTTGTTGGTGTTGTACTACAATCTATTAACAAAATTTGATAGAAGCATTGGGCCAACTTGATCATCTCCGGATGCGCCTAGAAAATACGAGTCACTTTGCCTTCCAATACCTGCTTCCTCATTGTGTATCTGTGTTGATAGGCTAACCACTGAGATTGTTTCATAACCGCTCTACCATCTCATTCTTTCTTCCTAAAGGCTGCTTTTTCCATGTAAATTTTCCTCAAAGTGGACAAGTTATTCTTATCATCCTACTTAATCTTCCTAAGGATGTCACTTGGTTTACACACTTTCATCGACCTTGCCGTTTTTAATTGATGTGGTTTCAACCCACAAACGGCTGTGTGTCCAATAAAAGATTACGGATCATCATGATTATGACAATCATTCATCACTTTATCGAGCTTGTATACCTTACCACCGGGTTTATTGGTCTATGAACTATAATATTAAACGGGAAATCATACTTCTTTGATTTAATAATGTATTCCCTTGTCGTCGTCTTCACATACAGTCTCTCCTTTGCCCAATGACTTTCTTGCTTTCCTCCTCTCTCACAAACAAGTTCCAAACGATCTTGACTTGAACGACGACCTAAAAATAATGCGCATTTGATCTCTATGCCCTTGTCTATAAACCATTGTTTTGCATCGTTTCTATCTTTCCATTCCAAATCGGTGAAATAGTGGGCAAAGGTATCAGGACACAGCAGAGATGCGGGTTTGGGCTGATCCTCGTCAAATGCCACAACAATCTACAACATATATCGACAAGTTGAGGATTTAGAATCGGTTTATGTGTCACGGTCGAGACAACCGATTGTTAAGAATCAAATTATATGAGCAATTATAAAGTCTGATTAAGGACTTAATGGTCTCAGAGAAAAATTCTCAAATTTAACAATCGGTTCACGTTGCATAACATGTAATCCGATTTTGAACCTCATTTCTCCTGGAACTTTCGTCTTCACAATCGGATTACATATACACGTAAATAAACCGATTGTAAACTTCGTGTATTTTAAGTGATTATCAAGTGAAGGAATCGGATTATGCACATCACCAACAAAAATCTATTTTGGTCACGTACCCATCGCGCCAGAAATTTACTATAACCGGATTATATGATCATGAACAACGACCGATTATTGTTTCCAATTTGGGGATTTCACCCACAATCGGTTTATGTGGTACTATCGAATAAACCGATTCTGAGTAAAATTTTTGAAAAGTTTTCATGTTTTGGGCGATCTAGACTTGCAAACACATGTTTGTGGATCATTAGAACTCATACCTGTCTATTTGAAGCATTATCACCTTCTTCTTCCCTGAGAAATTTTTCTTGTGCTTGAATAATATCCTCAAGCATTATTTGGTTGACATTCTCTTCTTCATTCAACAAATCATCCAATTCGGTAGGATCAAAATCATGATTATCTGATGCACCCACTTCTTCATCACTACTAGGGTCTTCATCGTCACTATAAAGTTCCATTTTTGCTAAGAAAATCATAAACCCTAATTTTTTTATTTTTTCCCTCTATTTCTTCTTTCCCTCCAAACCATAAAAGAGGAAATGAATTTCTACTCTAATCGTAACACTAATCAAACTCAAACACTAATAAGTTTAACCAATACTAACTTAATTAATCATCACTAATGAATAAGGGCATATTAGGCATTAACATAAATAGGAGGATAAGAGGTTTCTAAATATTACTTCTTAGTGACCTTTTTTGTTTCTTAATCATAGGCCCCAAATTAAGTGTCGCACGCCCCAACTTAGCCAGGATTAAAAATTAGGTTCAAAACACTGTAATGTACAATTTTTTACCTTTACCAACTCTCCTCGGAACCTATTTGCAACAGCATACCGGTGTTAAAAACATTTGTATGAGTTCCACAAATTAACGAGCCACTTCGAATTTTAATCAGATTACAATCTTTTAAAACAAAATTAGGAAAAGACACAAACAAACTTTTCTTGCAAATTCAGAGTGTTGTTGTCAGTACTAGGAGTATGAGTAACCACCCTAATAATAAAAGTTGATGCTAGTTGTACTTAGTTAAAAGCTACTGGTCTTGGTAAGAATCCCCACCCTATGTCGGTTCAAATTTTACGATAAAACTTTATATATTCAACGCTAAGTGTTCTTATCAGAAGGAGGTAACATTGTAAAGCTGAGCCTTACGTCGTGCACTCTTTTGGTAGTCCCATGTTCCATTATTAGACCCCACCAATTCTAAAAGCTTGGATATGTTCCAACTTCGTATCCACATTAACAGAGACAGATACTACGAGGTTACGATCAAATTACCGTTGAAAGAAAAGATGGATTATTCTCGTTTGATTTGAAAATAGGGTGAAATATCTACATAACCTAGCAGAACAAGGTTCGTACTTCACTCCAAACAAAGGTTTTAACCTCTAATAAACTCTAATATTCCACAACCTAAAAAGACGCGTATCTCCGCTTGAGCCTTGAACTACATCGCACCTGGTACTTCACATCCAGCCCCATCCTCTTGTCAGGATTTTCTTTTACACCCAGCTCCATGAGCCTTGAACTCCGTCGCGGCTGGTACTTTACATCCAGCCCCATCCTCTTGTCAGGATTTTTCTTTACATCCAGCTCCATCCCTTGGTTAGGATTTTCCTGTCATGCATTCAAGGTAAAAAGTTCCGATAAGTATGTATCGCACTCAACTCTACAGAAGGTTTTAGCTTATAATAAACATTTCTAACCTCAAGGGAATCAGTGCTTTCCTCCTCCATCAGTCTTTGAACTCCGTCGCAGCTGCCTCTTGTCAGGATTTTCCTTTACATCCAGCTCCATCCTGTTGTCAGGATTTTCCTTTACATCCAGCTCCATCCCTTGGTTAGGAATTTCCTGTCATGCATTCAAGGTAAAACTCCATCCTCTTGTCAGGATTTTCCTTTACATCCAGCTCCATCCCTTGGTTAGGAATTTCCTGTCATGCATTCAAGGTAAAAAGTTCCGATAAGTATGCATCACACTTAACTCTACGGAAGGTTTTAGCTTATAATAAACATTTCTAACCTCGACGGAATCAGTGCTTTCCTCCATCACTGTCTTTGAACTCCGTCGCGGCTGGTACTTTACATCCAGCCCCATCCTCTTATCAGGATTTTCCTTTACATCCAGCTCCATCCTCTTGTCAGGATTTTCCTTTACATCCAGCTCCATCCCTTGCTTAGGATTTTCCTGTCATGCATTCAAGGTACAAAGTTACGATAAGTATGTATCGCACTTAACTCTACAGAAGGTTTTAGCTTATAATAAACATTTCTAACCTCAAGGGAATCAGTGCTTTCCTCCATCACTGTCTTCGCACTTTCTACTGATTCGCCCGCATTGCCAATGCTGTCTCGATAAACCTGTCATGAGTAAGATAAAAAGTTCCGATGAGGAAGTTTCTTACAGTAATGGTTATCACTGTTAATAAACCCTAGGACCCTGTAAAGTTCAAAAAAGGAAACACCATTTCAACAGTTCCAAAAAGAAAACAGTTTACCATCTAAAATTCATATCTTGATGATATTGAATCTACAATAAAGACAAACTGAACAAATAGCACAAGTTTGGAAGCCCGCGTGGTGTTCTAGTTGAACTGAGTGTTTATTAGAATGTAAAATTAAGGAGCCATAAATCATAAATGAGCGGACTAATTTGAATACATACCAAGATAAAATCCTGCACATGTTTCTCCTCTAAGTTGTGATGAGTTAATCGACTTTCAATTTCATTTCGTGTTGTAAGATCCCTGCAAAGTAAAATAAACTTGAGTTAAACATCACATGCAGTGGCTTTATACACATAAAGATTAAGGCAAGAGAAGTAGATGGAACCACTCACTCGGACGAAAGATAACCAAGAATAACAACAATCGACTGCAGATTCATAATGGGAAAACATTAGAGCCAAAAAGAAAGAAATATAAGATATATAAGATAAAAATAAAACCATTCGCCATAAAAAGGAAACACAGGTAAGATTGTTTTCATTTCTGTCTCTCATTAACAATAGTTGGCCAAAATATTTCTAAGCTCCAAGTCTTCTTATAATTTTTTACTTCCTACTTATCAACAAGCATAAGATGTAAAAGGATTAGTTTATCCAAATTTTTGTTGCAGTTGTGATATTCATAACTATGACAACATCGAAGCAAGACTGCAAGAGCAATGCTGACCTTAACTGTGGATTCATATCGCAGTTTTTCCATGCGGAGCTTATACGAGTCCAGCTGCAATATTATATGCAGAAGAGATAGACAAGTGTATAAGATTTTTGGCAAACAGATAAACTTAAAGCTGATATCATGAGGAAAAAAAAACGGAAAGGATAGCTACCTGTTCACCTTCGAGACGATTCACAATTGCTTCAGCTTTTTCAACTTTTTCAGAATATCTGCACGAATGTTAAGTTGATCAGAACCCACGAAGGAATCTCAGGAAATGTCAGACATCTCTTGAACCGATGGATGGTAATTTAAGAAGAATAAATTCAAAATACAACTTTTAACTTTGATAAAAGAAGAGCATGACTTAAATAACCACACAGGTAGGGTGTATTACCCTCTATAGAGCTCCATAAGCCAGATGATTCTTTTGAAATCATCCTCCTCAAACTTTTTTAACAAGTTACCTTTTACCGTCTAAGCAATGCCACCTGAACAAGATAAGACGTCAGGGAATTTTAAATGTTACTTTGAAGCAGCTCTTGGTGAAGATGAAAGCAGGAAACGCATTTAAACCAATGGTTATTCACATAGAATAAGAAAAAAAACATAGGTGTACAAGACCAGATGATAGCTCATAACAAGAAAATAACCGATTGCCAAATCTTAGACATGAGGACACCAACAAAAGCTTAGTTACACCTTTTTCAAATACCTGCCGTGAATATCATACAATTTTCAGAAAAAATGAGCACATATTCCCACCATGAGAAATCATAAAGATGTGAAGAAGTTTAGGTCGAATATTAATTTCTACAGAAGTTACTCCAGCACAAAGTACTTAAAATCTTGTATCATACCTGTATTGGCCAAGTCTGATACACCTCGACAAGGGAGTACATCCGATTTATTCGAAAAACTTGAGCAACTCTTACTAATAAAAGAAAAATTAATGAGCCTATTAAAAAAGAACGGGCTCATTGTGGTTGTGAGAAGTGTTGGCCAAAGTGAAAGATAGTATGGGCTCATTGTTCCCGAAAAATTTCTCAATACACAATATAGTATGAATTAGGGATTTCTATGTGGTTTTTAGGATTTTAGGGGGGGGGGGGGGGGGGTCGGCTAGAGCCAGGTTAGTCAACCCTTGCTCCGCCCCTGCATACATTTAAATGAGCAACTAGTATCCAGAAAGGAAGGAAGAACAGTGGAGTAAAAAGAATCCTTAAGATACACAACTATATCTCCAAAATCCAGGGACTCAAAGACTAACCAACAAACAAATAAACATTAAAAATATTCACAGTAGGCTATAAAATTTGCTTGCCTTACTAGTTAATGATGCAATTAGAGATACATGATGCTCTTCTATTTTTTCTTTCACATGCGTAATGCTTGGCGGAATCTGAGACAGTAACCAGAGTAAATCTTGTGCATACTAGATATTTTCTTATAAAGATTAAAAACATATACATCAGAAGTTGCAGGCAAGAACAATCTTATACAAGATCATATGTTTCCAGTCAGTATTAATAAAACTTTCAGCAACATAAGCCATGAAACATATGCATATCCAAATCCTAGAATGCCAGTTTAAACTCCTTTATAACAAACTACATGTGTGTTGGATAATAATTACACAAATTATTATCTCTAACTAAAGAGAGGTGTTGGATAATAATTACACAATCCGACTGTTCACAACCTAATTATTTATACTTAGCACTCTTTATTAGGCATATAAGAACTAGTAAAACAGGTCCTCCTATGAAGTCCTCTAGTTATTCCTTCACACACATGATGCAGATATTGAAATGAAAACATGACTAAATATGACAATGTCCCTAGAATTAGGGATTGGAGAGACTTACCTTATCCATGGAAGCAGATTGACAAACTTTCACAGCAATATCAAGTGCCGCAATCGCAGACCCAGGGTTAGTCAACCCTTGGCTCCGCCCCTGCATACATTTAAATGAGCAACTAGGTATCCAGAAAGGAAGGAAGAAACAGTGGAGTAAAAAGAATCCTTAAGATACACAACTATATCTCCAAAATCCAGGGACTCAAAGACTAACCAACAAACAAATAAACATTAAAAATATTCACAGTAGGCTATAAAATTTGCTTGCCTTACTAGTTAATGATGCAATTAGAGATACATGATGCTCTTCTATTTTTTCTTTCACATGCGTAATGCTTGGCGGAATCTGAGACAGTAACCAGAGTAAATCTTGTGCATACTAGATATATTTCTTATAAAGATTAAAAACATATACATCAGAAGTTGCAGGCAAGAACAATCTTATACAAGATCATATGTTTCCAGTCAGTATTAATAAAACTTTCAGCAACATAAGCCATGAAACATATGCATATCCAAATCCTAGAATGCCAGTTTAAACTCCTTTATAACAAACTACATGTGTGTTGGATAATAATTACACAAATTATTATCTCTAACTAAAGAGAGGTGTTGGATAATAATTACACAATCCGACTGTTCACAACCTAATTATTTATACTTAGCACTCTTTATTAGGCATATAAGAACTAGTAAAACAGGTCCTCCTATGAAGTCCTCTAGTTATTCCTTCACACACATGATGCAGATTATTGAAATGAAAACATGACTAAATATGACAATGTCCCTAGAATTAGGGATTGGAGAGACTTACCTTATCCATGGAAGCAGATTGACAAACTTTCACAGCAATATCAAGTGCCGCAATCGCAGACCCAGGGTTAGTCAACCCTTGGCTCCGCCCCTGCATACATTTAAATGAGCAACTAGGTATCCAGAAAGGAAGGAAGAAACAGTGGAGTAAAAAGAATCCTTAAGATACACAACTATATCTCCAAAATCCAGGGACTCAAAGACTAACCAACAAACAAATAAACATTAAAAATATTCACAGTAGGCTATAAAATTTGCTTGCCTTACTAGTTAATGATGCAATTAGAGATACATGATGCTCTTCTATTTTTTCTTTCACATGCGTAATGCTTGGCGGAATCTGAGACAGTAACCAGAGTAAATCTTGTGCATACTAGATATATTTCTTATAAAGATTAAAAACATATACATCAGAAGTTGCAGGCAAGAACAATCTTATACAAGATCATATGTTTCCAATCAGTATTAATAAAACTTTCAGCAACATAAGCCATGAAACATATGCATATCCAAATCCTAGAATGCCAGTTTAAACTCCTTTATAACAAACTACATGTGTGTTGGATAATAATTACACAAATTATTATCTCTAACTAAAGAGAGGTGTTGGATAATAATTACACAATCCGACTGTTCACAACCTAATTATTTATACTTAGCACTCTTTATTAGGCATATAAGAACTAGTAAAACAGGTCCTCCTATGAAGTCCTCTAGTTATTCCTTCACACACATGATGCAGATTATTGAAATGAAAACATGACTAAATATGACAATGTCCCTAGAATTAGGGATTGGAGAGACTTACCTTATCCATGGAAGCAGATTGACAAACTTTCACAGCAATATCAAGTGCCGCAATCGCAGACCCATAACAATAACCGAATTCCTCTTGCTGAATAAATCTAATCATTAACTGAACTCCTTCAGCATCAGCAAAACTCCTTATATTCACCGGACATTCTAATAGAAAAAGTAAACAACTAAACAAAGTCTCCACCAGGTATTCTTCGTCATCATAATCCAGCGGGCCTTCTTCTAGTTCTTCATTGGGACTTTCAAGGGATGCAAGAGCATTTACTACAAGAGTTACAACACCCGATTCACCAAATCGAAGTCTATTTTCCTCACTAGACATCAAAAGAGTATCTAATAACCCCACAACATACTCTTTTAGTTCATTCCATTTGGGAGCTCCGAGTGCTTTTAACACCCATTCCATCACTATGGTATTCTTGCCCGATATCTGCTATATCTGGATTAAGAAATATCATCTGCGCAATAGTTTGAAGTGCTGGGAAATAAACATCATCATCTTCAGGAAACTTATCAAGAGTAGAAGCAAATACTTTTAAGGCTTCAAACTTAACCAGAGACTCAACGAAAATGGTAGCTTCTTCATGTTGACCATATATTAAAATATCCGGATCAGTTAACTTTTCGAATGTAAAAAGAATATAACTAGTTAAAAGGTTCCCACATTCATGATCTTCTAATAAACTAATCATCGATTTAATAGCCGGAAGCTTTACTACTGGGGAATAATATTCGGGAGAATCAGCTTTGAAAGTTCTGAACTTTGAAACTATTCTAATAAGATTACCTTCACAATCAGCAAATTTACGAGGATCAGATGCTTGATTCTGACGAGCTCCAGTGTAATCATTCAAAAATTGGTCGAAAGAATCCTGAAGCTGATTTGGGTTTTGACGAACAGGTCTTTCGGGTATAGCTGGAATCTCTGGTAACACTCGAGGTTTTAACGGGACAATTATACATCTAGGGGATGAATTGAGAGCGCCGGAGCTCTGCATCTCTACTGCACGATCTGAGACAGGGGATGAATTGAGAGCGCCGGAGCTCTGCATATCTACTGCACGATCTGAGACCCTAATCTGGATACAATGGATAGAAGGAGGCTAAACTTTTTCTAGGGTTTCTTATGACGACCTAAGAGCATCCACAACCATGAGCCGCACTAAAGACCAAATGCCATACCAAAAGCTAAAAAAAATTGGCTTTTTTTGAGGTGAAGCATAGAGGGCGACGACTATAATTTAATCCGGCGGATTTTATCACAAGGCTTGAAGTAGGACGAAGCTTTAATGGGAGTTCGTTGGTGAGGCGTGGGTATTGTTATCGTGTGAGTGGGACACAGGTATAGCGAGCGCCTGACATGAGGCGAAAGTATTGCTCACGCCAGACGTGAGACGGACATCGAAACAACGCTTGTTGGTGGGGCGGACATATTATCCCCGTATGAATGTGCATGAATTATACCACCCCTTCTGGCGCTAACAATAGCCGCGCCTCACGTCAGGCGAAGGTATTGCATCCTTTTTATCAAACGGTGATTATAGTAGCGCCTCAATCATGCGCTCATTTCATCTACGCTCCACAATCATACGTTCATTATACTCTCGCTCCATATTATATTCTCGTACTATTTGAGACGTTCACTATGCTCTCGCCCCATTATATTTGGGTTTGGTCTGGGTTGACGACCACTTTTGGTCTCAAACCCTAGAAATGTGGACCATATATAGCTTTAGTTAGTTACATTACGCTTCATTTCCAGACCATATTTGGATATAGTCCACAAATATGATCGTGATTGTGGATGCTCTAAGAGGAGAGAAAGAGGGGATTTGCTTTTAAGGGAATGTATTTTGCGGAGGGGCTATATTAGTCATTACGAATTATGTTGTACTAGTGTCTAACCCGTGCTACGCACCGGGGAGGGTGGGAATTGTCTATTTGTGTGGCAGGGCTTCGCCCTGCACCCGTTACTCAAATGCATTTAAACAGCTTCGAAGAAAATCTTGATTAGTCCGACTATTTTTAATGGATACCGAAAGTAGAAATTCTAGATATGTTTATTATGCACACCTTTGATAATAGAAACTAAAAACATCAACTAAATCTTTTAATAACATAAAATTTCATTTGAAATGTATCATAGATGGAAAGGATTTCCAAACATCGTTGATTGATCAATTACCAACCCGTTCACTACTGTCCATCCCGTACCATCAAAGAAATAAGAATTAAAATTACCTAATTTCTTTTAAATTGCTTGGGTCAGGTCTAAATGAATATGAGGGACAAACAATTAGCTTAAATTAGAAACTACACAAATTATAACCGAGGCAAAATACCATCTAATAGTTTAATAACTATAAAGAAATCCATTTAATTAAAAGTTATCACAACTTAAGCGTAAACTGATTATTGTCCTTAAATAATTACAATAAAATTCATTTAATTCAAAATTGCCACAACTTAAACCTAAATTTGATTATAGTCCTTCAAGCCTAGATAACAGATTTCATATTTTTATATTTATGTTTGCAGTTTTTCTCATTTTGTGATAAAAAAAATTTGTCGAATTAGTCAGCGACCCTGCTTATTTGTGTTTCTTGTTATACAATTAACATTTATGAGTGATTTTTTTTCTCACTCGCAGAACTGTATTGTTTCTAGAAAGAAATAAAAAAACATCAAAATCCCATATACTAACCAAAAAAAATTAGGTAATATAAAAATACATAGAGCGCAAATGCACAAAGCTTTCACTTTCTTAAATTAAGTGCTAAATGAGGGGCAAAGCTGATAACAGTTTAGGAAAATTTAAAGTTTGTTTTCATACATAAACTTTAATATGGTGTGGTGGTTCTCAGACACAATACCAACCCACTTGAAATATATAGCCAAAAAATGAAGAAAAATAGTTACATAATCGGATGACCTCTCTTCATGTTTTTTTTTCTATTGCTCCATCAACAATCTCAGTTGATGCACCTTGCTTGAACACTGCATGATCAAAACACCTACATTTTTTTTTAAAGTTTAAACAAATCAGAGACAATTTGGCAAGTTTAACAAATAATCATCTCCTTAGACGATGTTGCGCATAAATTTGTCTTATTTTCCATAAAAATATATACTATTTTTTTCCCAAAGAGATAAATTATTTTCAACCTAATCCAAAATATTTGCTCTACCACACACTTATTAGTTTCTTTGTTCATTTTCTCATCAATATTGCAGCCAAAAATGCTTCCAACTATTCCATGTTGGACAAAAAAAAGCACATCCAAATTCATTAAGCTAAATTAACATAAGACCCAAAATTTGTCAACAATAAGATAAAAACATTTATCATATACTCCATCAACTTCTTAGACCGTTCATCACCATCAACATGTAAGCTTTTCACTCAAATAAGTCAATTATGTGAATTGTTATAACCTCGATGATGTCTAATCAATGAGTCGATTTGCTAGGAGATCAGATATCTAATGACGAAAAATAGTTCAATTGTTTTTCATCTGGAATATCATGAGGCAAACTTTAAGATATAGTCAAGAGATCTTAGATTTCCCTTTTAACTACGAATATCTTTCATAGTTCCAAAACTAACACCGGGCCATGTCAAATCAGTACGTAGGATCCCACTATTTGCTGATGTTTCTCAGTCGTATTTTCAAGTCAACTGATTTTACACTTTACAAACTATACAAACTATAGATAAGTAAAAACTACCGATAAGTAATAAGTATATATAGATGAGAACATCAAGTAATAAGTATAGATGAGAACATCTTGGGGTTTAAGCAGCTCAACAACCAACAACAGATACCTAATCAGATATCTAATCACGGATATTAAAAAAAAAACAGATACCTAATCACAGAGTATTTTAATATCATTTATTTATGCAAGAATTTCCCTTTTACTCCAGATAAACATCATGACTCCACTCTATTGCATCCTTAATTACTTAGGCAGAATCTCATGGACCATATACAAAAATACAAAAGAACTAATACATCACCAATCTTAATAAACAGGAGCTCAATCCCCAACCGGTGTTATGACGTCAATCCTGCTAAACTGAGGCTCAATCACCAACCCGTGTTATGGCATGATCCGGACTATTTATGATAAAAATCCAAATACAAAATAAATAAATAAATAAATAAATAAATAAATAAATAAGTGAGACTGTTGGGGAAGGAAGAGTTGTTGGTTATGTTGATGACTAATGTACAAAAAGAAAGACGATAGCTCTAGACGTTTTAGAGTTTCTATTGGTCATGAACCACGTATATTTACATGTAATTCTGATGAAAGACTATAACTGATTTGTTCAAATTTTTTACTCCAACTTTCTTGCCCTAGTAAAATCTTTCATAAGCATGATGCACCACGTCAGTAGTAATACCTTTTATAAACAATAACCACATTATCATTGGTCAAATTAACATGTTTAAGAGCTCAAAAAACAACTTCTCTACATATTAGTACATCCTATAACAAACAGAAAATATAGCTTACTATCTCTTTCATGTGATGAAAAATTTATAGTGTCTCCAATGCCTTATCAATAGGTTTGGTATAGTAAGGTATATTTCAATTCCTTCACATCTTGGTTAGTGAGAAATCTTGGATGTGAACTGAATTGAGAAACACAGTTTGTAAAAGCATAATAGTTTAATACCAGGACATGAGTACCAAAAAGGAAGTCTCACAGTTAGACTTACGAATTTCGAATTTATTATTTTGTTACATTTCCCCGTAACCTACAGTTCCCCTGACATCAGTGAAAACATTGCTTTCTTACATCCAAAGCATCCTTGCTAAGCCAAAATTATAATGTTCAGCAACCATTGTACCTATTAGAAGGATATTTGTACAAATACAAATATTAACCTCATGTATGAACAAATTGAAAACTTTAGAAATAGCATTCTTTGGACATCTATTAATAAAATCAAAATATAATACGAACAAAGATGGAATCAAAATATAATCATCTCAAAGCCACATGAAACTTAGATGCCCAAACAGTAAAATAAATGGGAATACCTACATGTTGACGAAGAAACTGCGATGAAATCAGGAGAGATGTATTATGGCAATCTTTGATCTACATTGTCTCCCATTTAGCTTCTTCCACATAAAGCACTTAGCAAAAAAATTCTTCCACATAAACCAATTATGGCCAGCTACTAAATCCCAAGGCATCTATCATTTCAGATAGTGCACTCTGGATAATGCATAAAGATTTAAAAAACCTTATAAGCATAAGTTACACAACTTGTTCCCAAATTTAATTGTACCATGGGTACCTAAGTACCAAGGAAAACAACATATCCTCGGGCATCCATCAATGATGTGGCTTGTACCGCAAGAATTTCCCAAGCTCCAACTGCAACAACTATTCTCTACACTAAAGCCGCCAATAAACCTGTATATAAATTTAAAATATTAAATTCTAAACCATATTTACTCGAAATTGTCCATAATAAGTCATCCTTGTACTTGACTGTCATGAAATCAATAGAAATTTTTTTATCAAAATTTAATTTGCACTATAAGTGAGATCCGCTATAAAGGAACACAATACAATCATCTCATTAGACAACTTAATACATACTATAAATCCTTTGATATGGCTAGATTACTCATATAGAAGCTTAATTACAATCAGATGAGTTCTTGTTTGGTATGAACAACTAAACCTCTGCCACAATATAATTGAATAACAAATGGTCAACAGTGGATTGTAAAAGCTCCACTTCAGATTAAATCTACATATATAATTAAAAAAATATAAGATTGTAGTGACAACAATAAATCAATTGAAATCCACAACAGATTATTGGTAGGGCATGAAGTTTTACCCATCAATGCAGTGGTTTTGATCCATCTGTTTCTTACTGTCGTTGTGTTTGCATTTTTACGAATATTAAATGGATATTTTTAGATACTACATAAGCAGTTGCAAATGAATGTTCCATTAAATTCATAAAATAGTGGTTGTGAGAGGACTCGAATGCAAGCAATGCATAAAATAAAGTGCACAAAGTCTGTAATGATAAATGTATTACACAGGACCGGAAAAATAGACAATTTATCAGCATATTGAAAAATCCTTCGGGCCAAAATTAAGATGTTGCAAAATCCATCAGATCCAAAAGGTAAATTAAGATGATAGTATGGAAAATCAAGCAGGAGCAATGTAAGATAATAAAATAAAAACACGAAATTATTTAACCTAAATATATGCAGTGCAAGCAAGGTGAAGAAATCAAGATTTTCACTGAGGGAGAAGACCACCCACAATTGGTCCAAACAATAAATTATACATAAGTATAGTCTTACATGCTCACATTCTCAAAAAATTTGATTTAAGAAGGGGGAACTATGGAGTAAAATGTATCATCTAACCCAAATTGTATGCTAGTATTTTTGTGTCCAAGCACAACTATTTATTATAGCAAACACGTTTAAACATATAAAGACTACTCTTTTCCTTCATACAAAGAATATGATATAGGTCTATGAAAGTCGCCTTAACATCAATTTCATACTTTTTTTGTGTAAGAAAGACAGAATTACAACGCTATAATTACGCAGTTCATGTAACGTCATGAAAAAAACAGTTTCACATGTAAGGATTTATGCTCCCTATCATATCAAGAGTTGGTTCCATCTGCCTGAATTCTTGGCAACAGAGTTTCGAAGAAGCAAGAGATAATGTTAACTTAAATGATCGAAATCGTTGAGGGTTTGCACATTAACGACTATAAGGATTTTGAGGAAACATACGTGTTATGTTGTCGAACCCTGGATTGAATTTCTGGGAGCTTATAATAATGAATTGCCAAAGAGACACAAAATTGCAGTTCAGTTGTTGGCAAACCGCCTATGTTTAAAGGTTGAAATAAATATGTCATTAATTTCTATTAGAAGACAAAGTGAAGAGTAAAAAGTGAAAGGTCATGGGGAAGGCACGCTTTAAGTGCAGAAACAACAAATCCAAGATGCTTAGGATAGAAAGCACCATATGTGTACGTGTATGCTTAGTTACCAAAGCATACATTGTAAATTCAATGCTTTGTCCACTCTATAGAGGTTTCACATCATGTACATCAACATATTTTTCCCATTTTCATGGAAGAAAAACTAAACTGCTAGCCCTTCAAGATAGGAAGATAACCTCAAAATTAACCACTAATCAATAACCCAAATCAAATGCGTGGTAAATATTTTCTTTTAGGGCAAGAATACGAATACTTCCAAAGTATATTGTGGACAAATCATCAATCGAAGTTGTAGATTAGGTAACTCCGCATATTATATAGGTAATAAGTACATAATAGTCATTTTCATCGATCGTTGTAGATTAGGTAACTTTGCATGTTATGTAGGTATATATAAGTGAAGTCACGGTATTCGGCTTGTAATTTGTTATGTCCAAATCCACCACATAGCTGCAAAAAATTGTGTAAATGTAAGAAAACTCTAACCTTATAAAACATAACATTTTGGTTAAGAAAGAAATTACATGGCATGCATTGGATTTTTTGGCTGAACAGTCTGAAAATGGAAGTAACTGCAATTGTGCAAGTTCACCATGATATTATAAAAATCTGCTAGTCATGGACCCTGCAAAATTAGCTAATATGTTAGCTGCGTGCGTCAGAAAAACATGAAAAAATAAATAAAATCATACGAAATCATGAGCGTAAAAATCCGAACAAAAGAATCATCAGCGAGACTGGCAGGAGAAGAGTGCTGCTTGGTTGACCACAAACCGATCTCTTTACATCTGGAGATTCTAAACTGAAACAACCAACAAACAGTTGGATTCCAGTTTTATGGATTCTTATGCGTTTCTTAAGCATTTCTAATAAAGTTGATTTGTATTATCAACTTTCTCAAAAGCAAGTAGTATTTTGCTCATATGAAATATCATTCAAAACCATAACGCTAAAGTTGTATATAAGTATATAACAGGTTCCTTTTCCACCCATCAATCCAAGCAAAATCACTTGCCCTCGAAAGATAACGGAAGACCTAGCACTACATGCATCCATGAAATGATCGTAATTATGACCCAAGATAAGGCCTAAGGGACAATTTTTTTTCTTTTTGAAGCACGCTACCTTGCCCAAAATCGTATATCAATTTAGGAGTTCTCCTCAAAATAACAAATCCATAGCCTTTGTCAAGCAAATCACAATTGTCACGATTGTTAATTTGACTCTTTTTGACTGCCGCAACAATATCATTTGAAGCAATACGGTAACCACAAATCCCATTGTTAGAATCTAAATACTCATCCGAAACAGTTTGATCATTAAAATATCCTAAGGAAAAAAATAACGTTGTGACTATGACTCCTAATTTAATTCAAATATCATATTGTTCACAATGCTGACATTTTAACCACATGACAACCCAGGGTTGTGCTGCAATCTCTAATTCGACTTTCATGATAGTTCTTTTTTCTTGTTTATCTCCCAAACGAACACCATGCAAGTTTCTAAGTATCACCTGGCCTCTGGCCGGGGTACGTCATTGTGTTGTAAAACGTATTAGAAATAATTTTTTTGACATAAATATTCTTAGCCTTGTAGCAGAAGTTAAAAATTTGATTTAATGATAATTTGTAACGGTTAGACTTGTATCCCAAAATATAACAAAAAAATCAGTAGATAAATAAAGAACCTATATGTTAAGAAACAAATATGGGACTTCTAGAATTAGATAAATATTGCAATAATTAGTTTCGTGGTTCCTATTTTAATTAGATTTTACCGTATTTATAGAAACTGGATGAAGATTTGCTAGCTAATATACAAGCATTAGAAGAAAAAAACTCTTTGTATGATTAAGATCTTGTTTAATCAAAATATGGTAATTAAGAAGATATTTTTAAGGATATTTGGAAATTATCGGAGCTTGATAAGTTAACCTGTTCCCATATATTCACCAGGAGTTTTCTACTTAGTGAGTTAAAAGATATCGTGGGTCATGATTTAAGAAGAATGATTTTACAATTTTACATTTTCGTTTCTCGAAACAAAGCTTGAGAGAGCGGCAACACCTTTTGAATCACCACACGCCTGGTGATGGAGAACAGACCCCTCAACCTAACCAGGGTTACACGACAGAAAATGTCCCACTAACAACAATTTATCAGTGGGAAATAGTACAATCAACTCATCTAAGTGCAATATTTAGTTGCCAAGTTAGAAAATCGCGTTATTATTTCTGATTTTGCAAATACACAATTTCAGAAAAATGAGAAGTCGAGACTCAGTCATCACACACAAAAAATCCAAAACATTTCATTACCTAATGTCTAACCATTTCTGAAACAGCGCGCCTAAGCATATACTTGACTTAACTATCTAGATTGGCAAACACAATCTGTCCCGTTGAAACCTCTTCATCGAAGTACGCCCTGCATTTACCTATTACACATGCAAGAATTGTTTATGAAACTTTAGGAATCTACACTGGTAAGGAGTCACCGATAAATGTAAACATAGATAATAAAAAAATGGAATATTTTGACTTCGGGTCCTAGAAAAGTGAACAGTGTAGCGTTTGGGTCATAGAAAGTTTCAAATTAGTGTTTGGGTCCCAGGGCCGTCATTGACCGTGTTGACAGTTACCAAAATAATTTTAATTTAAAAAAAATAAAAAGTAATTTTTATTTAGTTAACACCGTCTGTTGCAGTCAACGTGTGAATCAAACGTGCAACCCAAAAACATATCTACATTTATACCCTGCTCCTTCGCCTTCACCACCACCACCTCCGCCTGTAAAAATGAAAATTTAAATAATAGAAGAAGAAATTGAAACCAATTAAATCCAAAATCCCAATTAAATTCATGACAAATCTTTTCACCATGTCTTGGCTGTAATCAAATCTAAAGTCAATTTTTAGTGCAACGACAATTGTTTGTTCAAACCAATTAGAATAAGAAAAGTCAGGGAGGCGATGGCATCATCAGGAAAAGGAAGAGGATAAAACAAAAAGATAAGAGAGCGAGTTAAATAAATAAGTGCATGCTCAAAGATAACGAATTAGTGATGAAATCTATGGCGTTGGGGTTTGTTGGGTCTTGAGTATCCATCGGGTAAATTAGGTGATGATGATGGGGATGAAGACGAAGAGTACTAACAGAGAAAGTGCAATAAAAATCTTTAACCTAAACGATAATCAACTCAAAACATCCACTTACCTGCCTGTGATATCAACATAGAATGATTCCCAAATCTTTGTTCAGCCAAAAACCCTAGATGCCCAAATGATCGTAACGTCACTGACGTGGATAACAGACGGTTCAGTGGCAAAGTTAGCAATAAACCTACAGTTAGCAATAAACCTAAAGTTAGCAATAAACGTGGATAACAGACGGTCATTTTAAAATTTAACTGGATTTTGTGACGGTCAAGATGGTCAATTTTTTGTCCTATGACCCAAACTCTAATTTGAAACTTTCTGGGATTCAAACGCTACACTGGTCATTTTTCTAGGACCCAAAATTAAAATATCCCTAAAAAAATTAGGTCTTGTAAATTAACCTCATCGAAGCTAAAGTAAGTTGAAAGAACCAATCTCATAGAAAGAAGAAGATGAATTATTTCTTGCATCAGATAAACATATGATTCTTGCATTTATAGAAACTTAAAAGCACAGATACGATCCATTTTTGGCAACTGGAATTCCATTTGGAGAGAGAAGTTTCAATAGAAGTTTTCCTACCTGATGAATACAGGTAGCAATTGCGAGTAATGGAGCCAACAACTATGCCTTGCATGAAAAATACATATAAGATAGCCAAGCGAACTAAGGCACCATTACCAACAAAAAAAAAAATCCAAAAAGACAACCATCAAACATGTCCATTATAAAGTTGTTTGGAACCTTCAGCTTCATATTAAAGGAATTCATATTTATTTGGAATTCCAGCTGTTGTTGCAGGATGCGCGAGCACCAGCTACCATGCAAGTTGCCCATCAACTTGGAAAAGATCAGAGTGTTA
Source organism: Papaver somniferum (assembly GCF_003573695.1). NCBI lineage: Eukaryota > Viridiplantae > Streptophyta > Magnoliopsida > Ranunculales > Papaveraceae > Papaver > Papaver somniferum. The sequence goes on along the minus strand of NW_020621936.1, from coordinate 12,465,896 downwards.
AGTTATGAAACATTGTTCGGTTTCATCAGCAACAATTATATTATTATAGTTGAACATTTGGTAAGATGCTCTACTACCTTTTAATCCGCTCAACAGCTCGGAGGCATGATGCTGGATCTCACGTTAGCGATAAAAAAAAACAGAAGTTTTGTTATCTTCTACTTCAAGGAGATCAAATACAGCTGGTCACCGGGTTGATAAACCCTGCAATGGGTACTGTCATCACCCACTACTATCTTGCTACACCGAAGGCAGGCAAGATGGTCACAACTATATCTCGGTAGCGCCTTCGCAGTCTGCATAATTAGATGCAAAAGTAATTGGTAAAATGAATAATCACGGAGGTGCAACATGAAAATGTTAGAAAAGATTATGCAAGGTCTCAACAGTAACGATCAATTTTTTTTGATTTTGCATCTCAAACTTTTACAGATACATAAATCAAAACGTAGCAGCTGATGCTTTGGCAAAAAAACATTAAATAAAGTGGGAAAATAAAGCGGGAGATAAGGAATAGCTTCATTTTACGTTTAGATGACCCGTTTTTATCTTACGAGTCGCCCCTAATTTTTCTGGGGTCGCCCCTAAATGAGAACTAAAATTGTGATCGTAACATCCTCTTGTATTAGACCTTGGTTCTACAGTCAGAGCATTACCCCTATACAGTACATAATGCTTTTATTTTTATTTTTTCCATGGTTCTTGCATTTATGCACCAAATATTTTCCCACATAACCCTCTTGACTTTCTCCTTATTAATCCAGAGAAGAATAAAACTTGATTCATTTTCATGAGTTCCTGACCGAGCAGCTTCCTTTAGTAGGAGCCTGAAAAATTGCAAGTTAGATGATCCAAGTCACCCAATGAGAAACCTGTAAAATTGAGAAAAATTGAGAATCCAATGCGTACGATACATGAGTACGATACATAATGGAAAAAGGAGTTAAGCATCCATTCAGTAATAGCGACGCAGGGGCGGAAGGCTTGACCTGGCTTAGGCCACCCACAAAAGCAAAAAAATCATTTTGTTTCTCTACCTATTTCATACTTTTCATTATTTTTGATTGAGGTAATAATATAGGTCTAAACTATAGGCCTAAGCCAGTAGTCTACAAATGTTTGAAGCCAATAATCCCCTCCCACACTAACTTTCTGGTTCTGCCGCTGTAGCGACCGATGTAGATACTAATATCCCACTATTACGGTACTGCAAGTGACACATAATGATTGTGCATCACAGAGTTGCAGGCCAAATCAGTACTCATCCGCAATGGCGCGATGCGAAGTCATAATAGTGCAACGCAAGCCATAATAGCAGTATACTGTATAAACTGTCAAGTGCCAAGAATGGCATAACCTCGTAGGGCCAATGAAGTGCAAGTGAAACACTTCATTGCAAAGACATTTGGGTAAGGAATGAAGCTATTGACCGACACAATGAAGCTTCATCAAGGCAAAGGCAAGAGTAGGCCAAAGTTGCAAGATGCAACATGCAACATGCGAGTTAGCATGTTGGCATGTCCATGGAATTGAGTTAGCCCAAACTCAAGGACGATGCAAGCAAGTGGAATAGACTAAGGATTAGTCTATGCATGAGTTCCAGGCAGGGCCAAAGCTTGGACAAGTGCAAACAAGTTGGTAATGCAAGAGTGGCATTACTATTGTCATGCAAGTTGGCGTAATGAAGTAGATATGACGCATGAGCAACTAGAGTGAGCTAATGGAGCTGGCCTCGATGTTGGAAGCTTAAGGAATGTCCGTACATGAGTTTAGAATGATAAGCATGCAGGTCCAAGAGGGCTGAACGTTGGTGCAAGACAGAATCCAGCATGCTGCAACTAGCGTGCAATATGGCTCAAGTGACGGTTGCAAGTCAGTTACGAGCTTTGCAAGCATGCCAATGATGCGTGATGAAGAGGAGCGGTTATAAAGGAGTTTATAAATGTGGGAGAATAGTTCTAAATGCTAGAGAACAGGTGTTGGATGATTGGCTGTTTCATGCATGTGTAACGGTTATGCACGGTTTTGCCAAGTAAAGTTGTTGTATAAATAGTCCTAAGGAGGGGAAAATTCAGCAGGCTTGCTAAGGAGAACATATGTGAGAGTGAGTTTGCATATGTGAGTGAATATGAGAGTTTTTGTAAGACTAAGGCTTGGTTCAAGGGTGAACAAGTCTGTGTAAATCCCTAAGCGGGCAAGTTTTATATTTTTTCCCTTTGATGTAATAAAATGTAGTGATTGTGTCATGTTCTAAGTGTTCTTGGTTGGCTGATTGTTGTTAGCAAAGTATGGCAGAGATTGAATGTATTATGGGGTGCATTTGATGAGTTTAGAGAAGTGAAAGAAGGCTGTAAAGACTTCCGCTGATTGACCTGAGATGTTGGTTGTTTGCATAGGTGCAAACTTTTAAGGCTGAAGTGCAGGTGGGTGAAGATTTGTTTGCATAACCACTGTGCTGCCGGGTTACACTTTCGCAGAAAATTGCTGGGGCATTTGAAGGTGTGACAGTTCGGGTATCAGAGCTGTGTTTGGTACACAGTTCAAGTGTATTTGTTTGATAATACACTAGCAACTCTTTCTCTCTTAAACTATTTTCCTGTGAGCAAGTAAGTGGCGGGTTATTTTCAGAGTATTGCATTAGAAATGAGTTTTAATGGCATGATGATCGAAGAAGAACTACCGTGTGCGTTCGATCAGCTTGAAGAATATGGTGATCTTGGTGATATAACCATTGATTTCAGTGCAGATGGCATTGACATCCCTCTTGTTTCTGAAGATAAAGGAAGGCTATACATACTTGAAGGAAGAACATCAGATTGCTTTAAAGAATTTGACGAAAGGGTAGGTGCAGTCGAGGACAAGGTGTCTGATGCAACCTTATTGAATTGCGAAACCAATGCTGAAGTGACTGAATTGAAGGTGCAATTCAGTGACATAAAGACCATACTAACAAGCCATGCGAAGCAAATGTCAAAGGAAGTGGCAAGCATTCGCGGGTTAATCAGTAACGGCATGTTTGTAGGGGCAAACATGCATGGAGAAAGCTCAAATCGAGTCTCCGAGCCAAGAGTTTACGCAGGTTCCAGAAATGCTAGAGAAATTGAGAATTTCTTGTATGACGTTGAGGCATACTTTGAAGCGAATGGAACTGGGGAAGGACAAAAATTAACTCTCGCAAGCAATTACCTTGGTGGTGATGCAAAGGTTTGGTGGAGAACTATGCTGCAAGAAGATGTAGCTGTTGGTTATGCCAATCCTATGTCTTGGAACGACATGAAAGATGGACTGAGATGTCAGTTCTGCACGAGCAATGGTGCTTGGTATGCAAGAGAAAGTTTACGTAGGCTACAAATGACGGGTACACCACAGGCCTATGCTGAAAACTTCTTTGTATTGGTGCAAGAGACACGTGGTATGAGTGAAGAAGATCAGATGTTCCAATTTCTGGCTGGCGCAAGTTCAAGTGTGATTACTGAACTTAAGAAGCGCAAAGTGCAGAGTATCCAGATGGCTATGCAGACGGTAAGAGAGCTTGCCAATAGCACAACGACTGAAGATGTGCAAAGCTGCTAAGGAAAAGCTAAAGGGAAGGAAAAATTTGTTGGCAGTAAGCGTAAGCATGAACCTAAGGAAGAGGAACTACTCCCTTCAGCCCGGAAGTATAGGGGATGTTTCATTTGCAAAGGTTTGCATTTCGCTAGAAGTTGTCCACTCAATGCGCAACTCAAGGCATCAGTTGGGGATGATTATGGGGATCATTCCAGCAAGACTCGTGAAGGACGAAGTGAAGGTTCAAGTAAGAGACCTCGTAGAGAGATTTTCACTCACTTCGACAAAAGAAACTAAGCTAAAAACAAGTAAGTGTTGTTGTCTCCTTTGGCAGTACTTTGATGCCAAAACAAGAGTGTTTTTGGCCTTGTTTTGTGTAGCTTGAGTTGTTGGGTGTTGCAAACTCTGTGTGTAGAATTTGGTTGTACAAACTTTTATTTGAGTCCTCAAGTTTGTATATACTTTGCTTTGGTGTAAGCAATTTGCTTTGTTAATGAAGTTTTAGCTTTCCAAAAGTGATCAAGTGGATCAATCATGTAATGGTACATGGTATTGTCATGTAAGAGCAGTAATGAATGAAGGTGTTTTCGTTTATAAAGTCTTGCCTCTTTATTTACGATGTAAAGCAAGTTCACGGGGAGATGCTGCAAGTAGCATACTTAGCCTAACGTATGCAATGACAAGACAAGTTGAAAGCTAATAAGCAAAGCATAGGACAGGGGTCCTAGTTGATGTATAAGTGATGTTGTTGTTTGGAAGATTGCAAAATGGCACGATAGAAGATGGGCGGCGATAGTGCAAGCAACACAACAAGTTAGAGATCATTTTATCAACAAACATGAGTTGCGTAGAACTCATGGCCTTAGAGAAAGACACACACACTTTCCAGGAAATTAGCAATGCAGTTAAAAGAAGTATTTGGAGACATATTGGCTTTGAAGGCATAGCGCATGGACAACTAAAGGGATAGCTAATGATATGCCCAAGAGATAGTTAGTCACAGTTTTAAATGGGCTGTGCAACTCAATAGTTTTGTTGCATGGAAGTTAAGCAAAGAAAACTCACCATTTTAGTACGGGTATGCAAGATGGCATAAGTATAGAGTTTATACTTGGTGGCCACATTCAGAGAAATGAGTTCTTGAATGATGTTTTGCATAATCAGAAGTTTGGCGATGCATGAAGTATGGAATGCGGGTATCTAATGCAAAGAGAACCCTGATTACTTTGTGACGTGCTTAATGAGGATCGTGGAGGACAACAGTTCAACGGCGAAGTAGTCGACAAAACTGATTGAAAATGAAAATGAAGCCAAGTCGTTTATAAGTCCTTGTCACGTTGAGTGAGATGCAAGTGGCAAAGTCGGGAAGCGATGGCAATGATTATGGTGATCAGGCTGAGAAAAATCATTATGTGCGTACACTTAGACGCAAATGATTCAAGTGAAATTCAAGCTTAATTCAGGGAGTTGGAAGGATGAATTTCCAAGTTGCATTTGGGTATTGATGCATGATTTGAGTAGCCGCGTAAGCGTAATGCATGACGCCGAGAAGTAGCTCATGTATATGAGATCAATGGAAAAGCAGTAAGCTAAGTGGTGGCATTTGGTACTAGGCATAAAAGGTTTGGAAAAAAGGAGGGCGAAACAAGTTTGCTGAATTCTGAGTGGCTCAGAAGTATATAAGGCCGAGGCACAAGTATGATGAGTATACTTGGTTGCGTTCAACGAGGACGTTGAACGGATTAGGTGGGGAGGTCTATTACGATAATGCAAGTGACGCAAAATGATTGTGCATCACAGACTTGCAGGCCAAGTCAGTACTCAGCCGTAATGGCGCGATGCGAAGCCATATTAGCAGTATATTGTATAGACTGTCAAGTGCCAAGAATGGCATAACCTCGTAGGGCCAATGAAGTGCAAGTGCGGTACTTCAATGTAAAGACATTTGGATAAGGAATGAAGCTATTGACCGACACAATGAAGATTCATCAAGGCAAAGGAAAGAGTAGGCCAAAGTTGCAAGATGCAACATGCAACGTGCGAGTTAGCATGTTGGCATGTCCATGGAATTGAGTTAGCCCAAACTCAAGGACGATGCAAGCAAGTGGAATAGACTAAGGATTAGTCTATGCATGAGTTCCAGGCAGGGCCAAAGCTTGGAAAAGTGCAAACAAGTTGGTAATGCAAGAGTGGCATTACTATAGTCATGAAAGTTGGCGTAGTGAAGCAGATATGACGCATGAGCAACTAGAGTGAGCTAATGGAGCTGGCCTCGATGTTGGAAGTTTAAGGAGTGTACGTGCATGAGTTTATAATGATAAGAATGCAGGGCCAAGAGGGCTGAACGTTGGTGCAAGACAGAATTCAGCATGTTGCAACTAGCGTGCAATATGGCTCAAGTGACGGTTGCAAGTCAGTTACGAGCTTTGCAAGGATGCCAATGATGTGTGATGAAGAGGAGCGGTTATAAAGGAGGTTATAAACGTGGGAGAATAGTTCTAACTGCTAGATAACATGTGTTGGATGATTGGCGCTTGTTGGAAAAAAACTGGCCAGTTAGCATAGTTAGCGGTGGTTACAGAACTGCTCCCTGAGACAGATGGTTGTCTCATGCGTGTGTAACGATTATGCACGGTTTGGCCAAGTAAAGCTGATGTATAAATAGTCCTAAGGAGAGAAAAATTCGGCAGGCTTGCTAAGGAGAACATATATGAGAGTGAGTTTTCATATGTGAGTGAATAGGAGAGTTTTTGTAAGACTAAGGCTTGGTTCAAGGGTGAACAAGTCTGTGTAAGTCCCTAAGCGGGAAAGTTTTGTATTTCTTCCCTTTGATGCAATAAAATGAAGTGATTGTGTCATGTTCTAAGTGTTCTTGGTTGGCTGATTGTTATTGGCAAAGTATGGCAGAGATTGAATGTATTATGGGGTACATCTGATGAGTTTAGATTAGTGAAAGAAGGTTGTAAAGACTTCCGCTGATTGACCTGAGATGTTGGTTGTTTGCATAGGTGCAAACTTGGCTGAAGTGCAGGTGGGCGAAGATTTGTTTGCATAACCACTGTGGTGCCGGGTTACACTTTCGCAGGAAATTGCTGGGACATTTGAAGGTGCGACACCTACCATCATGGAACCCGCAACTAAGTATCTAAAAAATGAATAAAGGTCTAAAAATTATGTTCTCTGAGAACTTAAGAAATGTAGTCGACTTGTTGTTCTGTATTTGGCATATAAGTTTGGAACCATGGATGCAAAGAGATACTTTGATTATTATTATTTTTGTAATTTAACACCTTGAGAAAGGTCATCCTTGTAGTGGCGCATGTCATAGTCCGTCAGTAGGAACAAATTTTTAAATTTTGTGTTGTTCGGAAACTCAAACATCAGGAAGGAGTTTCGACAATGTCTATTCAGAAACGACATTTTCAATTTCGGGACTCAGCCTCACCATCACATTTACATAGAAATGAATAAGCAAACACATTCTGCATCAGTTTCAGAACATTCACCTGGTGAATTTCCATCCTCACAGTTAGTAATAATTCGAAGCCTTCTCAATTCTAATATTAATAGCTGCGAATAGAATATTGAACGGAGTGAGTATTATTAATTAGGTGACTCTTCATTATAACATTGTATAATATTTGAAAATGAGATCATTTGCAACGCAACATGTTATAAAGAATCTTATGGAATGAAAATAGTTGCTCCAATAACTCCGTAATCCCAAGACAACTTATATCTCAATCTTGGATATTGCTTACCCCTAAAATTAATAAAAATATCAAATAAAAATCCAGGCACTGGTGAAACCAAATTTGGACTGGATTCCAACCAAACCCCGATGAGATAGTATAGACTTTGAGATAGGCACGCCAAAGGCATCAGGTTTCAACAAATCAATTTCCATGCCTAGAACTTATCTATCAACCCATGATTATGAAGGGATGTGAGCTGTTGGATGGATGGAAAGTGAGCTAAAACTGTAAATGAGGTTGAAAGTTTACCTCTTCTGAGTAGAAGTAGAGTAGAAGTAATGGCACCATTAGTAGCTCTACAATAACTACTAAAAAAAAACTCATCGTTAGGCTATCCGTCGGAGTCCAACAAATAACTACATATAGTTAAAAACCACACACTCAATCATTTGTTAAATTTTATCACATAGTGCACTGGATCCAACATTTCATTCACTGTATATAAGAAATATAATGGAAGTAGAGTAACTTATGTTGGAGTCTTGCAACAATAGAAGAAACGTCAGATGTATCAAACAATAAATATAAAGAACCGTATCAAACAACTCTACCACGAACAAATTGATGAGGGAAGAATCACAGGTTCAACAAGCTGTCCTTAACACATTAGTTCGCGGGTATACTCTAAAGTAATGCTAAACCCCAACGTGCGAAGATGTGTCCAGGATAAGACTGCCCGATATAACTTGTATTAGCACAATACAAGTTACCCGCTCTTAAACTCAGCAACAGGGATGGAAGTAAAACGCCGCACGAAAATAAAAGCAAGAAGATGAAGAAAAGACCTAGAGATGGTCGCTGCTTGTGTGTTTTGAAAAGAGATTTCGAGTTGTATTTATAGGAAAATTAACTTGCAAATCAAGTTAGGTTTAGGTTTTTTCTTATAAAACGAGTTTTGTTTCTTGTAAAATAATTAAACACAAAAAAGGAATTTTTACATAAATAAAACTCTTAAATAAATTATTTATCAAGTTAAAAACTTGCAAAAAATAATTTCAAGTAGACACGGACTTGGTGCTTGGTACACGCGCATGGGCATGGGTCGAAACATGTGTTGGATGATTGGCGCTTGTTGGAAAAAAACTGGCCAGTTAGCATAGTTAGCGGTGGTTACAAAACTGCTCCCTGAGACAGATGGCTGTCTCATGCGTGTGTAACGATTATGCACGGTTTGGCCAAGTAAAGCTGATGTATAAATAGTCCTAAGGAGGGAAAAATTCGGCAGGCTTGCTAAGGAGAACATATGTGAGAGTGAGTTTGCATATGTGAGTGAATAGGAGAGTTTTTGTAATACTAAGGCTTGGTTCAAGGGTGAACAAGTCTGTGTAAGTCCCTAAGCGGGAAAGTTTTGTATTTCTTCCCTTTGATGCAATAAAATGAAGTGATTGTGTCATGTTCTAAGTGTTCTTGGTTGGCTGATTGTTATTATCAAAGTATGGCAGATATTGAATGTATTATTGGGTACATTTGATGAGTTTAGATTAGTGAAAGAAGGTTGTAAAGACTTTCGCTGATTGACCTGAGATGTTGGTTGTTTGCATAGGTGCAAACTTGGCTGAAGTGCAGGTGGGCGAAGATTTGTTTGCATAACCACTGTGGTGCCGGGTTACACTTTCGCAGGAAATTGCTGGGACATTTGAAGGTGCGACACCTACCATCATGGAACCCGCAACTAAGTATCTAAAAAATGAATAAAGGTCTAAAAATTCTGTTCTCTGAGAACTTAAGAAATGTAGTCGACTTGTTGCTCTGTATTTGGCATATAAGTTTGGAACCATGGATGTAAAGAGATACTGTGATTATTATTATTTTTGTAATTTAACACCTTGAGAAAGGTCATCCTTGTAATGGCGCATGTCATAGTCCGTCAGTAGGAACAAAGTTTTAAATTTTGTGTTGTTCGGAAACTCAAACATCAGGAAGGAGTTTCGACAATGTCTCTTCAGAAACGACATTTTCAATTCGGGACTCAGCCTCACCATCACGTTTACATAGAAATGAATAAGCCAAACACATTCTGCATCAGTTTCAGAACATTCACCTGGTGAATTTCCATCCTCACAGTTAGTAATAATTCGAAGCCTTCTCAATTCTAATATTAATAGCTACGAATAGAATATTAAACGGAGTGAGTACTATTAATTAGGTGACTCTTCATCAAACGTTATCATGTAGCATGAATATTTTAACAGATATAACAATGTATAATATTTGAAAATGAGATCGTTTGCAACGCAACATGTTATAAAGAATCTTATGGAATGAAAATAGTTGCTCCAATAACTCCGTAATCCCAAGACAACTTATATCTCAATATTGGCTATTGCTTACCCCTAAAATTAATAAAAATATCAAATAAAAATCCAGGCACTGGTGAAACCAAATTTGGACTGGATTCTAACCAAACCCCGATGAGATAGTATAGACTTTGAGATAGGCACGCCAAAGGCATCAGGTTTCAACAAATCAATTTCCATTCCTAGAACTTATCTATCAACCCATGATTATGAAGGGATGTGAGCTGTTGGATGGATGGAAAGTGAGCTAAAACTGTAAATGAGGTTGAAAGTTTACCTCTTCTGAGTACAAGTAGAGTAGAAGTAATGGCACCATTAGTAGCTCTACAGTAACTACTAAAAAAAAACTCATCGTTAGGCTATCCGTCAGAGTCCAACAAATAACTACATATAATTAAAAACCACGCACTCAATCATTTGTTAAATTTTATCACATAGTGCACTGGATCCAACTTTTTATTCACTGTATATAAGAAATATAATGGAAGTAGAGTAACTTATGTTGGAGTCTTGCAACAATAGAAGAAACGTTAGATGTATCAAACAATAAATATAAAGAACCGTATCAAACAACTCTACCACGAACAAATTGATGAGGGCAGAATCACAGGTTCAACAAGCTGTCCTTAACACATTAGTTCGCGGGTATACTCTAAAGTAATGCTAAACCCCAACGTGCGAAGATGTGTCCAGTATAAGACTGCCCGATATAACTTGTATTAGCACAATACAAGTTACCCACTCTTAAACTCAGCAACGGGGATGGAAGTAAAACGCCGCACGAAAATAAAAGCAAGAAGATGAAGAAAATACCTAGAGATGGTCGCTGCTTGTGTGTTTTGAAAAGAGATTTCGAGTTGTATTTATAGGAAAATGAACTTGCAAATCAAGTTAGGTTTAGGTTTTTTCTTATAAAACGAGTTTTGTTTCTTGTAAAACAATTAAACACAAAAAAGGAATTTTTCCATAAATAAAACTCTTAAATAAATTATTTATCAAGTTAAAAACTTGCAAAAAATAATTTCAAGTAGACATGGACTTGGTGCTTGGTACACGCGCATGGGCATGGGTTGAAACATGTGTTGGATGATTGGCGCTTGTTGGAAAAAAACTGGCCAGTTAGGTGTGGTTACAGAACTGCTTCCTGAGACAGATGGCTGTCTCATGCGTGTGTAACGATTATGCATGGTTTGGCCAAGTAAAGCTGATGTATAAATAGTCCTAAGGAGGGAAAAATTTGGCAGGCTTGCTAAGGAGAACATATGTGAGAGTGAGTTTGCATATGTGAGTGAATAGGAGAGTTTTTGTAATACTAAGGCTTGGTTCAAGGGTGAACAAGTCTGTGTAAGTCCCTAAGCGGGCAAGTTTTGTATTTCTTCCCTTTGATGCAATAAAATGAAGTGATTGTGTCATGTTCTAAGTGTTCTTGGTTGGCTAATTGTTATTAGCAAAGTATGGCAGATATTGAATGTATTATGGGGTACATTTGATGAGTTTAGATTAGTGAAAGAAGGTTGTAAAGACTTCCGCTGATTGACCTGAGATGTTGGTTGTTTGCATAGGTGCAAACTTGGCTGAAGTGCAGGTGGGCGAAGATTTGTTTGCATAACCACTGTGCTGCCGGGTTACACTTTCGCAGGAAATTGCTGGGACATTTGAAGGTGCGACACCTACCATCATGGAACCCGCAACTAAGTATCTAAAAAATAAAAAAAGGTCTAAAAATTCTTTTCTCCGAGAACTTAAGAAATGTAGTCGACTTGTTGCTCTGTATTTGGCATATAAGTTTGGAACCATGGATGCAAAGAGATACTGTGATTATTATTATTTTTGTAATTTAACACCTTGAGAAAGGTCATCCTTGTAGTGGCGCATGTCATAGTCCGTCAGTAGGAACAAAGTTTTAAATTTTGTGTTGTTCGGAAACTCAAACATCAGGAAGGAGTTTCGACAATGTCTCTTCAGAAACGACATTTTCAATTTCGGGACTCAGCCTCACCATCACATTTAGCCAAACACATTCTGCATCAGTTTCAGAACATTCACCTGGTGAATTTCCATCCTCACAGTTAGTAATAATTCGAAGCCTTCTCAATTCTAACATTAATAGCTGCGAATAGAATATTGAACGGAGTGAGTACTATTAATTAGGTGACTCTTCATCAAACGTTATCATGTAGCATGAATATTTTAACAGATATAACAATGTATAATATTTGAAAATGAGATCGTTTGCAACGCAACATGTTATAAAGAATCTTATGGAATGAAAATAGTTGCTCCAATAACTCCGTAATCCCAAGGCAACTTATATCTCAATCTTGGCTATTGCTTACCCCTAAAATTAATAAAAATATCAAATAAAAATCCAGGCACTGGTGAAACCAAATTTGGACTGGATTCCAACCAAACCCCGATGAGATAGTATAGACTTTGAGATAGGCACGCCAAAGGCATCAGGTTTCAACAAATCAATTTCCATTCCTAGAACTTATCTATGAACCCATGATTATGAAGGGATGTGAGTTGTTGGATGGATGGAAAGTGAGCTAAAACTGTAAATGAGGTTGAAAGTTTACCTCTTCTGAGTAGAAGTAGAGTAGAAGTAATGACACCATTAGTAGCTCTACAGTAACTACTAAAAAAAACTCATCATTAGGCTATCCGTCAGAGTCCAACAAATAACTACATATAGTTAAAAACCACGCACTCAATCATTTGTTAAATTTTATCACATAGTGCACTGGATCCAACTTTTCATTCACTGTATATAAGAAATATAATGGAAGTAGAGTAACTTATGTTGGAGTCTTGCAACAATAGAAGAAACGTCAGATGTATCAAACAATAAATATAAAGAACCGTATCAAACAACTCTACCACGAACAAATTGATGAGGGCAGAATCACAGGTTCAACAAGCTGTCCTTAACACATTAGTTCGCGGGTATACTCTAAAGTAATGCTAAACCCCAACGTGCGAAGATGTGTCCAGGATAAGACTGCCCGATATAACTTGTATTAGCACAATACAAGTTACCCACTCTTAGACTCAGCAACGGGGATGGAAGTAAAACGCCGCACGAAAATAAAAGCAAGAAGATGAAGAAAAGACCTAGAGATGGTCGCTGCTTGTGTGTTTTGAAAAGATATTTTCGAGTTGTATTTATAGGAAAATGAACTTGCAAATCAAGTTAGGTTTAGGTTTTTTCTTATAAAACGAGTTTTGTTTCTTGTAAAACAATTAAACACAAAAAAATAATTTTTCCATAAATAAAACTCTTAAATAAATTATTTATCAAGTTAAAAACTTGCAAAAAATAATTTCAAGTAGAAACGGACTTGGTGCTTGGTACACGCGCATGGGCATGGGTCGAAACATGTATTTTTCTCCCCACCCGCTCCACCCACATTGTTTTACAACATATCCATGAGAACATGGTAATATAGTGGAGCACCTCTTTAGTTTTCCACAATGTGGGACTAAAGGTTCCATTTCATTCACTCAAAAATGAGTGAGTATCCTTAGACCCTTAGGTCATGAGATCAAACCACACCAAGACCAAAAAATCATTTATTAAATAACTCATTTTCTCCAACAATCCCCCACATGAATGAAATCTCGGTAAAAAACGAAAAATCAGAGTACGGAAAATACCATTTAGGCAAAGGTGTTCATGAGGTCTTGAACCTTGCTTAGAGAGAAGTTACCGGAACTACTAGCTCGACAGTGAACTATGTCTTGAACTGTTAGCGTTTGGTGTAATTCTCATAACGTCCATGCATGATATCCTCTTAGTGTTACTAAGTTTGTGCCGTTTTGTCCATTTTGGCCCTGGACATATCCTGTTTCTCAAAATGCTTTAGAGAATCGGCTCCATTCTCATTGGAAGCGACACACTTCCTCATTCAGATAGGTGAGTTCCATCAAGAGTGTTTACTGCTACACCCCACTTCAATCTTAAACTGAAACTATAGAACTCATTAAGACTTAATTAAAAGTCATCCTCCACATGCAGTCACACTATCACATCAACACCATAGGGAAGGGACAGAGAATGAAATTCTCTGATAGTGTTTACCTTTACCCACCATAAATTAGTTGTCTCATTCGAAAACTTGTTATTGGAATCTCAAGTCAGCAAGGTTGAGTATCCTTCATGGCAAGTTTAATTATTTGAGCCTAAGCCCCATCCCCTTCGATGCTTTACTAACTATCTCCTTGGGCAAACCTTTCGTCAAAGGGTCCGCGATATTCTCCTTGGACCTTGTCCAATCTATGGAAATAACGCCTGTGGAGATTAGTAATTTCAAAGAATCGTGTCTTCTACGCATATGTATAGACTTTCCATTGTAGAAGCTATTCTTAGCTCTACCTATTGCAGATTTGCTGTCACAATGTATAGATATAGCTGGCACAGGCCTATGCCAGAGAGGAATATCTTCTAAAAAGTTTCTTAGCCATTCGGCCTCCTCTCCTGCTTTATCTAACGCAATAAACTCCGACTCCATAGTTGAGCGAGCTATACATGTCTGTTTGGAACTCTTCCAAGATACAGACGCACCTGCTAGAGTGAATACATATCCACTCGTAGACTTAGACTCCTCTGAGTCTGCTATCCAGTTCGCATCGCAAAATCCCTCAAGGACGGCCGGATACCCTTCGTAATTCAAACAAAAGGTCATTGTGTACTTCAAGTACTTTAGCACTCTATTAAGTGCATCCCAATGTTTCTGCCCTGGATTACAAGTATACCTGCTTAACCTACTCACAGCATAAGCAATGTCTGGTCTCGTACAATTCATCAAATACATCAGACTTCCTATGACTCTCGAGTATTCAAGTTGGTTAACACCTACACCCTTATTCTTCATGAGTTTGCAAGAAGAATCATATGGAGTGCAAACAGGTTTACAGTCAAACTGATTATATTTCTTAAGTATGGATTCAACATAATGAGACTGACTCAGACTATAGCCATTAGAAGTTTTTCTAATCTTCATCCCTAATATGACATCAGCGGGGCCTAAGTCTTTCATGTCAAAGTTCTCATTCAACATTTTCTTAGTGGTATTAATAACATCCATGTTTGTACCTAGTATAAGCATATCATCAACATACAAGCATACAACCACAGGCATCCTTGACAAGTTTAGTATAAACACACTTATCAGATTCATTAATTCTAAAACCACTAGAAATCATCACATGATCAAACTTCTCATGCCACTGTTTAGGTGCTTGTTTCAATCCATACAAAGATTTCTTCAGTTTACAAACCTTCTTCTCACAACCTTTAACTACAAAGCCTTCGGGTTGTTCCATATAAATTTCTTCATCTAATTCACCATTCAAAAACGTGTCTTTACATCCATTTGATGTATCTGTAGGTTATGGACAGAAGCTATAGCAATTAACATCCTAATGGAGCTAATTCTACTTACTGGTGAATATGTATCAAAGAAGTCTATACCTTCTATCTGTTTATAGCCTTTCGCTACCAACCTAGCCTTGTATTTTTCAATAGTTCCATTTATATTACGTTTTCTCTTGAAAATCCATTTACAACCTATGGCCTTAGACCCTGGAGGTAAATCTACAAGTTCAAAAGTACCTTTTCTCGAACGGAATCCATTTCACTAATTGAAGCTTCTTTCCACCACGGAGCTTCAGGACAAGTCATGGCTTCTTTATAAGTCTGAGGATCAGACTCGGCTAGGTATGTAATGCAACCAGGATAGGTTTTCTTAGTTTTAACCCTTTTACCTCTTCTAGGTTCTATTTCTGGTTCATCTTCCTCTAAAGGTAATGACTGACTGGATGATGGAAATTCTAGGGGATCATCTAAACATCTCTTTCGAGAATCACGTTTCATAGGAAAAACATTCTCAAAGAACTCAGCATCCCTAGACTCCATGATAGTATTCAACCCTATGTCAGAAATTTCAGAACTCACAACCATAAACCTATGAGCACTAGAATGCTCAGGATACCCTATAAAACACAATCAACGGTTTTGGGTCCTATCTTATTTGTCTTAGGAGGATGGCCACCTTTGCCAGCACCCCCACACTTTGAAGTAATCATAAGATGGTTGTTTACCTTTCCATAACTCATATGGAGTTTTATCTGATCCTTTAAAGGGTACTCTGTTCAGGATGTAATTGGCTGAGAGGATAGCCCCCCCCACAAATTCGAAGGTAATCCTGAACTAATCAACATGGCATTCATCATATCCTTAAGGGTACGGTTCTTACGTTCAGCTACACCAATTGGATTGAGGTGAATAAGGGGTTGTAGTTTCATGTATTATGCCATGTTCTTCACAGAAATATCCAATAGGAAGTAGATACTCACCACCACGGTCAGACCTAAAAGTTTTAATGGTAGCATTCAATTGGTTTTCAACTTCACGTTTATATATATTAAAGGCTTCTAAGGCATCGTCCTTCCCTCTAAGCAAATAAACCTGAAAGTACCTCGTAGAATCATCTATAAAAGTGACAAACCATTTCTTACCACCTCTAGTTTGAACTGACTTCATGTCAACTACGTCTGAATGAATCAATTCTAAGGGTTTAGTGACATTCTTCCTGAATGATTTCTTAGCATTCTTAGATTCTACGCAAATCTCACACTTATGACTTTTATCTAAAGTGAATTTGGGTATGCAGCCTACGCTATCCAGTTTATGCATTGATTACATGACCAAGTCTACCATGCCAAACATTCGATGACACACACATGTAAGCAGAAGAATCATTCAATTTCACTTCAGGACAGGTTATATTAAGTTTGTAAAGACCCCCAGTCTTATAACCCTTACCCACATAATCATTTCCCTTAGTTACTATAAGTTTTCCAGACTCAATTGAAACTTTAAAACCCTTATCATCTAAAACAGAACAAGAAATAAGATTTTTTCAGATGTCTGGAACATGAAGAACTCCATTCAATGTGAGAGTCTTTCCAGATGTGAGCTTCAGGCCGACCTTTCCTTTTCCTGCAACCTCTGATGCAGATGAGTTACCCATATAAAGTTTCTCGCCTTCCCCTACCCTCTGGTAGGAGGTGAATAGGTCTCTGTTCCCACAAACATGCTTGGTAGCTCCGGAGTCTACCCACCAGTCCATCACATTGGTCACCAAATTAACTTCAGACACTACAGCAGAAAACTCATCCTTGTTCTTTTCAACCAAGTTAGCATTATCCTTCTTGTCCTTACGATGTCTACAGTGAACTGCCATATGGCCAGTAACTCCACACGCATAACAAGCACCCTTAATTTTAGTAATGCTAGACTCTGGTTTTCGAAACATACCTTTCTTGGGAGGACCACGCTTAGAGTTACGATTGTTACTCTCACCTTTTACAGCTTTGGAAGATCTATGTTCAGTCATATGAGCTTTATTACTCATGTCCCTTGCAGAAGACACGTTCTTATCTTTGGAGCACAGAAACTCTTCCACTTGAATCTTCTTCCCTAATTCAACCATGTTGATCTCGCCAGTTTCATGTCTTAGCTTTTTCTTGTACTCAGACCAGGAACTTGGTAACTTCTCAATTACCGCAGATACTTGAAACGTCTCATCAATGACCATACCTTCAGCAAGAATCTCATTAATAATCTGTTGAAATTCGAGGAATTGATCAACAACAGGCTTATCATTCGTCATCTTGAAGTCCATAAACTTCTCCACCAGAAACTTCGCTTGATACTTTGCTTCTAACGCAGTCCACAAATCATAAGCACTGAAATTTTCTTTAACATTGTAAAAATCATACATCGTATCTTCCAAACCATTCATGATATGATTTTTCGCCAGAAAATTACACCGCTTTTTATACTCGACCACCTCCTCAGTTAAAGCTTCAGCATTCATCAATTCATCATGTGGAACAAGTACATAATCCAGTTCATGATGGCTTAGATAAAACAACATCTTGGATTGCCATCTCTTGAAATCCTTTCCATTAAACTTCTGTGGTCTTTCAACATCGTTCTTTCCCATTGTTACAAGGAATAATAATGTGTTAAGATTGTTGGAGTCTTGCAACAATAGAAGAAACGCCAGATGTATCAAACAATAAATATAAAGAACCGTACCAAACAACTCTACCACGAACAAATTGATGAGGGCAGAATCACAGGTTCAACAAGCTGTCCTTAACACATTAGTTGGCGGGTATACTCTAAAGTAATGCTAAACCCCAGCGTGCGAAGATGTTTCCAGGATAAGACTGCCCGATATAACTTGTATTAGCACAATACAAGTTACCCACTCTTAGACTCAGCAACGGGGATGGAAGTAAAACGCCGCACGAAAATAAAAGCAAGAAGATGAAGAAAAGACCTAGAGATGGTCACTGCTTGTGTGTTTTGAAAAGATATTTTCGAGTTGTATTTATAGGAAAATGAACTTGCAAATCAAGTTAGGTTTAGGTTTTTTCTTATAAAACGAGTTTTGTTTCTTGTAAAACAATTAAACACAAAAAAAGATTTTTTCCATAAATAAAACTCTTAAATAAATTATTTATCAAGTTAAAAACTTGCAAAAAATAATTTCAAGTAGACACGGACTTGGTGCTTGGTACACGCGCATGGGCATGGGTCGAAACATGTATTTTTCGCCCCACCCGCTCCACCCACATTGTTTTACAACATATCCATGAGAACATGATAATATAGTGGAGCACCTCTTTAGTTTTCCACAATGTGGGAGTAAAGGTTCCATTTCATTCACTCAAAAATGAGTGAGTATCCTTAGACCCTTAGGTCATGAGATCAAACCACACCAAGACCAAAAAATCATTTATTAAATAACTCATTTTCTCTAACAACTTATTAATAATCTAAACTACATAAGTGCGTACCTATTGTGGTTTAGTATTTTTGCACCATATGGATGTTTATTTCTTAAAAAATATACATGTTGACAGTTGATTCAGTACTCATATGCAAAATCTGGACCATTTGATGTGCATAAAATTCAAATTCTAAGAGAGCACATAAATCATATGGGTGACCAAATTAATCCAAAAGTTCAATTCAATGGTTATTGCTGCTATATCCTTGGAAAATTTTATTGGAATGCTATAAATTTGATTCGACCAATAGAATGTTGTATCACTTTTTGAGCAAGTATATTTGCAAGCTTTAGATGCAGCACAGTTCAAAAACAGCAAACCAAACGTCAAAAATCAAATAAAAAAAAGTCAAAAATGAAAAATCAAATCAAAACAGAGAAAAGGAGGAAATCTCAACCTTTGATCATCCGGAACATTCCTGACACGGCATCACCATCAAAACTCAATCTCACCCAAAGTTCCCCGATATCCAATCTTGCAAAGCTATCCAAGGTCTTTGATTTGTCTGCATATGGTTATATGCTGATTTGTCTGCATATGGTCATATGCAGCCAATATATCCCAACACCTAAAAATATACATTTACATATATCCCAAGATATGATGTTTTGATATGAGAAAAAGCACGGCAACAAAAAAAAACAATCAATAATCTACGGCAGCAATATACACCATTTTGGTGCTTGGCATAATCAATAATCGTTTTAGACACCACAAAACTGGAACTTCATCCTAAATAGTGAATGTAAAACAATATCAATGGATGTCTTAATAAGCACGAAAAAAAAAAATGATTGTGCGAGCCAAAAAAAATATATAAAGAAAATACGTAAACTACCAAATCAAAGATTATTGAATCTGCATATATACCTGTAATACTCGTAAAATAGAAAAATACTCGCGTTCTACCTGTAATTTTGACTGAACTCCCAATAATTTAGGTTAGTTAGATAATGATCATACTAAACTAATTAATCATGAAGAAATATAATTTTACGACTAAAAAAACATAAACCAGGACATAAAAAAAGAAAACGAAAATCTCACAAAAAAGAAGAGAACAAAAATTAACTTGATCGAAGCAGGGATATCAATGATTTTTCATATTTATTCTTCTCAACCAAACTTAAAATCTATCTACAATAACAAATAAAGAAAGAAAAAGAACATATTGGGGATGAGAAATTTGAGAGTATAGGCAGTATAGGGCTGAAATATTCATCTTTATTTCAACTCTGCCGAATACGTGAAAAAAGTTCAACGTATATATGGTTACTGAAGAACCTATATCAAGAAATAAATCCAAAACTTCCACATTTAGCTAAACGTATGCCAAAATTTAAGAAAACTCCTTGGGATGGTAAAATACTACTATATTTTTGTCGGCTAAGTTTGGCATATGATCTCTTAAAAGGAAAACCATCACCATCAATACTTATAATAGGAATCTAAATCCATATTCAATAAGAATAAGAATAAGAATGGCAAGTATCTACAGTAGGTTAGGAATCAGAGATTTGTACCTTAATTTTATTTTTTATTTTAGAATATATGGTTTGTCTACCCATGCCAAAAATAAATGGACCAAATTCGACTATTCTTAATTTGGCGTAAGAAAATCTATTTTTAGATTAACATGTATTTGGTATACAAATCAAAGTATGGAAACTAATAAAAAATTTCATTATTAGATATTAATTCATCACTCCGTTCAAAAAGCGTTTCTTTTTTTTTTTAGATCACGATTTTGTTGTAAAATCAAAATTAAAAGATTATAGATTTATTTGGATAATTTCTCTAAAGATCTTCTAAAATTTCTTTTCCATTAATTTCTCACGAAAGAATCTCGTAAAAATGTTTTTTTTTTCTCTTTGGTATGTAATCTTGATTCTCCTTTTATATAGAAATTCTCATTTTTTTTCCCAAAAAAAAAAATCGTTCGGGCCCTCCCCAAAAGATATTTGTAGATTTTGCCGCTAATCCGAAGGTCCCGATTTCATATTCTATTAAAAATTAACGGCCACGAAATGTAAGGGGCTAACTTTGATTTCGACCAATCAAGAACGAGAGTTTTGTTCACCGGCCAATGAGGGGGGAGGTTTCCGCAACTCTCGACGTGGCGTGAGAGATGTGATTGAGTGTTTAGGTTGTTGTCTTGTTGATAAAGTCGGCAAGTTATTTGGCTGACCCAATTTCAAGGCTCGAAAAACGGGTCATGTCTCAGGTCACGGCTATCGGGTGTGACTGTTATACCGGCATTTTTTCGGGTGTGAACATCTTTATCTCTATATTATAAGGGACAATGATGTTTTAACCAATCGACGGTCATCCATAGTTTGGACATATAAAAGACGGTCCATATTAAGCCACTAATATGTGTTTCCACTCACCTCTTCAATTTTTAAGTTGGACGGAGATCTATAATTTGGGGGATAAAGAAGGGTCCAGATTCTACTGCGTAATCTTACAGTCTAACGGAACAACCGTGATTTAGTCAAAGTTATAATCCTCTTCCATTTTCTGGCCCAAATTTTCTCTGGCCATTAACCCCTTGATGAAAGATGAAACAAACGCTCCTAAGAAATCAAAGCACATCCGCTTCAAGACTTTGTCTTCTGGAAATTTAATGGAGTTAAAAGATCAGTTATTACCAGTTTCGCAGCATATGGATATACGATATATAAAGTTCAGATAGAATCCTTTTCCATCGCCATGATTCGTTTGTTCCCCATGTATCCTATTCATTTTTTTTTTCATTTTCATTCAGCAATCCCGATTGTTGTGGGTGTAGATTTTCATTTGGTAGGAGTTATAATCCTTTGGTGTGAATTCAGCTATTTGCAGGGGAAATAAGGTTTCCGCTGATTCAGTTTTTCAAGTATGCATGGGTTGATATGCTGCTGGATACTGCCAAGATTAAATTTTTGGATTTCTATTTTTCAGTCCCCTTATTATTCGGTTTATCAAAAAGTTTTTATTAATCGCTCATATGAGAAGATGTCATGATCCAATATCGGGTGAAGTAAGGGTGAAGTTCTTCTCGGTGAGTTACATCGTTGGAGGTTTTTTTGGATCCGATCTTGCTAGCTTTGAAATCATGAATAATGGGTGAGGGTTTGTTCTATGGAAACTACTGTGAGTGTGAACAGATTCATAATGGTTGGTGTTTTAGTTTTAGTTTTACCATTCTTAATACCAATTTTAACTTTCCAAAATTTATGTTTTTGAATTTTATATTAGTTCTTCCAATATTTGTTCGTTTGAACAAATTCGTATGAGTAGTGAGTACTGGACGTCATATATAGTACTTGATATTGAAATTTGGTTGGTTAACATAGTTTTGAAAATTCTATCAGTCATACAATGTCATGTTGAATTTTGATTAACCTTGGGTATTTTGGAACATGTCATGAATTTTCTATGGCTATTGGCAAGTTCCTTCATCGCTAATGCCTCATATTCAACAAACTTTTCTGTCAAATTTTACAGGGGACATTTGTCTTCATAAGTTTGTGTGATTCTGCTTACGAAAGTTGTTACTACTTTTTACTTTTAAAAGGAATTTTATTCAGCAAAATTTGTTGTCGTGGTCATAACATATAACTAATCTTCCCTATTCAAATCCATTGTGTCTTCCATGAAACGGAATCTTTTTATGCTCTTTCACATCACTGCAAATGTTTTTGATCCCCGATTTGCTTACTTCACCAATTGTCTACTATCTTTCACCATTCTTATGCTTCTACAGTGTAATCATCGACAGATTTATTTTGACTTCGTGGTTAATTTTTCGCACAAAATCATGACGATGCTGAAGGCATACAACTAAAACTATGTTAAAAAGTAAAATCTAAAAAATGATTGGAAAGGAAATTGTTGTGAAACATAATTCATTCCCATTTAATGGTTGGTGTGTGTATTTGGTTTTTTAGGGAGTTTCATTTTCACGGTTTGACAAGAATTTATGGTCTATACAATTCTATGATGGTTAGCTATGTACTCCTGGTGTTCAAAGTGGTACTATTAGTTGGCATAGAAATTTTTTAACAGAAAAGAGAAGTGTAGTTTAAGGTTCTTTCAAGCTTAGGCATTACTACCACTTCGACATGGATGTGATTTGGAGGGCTAGAGCCACTTGGTGGATGGTTGACACTAACATGGTATTCAGTCATATGTGTCATAACATTGTGCACATGAACGACTACAAGGAGATTAGGACTGATTCTCAGTCACAAGTGTTGTATCCGGAGGTTCTTTTATAAGCTAAGTCGAACTGGCGTTAAATTTGAGAAACATAACATGATATGGATTAATAGTGGTCTGTTGGGGTGATAATGAAGGACATTTACATGTAGCAATTGCGTAAAAGTATAGGACTGTGTGGATCAAGGTATCCAATTCAAGCAACCCTAAATTCTCTGATTAAATTCGATAACATATAAATTTCCGGTGAATGGAAGTTGCAAGATAATAGCAGATATCGCGTGCATTTCCTATTTAACTCTTTATAGAACCGTTTGTGATTGTGCAATGTTGTTTCAAATTTTAATCCCGGCATCAACTTCTTTTTAAATCATATACTCACTCTACATAATTGTGTTAAAATGGTTCCAATCACTTATCCAACTTCATCATTACAATTAAGTTTTAGCGATTTTATTTTTCAGGATTATCGCATGTAAATCATATTCCCGTTTTTACATGGTCAAAGATGGCGATGGTGATGGTGATGGTGAACGTACGGTTTAGATTTAAATAACTAGGGGTAATCCGATGGGGCACAGTGGAATAGTGGCTTTGCAGATTGAGTTTGCATTTGTGTGGAAGGTATGTATGCCGGATGAGACTAATCTGAATATTGACTGATGATATTTGTCGTAAGAAACTGGCAGTACAGACGATCATTTTTTTGGTTTCACGTGAAACACTTGGTGATTTATATTTGATTGTAGACATATTATTCGAACATATTCTTTGACATTTATCACTGCACAAATCTGGAGTGTAGTACATTCACGATATATATATATAATTTCTTAGAGAGGACCGAATATACTATCCCTATCATACATTACTGTAAAGCAAAGTTTGGAAAAGGCCAAGTGTGTATGCTTTTCGGAGGTAGTGGCATAATGTATTGGACTAATTTGCAGTTGTGAATCTCATAAGTAATTTCTCCACGTTTAGGCCATCAACATCTTCTTCTACGTGCCAGATCGCCGTCATGTTACCGGCATGAGATTCAAAGTTTATTGATGAACCAGGAAGAAATCGATAAGTCATTGTAGAAGTGGTCTATGAGACGGTTCCTACACCCTTATGCTATCGAGATCACAAAATAATTGATTGAGCAAGCTTCGGCTTAGGATATTTTAGATGTCATCAATTACTTTGGGAAGTTAAAATCACGAATAGGAAGTTCACAAAATCAAACATGCACCCAGCACGTCGGTGCAATGGATTAAAACTTGAAGCAGAGTGCCCCTCACATTTTTTAAGCATACAATATAAATAGACATCTATTTATGATAATGATGTAAAATGAAACGATGAGAACATAATACCAGTGGTGTATAACAGCTATATACTTCTGAAAATAAAATGGATGTGGGATTTCAATCCATAAGGGAGGTGGTGGGCAAAAATGACGTTTTAAAATTGGTAAACACCAACCGAGTTACACTAACTTTTAAAAATACGTAAATTCATACGTATGCTTAGTTTTTTTAATTTTGGTATGTGTTATACTGATGGATAACAGGAAACATAAAGAGCAAAGATAATTGCATTCCAGCAGGCATGAGGCCAGTAAAGACTAAGGAGGGATCCTTAACTTGGAGTTCATGTTCTGATCTCGAACAAAAGGAAATGGGAGAAGGAAAAAAAAAGAATATATATCGTCCTTGACCACATACTACGTATAAAAGGAATTATTAAATGTTAACTTTAAATTTATGGTTCAAGTATTAAACGATATTCAAGCATGCCATCAATGTAGCACCTGTTTCGGGATTGCATCAATATTACAATCCTTTTGAATCTTATCAATTTCGTTGACAAAGTCATTGCGTGTAGCTATGCCATCAATGGGGAAGCCAATACCGGTGTGAAGCCACTGAGTTGAAAATACCTTGGAAAGTTATACTGCGAGAGGGCTTTTAGTCTACATGTTACTTGGAACTTTACAAACTAGGATACAAATTAATATGTGTCCAGTGAACTAATATCGCATTTTAAATTCAGACGTTGTAGATGGATCATCATATTTAGCAAACAGTGGGGTCTGGATTTGATACGTATACATCTTATTTCTTTGTAACAATTTTGAATTTCAGCAATCTTCGACTCTTAAAGTCCACTAAGCAGCTGACAAATTTCGATTGTACTTTTTACATATCAACAAAAATAACAGGATATTTTTTTTTTATTTCAATAAGCAAATTTAAAGTACAAGTTGTAAAATTTATTCCACAATATAAACTTGGGTCACCTTATTTTCCATATAATTGGGAATATTTCAAACATCAAATAGAGAAATTTGAAATTTCGGTTATTTCGGTTCAGGATAGGTTGGCGAACTATCTCGCAAACCATAGGTATATGAATTTCTGAAATATCAGGAGGATTGGCGAACCAGTTCGCTAACCGTATGTTTAGAATTGGACCGTTCACGAACCATGGTGATCAGCATATTTTGATTTAAGGTCTAAATTTCATGGTAACGGCACGGGTCATACCCTAATGTTATTTAGGGAAAAAAACGCGTTTTTTATATGTTATTTTAAAATAACGGGCGTTATAACAGTTAAAAAGAAAATAAAAAAGAATTATGATTTGAAATTCATATCTAACGATTATAACGTGCGTGAAAACAGTTATAACGGGTCTAATAACGCTGTTACAACATTTTTTATATTTATTATTTTATTCTTTTATTTTTAAAATATTTATTGTAATTTTTTAATCTTTAAAAAAATAAAAAATTGTAAAAAAATATTTTTAAATTCTTTTTTCTATAAAAACGATTATAACTGGCGTGAAAACGGAAAAAATGGTCTAAAAAACTCGCATTAAAATGTTATTTAGAAGCAAAAAACATAAAATTCAATTTAGAAAAACAGTTATAACGTGCGTGAAAACGGAAAAACGGTCCTACAAGACTGCCGTTATTTCCTATTTATCGGTTTTCTATAGGCACGGGGTTCGGGAACCCTCACAACCACGGTATATGGGTGTGACCGTTTTAACGGCCGTTTTTTCAGAAAAAACGGATGTTTTTCAAACCTTGCTCAATTTTGTAGATTTGGATGAACTTAATCTTGTGGTAATGGAAATTATATATAATTGATGATTGAGTCTCTAGATGGGCTTACTACAAGTCATCTCAAAGATCATCTAGTCACTACAATGAATACTGCCTGTTGCATCTGGAAAGCCGGATGTTCCAAGGTTTTTGAGGATAAATCTTTAAACCCTCAAATGATAGCTAGAAATGTTATGAGTATTGCTGCTGAAACTGTCGATTCTCTAGCCACCTGGGTTGCATAGACGAGGACATGACACGACGCGAACGCGGACACTATAAAATTCTCAAAAAACTAGGACGCAGATACGTATATACATATTTTATTTATATATTATTTATATATACAACAAACTCAAGTGTTTCGATCCTAAAAATTAGAAAATGATGCTACATGTGTATAAATTTCAAAAGAAAAGAAGATATTGTTTGTTTATACACGCCGAATGTCAAATAATCAATCACTATTAAACACATGGCACAATCAAAATGCATTCTTAGAACAACATCTGCCCAACTAAGGGAGTATGTGATGTCATTTCTAATTACAAAACCTTAATAAGACCAAAATTATTGATCTAACTGTTTGTTTTTCTTTATTTGGTTAATAATAGTAAAAATAAAGAAAGAAGTTTAAATGAAAATAAATAAATAAAAACGCGTCAAATCCGAGTCATCGATGCGTCCAAACTAGATGCGGGCAGGACGCGCAAATTATTGCGTCGAACACGCGTCGTGTCAGCGTTCAATACACGTCCCGTGTCCGACACGAGTCGGACGCGGACACGACTCAAGAAATGGAGCGTCCGTGCAACCCAGCTAGCCACTGTCCCATCCTCTAATATTCTTAATAGTGTTGTTCTAACTGAACCAATTGATTTGATGCTACCTCAAAATTGCATAACTATATTTTGTGATGGTTCTTTTGATAAGGTTACTAATAAGGTTGGTATGGCATTGTGGCTATGCATTCTACAGATGGATACAGGGGATGTAAACTAATCTCAAGGAGGTGTACCAGTCCAGAAGAAACTGAATGGTATGCTTTATTGGAGGCTGTAAATTGGATCAAAGATAAAGGCTTCCAGAGTATCTGCTTAGTTAGTGATGCCAAAAATGTTATGGCTTAATTAAATAATAGCAGAAACCGAATTAGTTGGTCCTCTTGCTCTGTTCTAGATGATTGCTTGTTCCTTTTACAAGACTCTAGAATTATTTGTTTTAAATATGTTAAGAGAAACTTGAACAACCTTGCAGACATAGCTGCAAGACATAGTAGAGTTGGTAATGTCTCAGGAGAGTGGTATGAGAACAATTTTCCACACTTCCTGCAAAATGTTGTAAACTCTATCTAATGCAATATCTCTCTCTTTCCTAGCAAAAAAAAAAAATCTTATGGTAATTATATAATGGTATCTTGTTTCGATGGGCTTCACAAATACCCTTATCATACAATAAATATACCTTTCAATCTATAAGCCCGGTTCGTTCCATTAATATATTTTTCTTTTTTCCATATTTATCCTCCTCCCTACATAGTATCAATCCTTTTCATTCTTATCGTGTTAGATCGAGATTCTCTCCATCTCTCTCTCAAACGACAGCCGCCACCACTACCGCCTCTTCCGCCATCACATCCGCCGCTGCAAATAGATTCACCTCCACTAATCCCACCACCAGTTCCAGCACAACCTATTGTACTTCCACCAAGTCCCCACCACGTCCTGGTCAATATTATTAGGCCAACTAATCGACGAGAAACTAAATTCCCCAACTGAATCTAAAGCGTGGATTCATTTCGATATCGATTGGATTTGTCTTGAAGTTAGAACAATGATTTTAGGTTTGCTTTCTTCAGATCTTATAACAATGGTGAGATTCTTAGACCTAGTTCATGGACTCCTTCTTTCAAATTGTGTTTTTGTTCTTTCCAATTTTGTTAATTTTGTTCCTAAACGTGTGATGGTAGGATTGAATCTGATTTGATATTGTACTGAATCTAGTGATTAGTTTTGAAGTTTCACATGAGAGTGGTTTGAGATCTGTTGGATTTTATGGGATTAATGCTCCAATTGAGCTTCTTTTAGCTTTATTCTTGTGACTGTAATAATTTGAATGCCTATATTTTTGATTCCCCAATCCTTATCATGTTTGGGTATATATTTGAGTTTGATACCTAGTTATAAAACGCTTTTTTATGGTTAGATACTCGTTTCGAGTGAAGATTTTTTTTTGCCATTAGTATCCAGGATGAATTTTTTCTATTTTTGTGGCGGAATTGTTAGACTAGTGTTCAACATAATATACCTTACGGAACAACCAACCAAGCTAATCAAAAGTAATCAACTTTAGTCGTATCGTGCCCAACATAAGACATATTGCGGAGCCTCACAATATTTCATAAGATATGAATCAATGAAAATCAATACTGTGGAATACACAAGGATCTATTCTATTTTCAATCATTATTTGCATAACAATAATAGACTTTATCCTTGTTCACAAAAGATTTTAACCTATCTTCCGTCAAAGAATTGACAATATATGCTTAACTTTTGTGTTTGTCAAGAGTCTATTCATCCTTAAATCAATATATACATACCGATCATGAACGACTTATTTTTGACAAAATATGGGACAACATAGTTCACGGACGTAAACACCAAAACCCCATAAAACATTGCAATATAACAAACCAAAGATTAAATATTGCAAACCAAATCCTCCAAATATTTTTAGAATTTAATACCAATAAACCTAAACACATGAAGATGAAAACGCTGGACATAGCTATGTATAATCACAATAATTTCTATTCCAAACTCTAGTAATCCTTCTCAAAAACAAGAATAAATTCTCATAAGAAGTTTCCTAGGCATCAAGACAAACTCGTAATGCACATATAAGATGATTTTTCCTTAGAGGGTAGGATCAATCTTTTTCGCCCGGATTTATACCAAGAATAGATACCAAAGGCATATAAAAATATTTTATTAACAAAGAAGATCATACAAAGTCATTAACGACCATGAACCATAGTTCACAAAAAATGATTGTGAACATTCAAGAATTCTATAGTAATGCGTACTACTGCCTTCTTTGTGATTCACCAACAACATTCTTGTAAAAGCTACAAATTAGCTTAGAAGAGTAGTACTCCAACAATCCAAGTGCCCAATTGATAGACACATTTTTGTGTCTAATTTGTCTCGATTCTATATATTGATAGTGCTCATTTTTGTACTTATTATGGTGTTTTATGTGTGTGTAGGTATTTTTGGCCAATAAACATTTTTGGAAAAATCTGCTCGAAAAGTTGTGCGGGGCACCCCGGAGGACATTTGCTATTCGGACTCTCACCATGGATAAGGGGCATACTTGCAGGGCATCTACTATTCGCACCCCCACTCTGGATAGGGGGAGACCACTTTCTTCTCAAAATTCAAAAGAAAAAGTTGGCGGGAAAAAAATCAGTTTGCATGCCAAAGTTAGGGTTGGATTTCTAGGCTGTTTTAGGGAGATTCAATTGCGGGAATTTGTTGGGCTGGACGTGATTTAGCATAACGGGCTTGGTATGAGCGCTGGAATGGATTGAATTGGGCTAGAACTCGAGTTGGAGCAAAACAGATGTGAAGTTACACACGGGTCTCTGATGGCCTGATTTTGGAAGTTTCAGGGAGATTAAACCGGAGATAATATTTCCGGAGATATCTACTTACCTAATAGAGAGTTTGGGGTGATTGGGAAAGCTCAGGAACGCGTAAACAAGTCGGTAGAGAAGATTATTTTCGTGACTTGCACGAAAATAAAGAGAGAATTTTTATCGGAATTTTTGGGTTTCTGAGTAGTATAAAAGGTGTGTTTAAGTCCTAGGAAAAAAAGGAAGTGATTGGAGCGGTCGTAGAGGAGTTTGTAACACTACAGAGGCGAGTTGATCAAGTTGCAGGAAACCCGTATTTCTGCTGCTGCTGCTGCTGAAGAACAAGCGTTGAAACTAAGAACAGCGTCTCAAATTCGTAACGCTGCTACAGTAACTTCTTTGTAACAGTCAGTCATTCGTTTTGCGACTCCAATACATCGTTGCAAACATTCAGAGTTATAGTTTTTTATCTTTTAATCAACTTTTGAACCATAAACAAATATTTTAAGCCAGTGATTAATATGAGGAGCTAAACCCCATTGCTGAGGCGACGGAGGAATCCATTTTTCCAATTATATGTGGTAAATTCTATTTAATTTAATTTTCGTAATTCTTTTATGATTATTTGCACTGAACTGAAATCGAATATATGATTATGATTAAGTGGTTGTGTTCTCAATTGATGGGTCATGCTTAGGTTAAATCTTTTGATGGTCCATGCTTTCGATTTACAACTATTGTTTTGAGAATCTACTTGTCTAGGCGAAAATATTAGAATCACTTTAAACGTAAAGAGTTGCATAAATATTGACTAGATTAAATCACATAAAAATTGGAGATTGGTGGAATCCAAAGTCTCAGTGCTTTTTATAAACTTGAATACAATTTCTTTTTAAGTTTTCTATTTTAATTTGAGTCTAAAATCGAGTCTACATAACCCGAGTTGAACGAACTTTACTACCACTTAAAAACTACATCAATTTTTGGCGCCGCCGACGCGGATTTGTATTAGGTTTTAGGTTTTAGGTTTTAGATTTATTTTATCTCTTTTAGAATTTTTGTTCTCTTTTACGCCTTTGGTATTTTTTGATTCTTTTCAGATTTCGAGCGAAGCTACAAGGAAAGAAAAAGTGCTATAAAAGGAAAGCATCGTCAAAGAAGGAAAGAAAAGAGGAATCCGAAAGGAGTGAAGAAGAAGATTTTGTATATAGTTATTTTGGTTTATTTTTAGAAACTGTAAATAAGGTTTTATTTTTTGTAATTTTTCTTTTTACTTTTGGACACTTTTTGGACTTTATTTTTGGACTGGGACATTATTATTTTTAAACCCTACGGAAGGGTTGGTTTAAATAAAAACTGTGTGCAGAGAAGGACGGTGATTACGATATCGCCTCGTCCCCTCGGGTTCGTACATGACATATGAGTCGTTTTCCGAGTCGACTTCAGCGGTTCTTCGCCCGTCTGGTACGGGAGGTAAGTTTTTCGAAACACCCGCGAATCCCCTGTCAGCGGGTTTACTGTATTCCTTCGTTTGCATATATGCTGAGGACTTGAAAACGGCTGCTTTAATTTCCTAGTAAAGGGAAAGCACTGGCCATACAAGATAAGGGTTCGGATTTCATCACCGTTCTCTTCTTTCCCGCCTTAGAAAAACGAAACCAAACGCGAACCTAAGCCTAAAATTTTGACTAGAACGAGACCGATAGGGTAACGAGCTTAATAGGAAAGTCGTTCGAAAAATATTGGTTACTCTTTTGAGCATACTTCGAAGTTCATGATGGTTTCTGTGAGTTGAATGCGTGACTGCGCCGCCTTGTAACCGGTGAGGCCTTGGGTATCAAAGATCCACTGAGCTTCCCTCGCCTCGATTCAACTTACTTTGACTCGGATTGATTCCAGAGGGGTTTTCTCAGATTGTAACGAGTTCCTTTTCGAAAGAATAGAAGCTGGTCTAGAAACAATCTAAGTGGAACCATCATGCTTTTTGTTTGCTAGAAAATTAGGTTTGATTTGGTTGAGTCAGCCTTGTTTTGTGATTGCATAGAATCCCAAATATCCCGATAGTGCCATCAATGGCAACTTTGAAAGCTTTGTTGAACCCAACTAGGACTACTCGTCCTTCTTGTATCAGGTTAGCCGAAACTGAAGCAAATTATGAACTTAGCCATGGGACCCTACAGATGCTCCCAATCTTTTTAGGGAAAGAAAATGAAAACCTATACTTCCATGTTAGGGATTTTGAGGAAATTTGTAGTACCCTAAAGATTAGAGACCTTGATGATGATGCTTTGAAACTTAGGTTATTTCCCTTTTCCCTGAAAGATAAAGCCAAATCGTGGCTATATAGTTTGGCTTCCGGTTCAATAGAAACATATGAACAACTTACATCTGCCTTTTTGAACAAGTTTTTCCCTAGGAACAAAACATCGTCTATTAGGACGCAAATCTGCACATTTTCTCAACAGGAGGGAGAGTCTTTGTATAGGTATTTGGAAAGGTTCAATGAATTATTAGCCCAATGCCCTCATCATGGTTTAGAAAAGGTTAGGCTAGTTCAAATCCTTTATGAGGGTTTAGATTATTCGACAACAACCATGGTTGAGTCTCTATGCACTGGTGGTTTTGAAAACCAAACTGTTGATGCGGCGATGAAATTTTTGAATGAAATCGCCGAAAAGACCCAGCAATGGGAATATAGTAGGGAACCCAAGAAAACAATTCTTCTAGGTAGAGGAAACGTTAATAGGGTAGAAGGAGGCTATGAATCAGATGCCAAAATTGCTGCTATAGCAAAAAGGTTAGAAGCCTTAGAATTGGGTCATACTAGTGGTAGAATAAAGCCTTTTTGGGAAGGCCAGAATAATGAAGAGCAAGCCAATGCTCTCTATAATAACACTAGGTTTGATAACCGTCAGAAGTTTGACCCATATTTAGAAATCTATAGTCCTGGTTGGAGAAACCATCCGAACCTTTCATGGTCTAAGGGCCAGAGTCTAGGTCAGTTTAGTAATTCTAATGCTCCCCCAGATTTTGGTTACACTAAGAATTCATCAGGCCGATAAAATAAAACAACTAGCTTAGAGGAATCTATTAAGATGTTAGCAAAAACTCAGGATATGTTAGCACAAAGCCAATTTAGTTTTCAGCAGGAAACCAAGCAGAACTTTCAAACTAATGCTCAGAGCCTTGCTAAGCTAGAACTTCAAGTCGGCCAAATAGCTAAGACCTTAAGTGAGAGAGATAACGGAAGGATACATAGTCAAACTACCCCCAACCCTAGAGGAGTTCATGAAGTAGGTGCAAAACCATTTAATCAAGTGAATTCTGTCACAACCCTTAGGAGTGGTAAAATGGTAGACAATAGGGTAGCCAAGCCTAATAGTGGACATACTGTAGATCCAACTTATAGTTCCCAAGATGATCCCCAGAAGGAGCCACTAACTGAAGAAACCGATAAAATTTCTAGTGATGCCAATGTGGTTCCCGACAGGTCTCATTTTGTACCCAAAGCCACATATCCACAGTTGTTAGCTCCAACAAAGAGAGAGTCGACTTTCAACGAAATACTAGAGATATATAAGCAGGTAAACATTAACATCCCTTTATTAGAAGCAATTAGGCAAATGCCTGCTTATGCCAAGTTCCTTAAGGACCTTTGTACACGAAAGCGTAAGCTTAATGTCCATAAGAAAGCCTTTTTAGCTGGTCAGGTAAGTTCAATCCTTCTGAACCAAACATCCCCTAAGTATAAAGATCCTGGATGCCCCACCATATCTTGTGTGATAGGTAATTATTCATTAGATAAGGCATTGCTTGACTTAGGAGCTAGTTTGAACTTACTCCCTTATCATGTATACAACCAGCTAGGTCTTGGAAAGTTGAAACCGACTAAAATGACATTGCAATTAGCTGATAGGTCTGTCAAAGTACCTCGTGGTGTCATAGAGGATGTTCTGATTGAGGTTGATAAATTTAATTATCCAGTGGATTTCATTGTTCTAGATACTCAGCCTGCTCAGGATCCTAGTGCTCAAATACCGGTGATTTTAGGTCGCCCATTTTTAGCCACAGCTAACGCTGTCATCAAATGTAGGACCGGACTTATGAACATATCCTTTGGTAATATGACCACTGAACTAAATGTCTTTAATGTTAATAGACAACCTTCCGATGATTTAGAAGAAGTGAATATGATTAGCACTTTAGTTCAGGATCTAACTCAGGATAATTGGGACGATACTTTATTTGGTGATTCCTTAGATGAACTTGATGAGGAAATTCTCTTAAGTCAGTTAGGTGACCAAACTTTTGAACTAGAAGAAGCTCTTGAGTATTTTAAAGACTCTGAGGATCCAGAAATTCAAGCAATAGTTAGAGGTTTGTCCGAGAATACTGACTACCCTAAGTTTGGGGGTAGTAATGGTCAATTATCTCCATTAGAAGTCCCTAACTTGGGATTTGAGCCTAGTGTACCTGAGGTATTACTTGAGTCACTTCCGACTCCGCAACCGGATCCTCCTGATACTGTCCAGGAGGAAATTCTAAAGACTTGTTCGAATGAGTCAATTTTTCAAGACACTCATATGAAGCCCAAATGGGCACAACAGAAAAACCCAGTTGTCTTGCAGGAAACCTTGGATGAGGATGTGCTATGTCTGTTCATTTTTCTGATTTGGTGCAGTTGTCTGATAATTGTGGCAATTTTATTTACTTTTGTTGACCCACAGTTGTTTCGACTATTGATATATGATTTGAAAGGTAATTAGCCATTTTGTGGTATTTGACGTCTCGCTGAAGACTTTAAATTTAGCACTTTTTGGGAGGTAACCCAATCTCATGCAACATGGTAATATCTTTCCTTATCTCTTTTGCTTCAAATGGTAACAGTTTCTCCTTGTTCATGCTTTTAATTTTATCTTTAGAACATTGAGGACAATGTTAGATTTAAGTTTGGGGGTATGGGAGAAACTTTTTAGTTGCAGTATGAATAAATAAACTCCAGAACCTAGAAATTTATGCCTATTGAGGATTGCACTAACTAATCTAAGTGGATGGAAGCATTTTGATCGTAGGAGTTGAGGAACCAATCTGATTAGATGGAAACATCTAGAAGAGTCTATTCATAAAAGCACAGAGCTCAGGTATTAGAAGTAACATGATAGTTTCACCATATCTCGTTGAGTCCTTTTCACTTCTATTTTTATTTATTTTGTTTTTCAACCATGTTTATCTAAGTGATAGGTGGGGACCACGATTCAAGTTGTTACCAATGCTAGGGTGAATTAGAGTGATTGAGTTACAAAGAAAAAAAAAAAAAGACCAGACCAATTAGACCAAACGGATCAAAAAAAAAATGTTCAGTGAATAAAGTCGACCACTGGTACCCTTGTATATGCCAGTTGTGTTGAACTAGAATTAGGATTATCGACCACTGGTTCCCTTGTACATGCCAGTGTGTTGATATTAGTCAGACTAGTATCTCAATCCATTAGGATAGGTTCATTTTGGCGGAGGCCTTCAGACAGATATGGGAAACGTCGTTCACTTAGTAAACATTAAAACCATCTATGTTTTTCTATATCCATCTTCTTGATCTATCCATATGATTAGTTTTTGACTCCGGATATTGATGTCCATAGTGCAACGATCTGAGTAGAGCTCTGTCACTTTATATGAATTTTAGTATGCTTGAGTGCAAACTCGTGTACATCAATTGGAATTTCGCATCAGGATACTTCCTCCTGTAGTCAATAAGTATGTCAACCAAGGAGATTCTTAGTGCCTTCCAAGGTTCTGCGTAGATAGTTAGGGTCTGGAGTACAGGTTTTGTGGGTATATCTCTTGTAAGCCCTCCCGAGACTATAACTCGGCCACTAGGGCCACCTAGGGGTTTAAAGGCTTATTGCATACGCTAAATGCAATCAACGATGCCTGCGACAGTGAGTTAGGATTTTATTTTCTATTTGATTTGCTCGAGGACTAGAAAATAATAGGTTTGCGGGTATTTGATAGACACATTTTTGTGTCTAATTTGTCTTGATTCTATATATTGATAGTGCTCATTTTTGTACTTATTATGGTGTTTTATGTGTGTGTAGGTATTTTTGGCCAATAAACATTTTTGGAAAAATCTGCTCGAAAAGTTGTGCGGGGCACCCCGGAGGACATTTGCTATTTAGACTCTCACCATGGATAAGGGGCATACCTACAGGGCATCTACTATTCGCACCCCCACTCTGGATAGGGGGAGACCACTTTCTTCTCAAAATTCAAAAGAAAAAGTTGGCGGGAAAAATCAGTTTGCATGCCAAAGTTAGGGTTGGATTTCTAGGCTGTTTTAGGGAGATTCAATTGCGGGAATTTGTTGGGCTGGACGTGATTTAGCATAACAGGCTTGGTATGAGCGCTGGAATGGATTGAATTGGGCTAGAACTCGAGTTGGAGAAAAACAGAGGTGAAGTTACACACGGGTCTCTGCTGGCCTGATTTTTGAAGTTTCAGGGAGATTAAACCGGAGATAATCTTTCCGGAGATATCTACTTACCTAATAGAGAGTTTGGGGTGATTGGGAAAGCTCAGAAACGCGTAAACAAGTCGGCAGAGAAGATTATTTCCGTGACTTGCAAGAAAAGAAAGAGAGAATTTTTATCGGAATTTTTGGGTTTCTGAGTAGTATAAAAGGTGTGTTTAAGTCCTAGGAAAAAAAGGAAGTGATTGGAGCAGTCGCAGAGGAGTTTGTAACACTACAGAGGCGAGTTGATCAAGTTGCAGGAAACCCGTATTTCTGCTGCTGCTGCTGAAGAACAAGCGTTGAAACTAAGAACAACTTCTCAAATTCGTAACGCTGCTACAGTAACTTCTTTGTAACAGTCAGTCATTCGTTTTGCGACTCCAATACATCGTTCCAAACATTCAGAGTTATATTTTTTCATCTTTTAATCAACTTTTGAACCATAAACAAATATTTTGAGAAAGTGATTAATATGAGGAGCTAAAACCCATTGCTGAGGCGACGGAGGAAGCCATTTTTCCAATTATTATGTGGTAAATTCTATTTAATTTAATTTTCGTAATTCTTTTATGATTATTTGCACTGAACTGAAATCGAATATATGATTATGATTAAGTGGTTGTGTTCTCAATTGATGGGTCATGCTTAGGTTAAATCTTTTGATGGTCCATGCTTTCGATTTACATCTATTGTTTTGAGAATCTACTTGTCTAGGCGAAAATATTAGAATCACTTTAAACGTAAAGAGTTGCATAAATATTGACTAGATTAAATCACATAAAAATTGGAGATTGGTGGAATCCAAAGTCTCAGTGCTTTTTATAAACTTGAA
Organism: Papaver somniferum; assembly: GCF_003573695.1. NCBI lineage: Eukaryota > Viridiplantae > Streptophyta > Magnoliopsida > Ranunculales > Papaveraceae > Papaver > Papaver somniferum. The sequence goes on along the minus strand of NW_020621936.1, from coordinate 12,429,141 downwards.
TACAATTTATTTTTAAGTTTTCTATTTTAATTTGAGTGTAAAATCGAGTCTACATAATCCGAGTTGAACGAACTTTACTACCACTTAAATATTACATCACCAATTCCAATAGAAGTGGAACAATTGACGTAACAAAGCAAAACACTCAAAAACAAGAGACATGACAAATACCAATCTTAACTCATCCAAATTCAAGGTTTCTCATATCCATTTTTAAGAGAATTCAAAGAGAAAGAGAATGAAAAAATAATGAGGTCATTCCGAGTCCGGACGAAGAAATTACGGCCAAAACAAGTTTATCGAATATCGACGTCTACCGGCAAGTATGCATACGGGTTCGCAAACGAATTTTCATGACTTAGAGTAGTTTGCAAACTGGGTCTGCGAACTTAAACCCCTGGATTTTGATTTTAAAGGATGTTATGCATACTTGATATGTGTACCATGAAGTCCAAACATCCCGAACTACTATTTTCAAACCTAAACACAAAGGAACCTTAAACACAGATCAATTTAGGTAGAAATGAATGATAAGAAAGGTAAATGGATCATTATAAGTACTCTAAGCAAATAAAAATACAAATATTTCTCAAGTTTATAAACATACCTTTTTAGAAGAATCCAATCGAATTCTACCCCGTTACCAAACATTCAAAATCATACCCAACTTAATATGTATGCCCCAGTTCTCGTGTTTCCCTCACCGTATACATAACAGGGCATTTATTAGTGAGGATGCACTTTCAACACAATGAAGTTGTGTTGAGGTGAACAATGTCTTTGCTCACCATGGCACCGAGAAAGAGTTTCTTTCCAACAAATCTTAAATCTTGTAGTGTTGAGAAACACCCAAGGAACTGTTTTTATAAGTCTACCAAAGAACTTCAAGAGAACCCCAAAAAGATTTGTGTTTCTGATTTCTTGTTTTCCAACTTATAAAAAACAGTTTCTACAGATAGTTTTTAGTACTGCGAAGGTGTTGATGGTGGTTTTTAGCCTAGGATTAAAATCGAAAAATGGCACATCTGACATGATGTCATCATGACCATTAACACAGTTATTGAATCGATCAGCATGCTTACGTAAGAATTACATGGGTATCTTTTTTCTTTTATGAGTCATGTTTCACGGCAGAACCCTTAACATTAATTGACATCACATGTGCAAAACCCTAATTCTCATGCTACTGCGCCAAGGCATGCCAACCATGCCAGCCACACCCTGTGCAAATAGCAAACCGTGCCAGCCACATCTCCGCGCCAAGGCATGCCAACCATGCCAACCACACCACTATGCCAATGGCAAACCGTGCCTGCCACATCTCCGCACCAAGGCATGGAAACCATGCCAACCCCACCACTGTGCCAATGGAAAACCGTCCAAGCCACATCTCCGCGCCAAGGCATGCCAACCGCACCACTGTGCCAATGAAAAACCGTGCAAGCCACATCTCCGCGCCAACGCATGCCAACCATGCCAGCCGCACCACTGGGCCAATGGAAAACCGTGCCAGCCACATCTCCGCGCCAAGGCATGCCAACCATGCCAGCCGCACCACTGTGCCAATGGCAAACCGTGCCAGCCACATCTCCGCGCCAAGGCATGCCAACCATGCCAGACGCACCACTGTGCCAATGGCAAACCGTGCCGGCCACATCTCCACACCAAGGCATGCCAACCATGCCAACTGCACCACTGTGCCAATGGAAAACCCGTGCAAGCCACATCTTCGCGCCAACGCATGCCAACCATGCCAGCCGCACCACTGTGCCAATAGCAAACCGTGCCAGCCACATATCCGCGCCAAGGCATGCCAACCATGCAAGCCACACCACTGTGCCAATGGCAAACCGTGCCAGCCACATCTCCGCGCCAAGGCGTGCCAACCATGCCAGCCGCACCACTGTGCCATTGGCAAACCGTGCCAGCTCACATCTCCGCGCCAAGGCATGCCAACCATGCCATCCGCACCACTGTGCCAATGGAAAACCGTGCCAGCCACATCTCCGCGCCAAGGCATGCCAACCATGCCAGCCGCACCATGTGCCAAACGGCATGCCAAGCCCTTGGCCCCACCATGCCAAACACACGTAGCCATGCTAGTCGCACCATGTGCCAAACGGCATGCCAAGCCCTTGGCCCCACCATGCCAAACGCACCTAGCCATGCTAGCCGCACCATGTTCCAAACGGCATGCCAAGCCCTTGGTCCCACCATGCCAAACCCACCTATCCATGCTAGCCGCACCATGTGCCAAACGGCATGCCAAGCCCTTGGCCCACCATGCCAAACGCACCTAGCCACGCTAGCTGCACCATGTGCCAAACTGCATGCCAAGCCCTTGGCCCCACCACTCCAAGGCATGCCATGCCAATGGCATGCCAACCTAGACGTGCCACCATGATGGCCTTCCCTATGCGGATACCAAAACGAAGGCGTACGACAATCAACGTTTTCCCTTCAATCCCAGGAGAAAATCCTAGCCATCCAAGGTTACCAGACGACGCATGGTAAACTTTGGACTGAAACCCTAGTTTGGCCACGCCAAACCGCGCCAAGGCATTCCATGCCAATGGCATGCCAACCTAGCCGCGCCACCATGCTGGCCTTCTCTATGCGGCTACCAAACGAAGGCGTGCGACAATCAACGGTCGCCCTTCAATCCCAAGAGAAAATCCTAGCCATCCAAGGTTACCATACGACGCATGGTAACCTTTGGCCTGAAACCCTAGTTTGGCCACGCCAAACCGCGCCAAGGAATGCCAACCTAGACGCGCCACCATGCTGTCCTTCCCTATGCGGCTAACAAAACGAAGGCGTGCGACAATCAACGGTCGCCCTTCAATCCCAGGTGAAAATCCTATCCATCAAAGGTTACCAGACGACGCATGGTAACCTTTGGCCTGAAACCCTAGTTTGGCCACGCCAAGGCATGCCATGCCAATGGCATGCCAACCTAGCCGCGCCACCATGCTGGCCTTCCCTATGCGGCTACCAAAACGAAGGTGTGCGACAATCAACGGTCGCCCTTCAATCCCAGGAGCAAATCCTAGCCATCCAAGGTTACCAGACGATGCATGGTAACCTTTGGCCCGAAACCCTAGTTTGGCCATGCCAAACCGCGCCAATGGCATGCCAACCTAGCCGCGCCACCATGCTGCCCTTCCCTATGCGGCTACCAAAACGAAGGTGTGCGACAATCAACGGTCACCCTTCAATCCCAGGAGAAAATCCTATCCATCCAAGGTTACCAGATGACGCATGGTAACCTTTGGCATGAAACCCTAGTTTGGCCACACCAAACCGCGCCAAGGCATGCTAATCTAGCCGCGCCACCATGCTGGCCTTCCCTATGCGGCTACCAAAACGAAAGCGTGCGACAATCAACGATCGCCCTTCAATCCCAGGAGCAAATCCTAGCCATCCAAGGTTACCAGACAACGCATGGTAAACTTTGGCCCGAAACCCTAGTTTGGCCACACCAACCCTCGCCAAGGCATGCCAACCTAGCCGCGCTATCATGTTGGCCCTCCCTATGCGGCTACCAAAACGAAGGCGTGCGATAATCAATGGTCGCCCTTCAATCCCAGGAGCAAATCCTAGCCATCCAAGGTTACTAGACGACGCATGGTCACCTTTGGCGTGAAACCCTAGTTTGGCCACACCAAACCGCGCCAAGGCATGCCATGCCAATGACATGCTAACCTAGACGCGCCACTATGCTGTCCTTCCCTATGCGGCTACCAAAATGAAGGCGTGCGACAATCAATGGTCGTCATTCAATCCCAGGAGCAAATTCTAGCCATCCAAGGTTACTAGACGACGCATGGTAACCTTTGACCCAAAACCCTAGTTTGGCCACGCCAAACCGCGCCAAGGCATGCCATGCCAACCTAGCCGTGCCATCATGCTGGCCTTCCCTATGCGGCCACCAAAAACGAAAGCGTGCAATTATCAATGACTACCTTTCTTCTTATGATGCAAAATCTCGACCGTCGAAGGTCACCAAGCCAGCAAGTCTCCCAAGCTCGGCTTTCCAGGCAACAAAAATATGCTACATGTTTTCCACGAAAACATTCGAGACATCAACACATATCACAAACTGGGGGATCCTCTTTGGGTATTGGTTTGGCGATTTAAAGCGCGCGGCATACACTACGCCCGTCATAAGGAAGTGTCATAAGGATGAGGAGGTTAGTAAATACAGGGAGTAATGGTGAAACGCTATTTTTTATGGAACATCAATTCCATGCGTTAACGATTACCACCTCCTCCCATTTACTCACCCATTTTTCCATTCCTTAATGAGACCAGAGTACGTTACACCTCGACTTGTATAAATAGGTCTTACCTATTTCCACCGAACAACAAGTTCAGTCAGGAGCATACAACACTCAGAAAACATTTGCTAGCTTTCCATTTTGTTAGCTTCCCACTTTCAGATACAAGTCGTAGAAAACAACTACTCTTCCAGAAATCAGCTATTCTGGTCTCATCACTTTCCTTGCTTCCCTCCCCAAAACCAACCCATTCTCCTTCACTTTGTGACCGAATCAAGTCTGGAACGACCATTTCTTGGTTTAGGTCGGACTTGTACAGATTGATCTCTCGAATCTAAAGTACTCCCTTGCAGTACATTGTTTAGGGTTTAAATTCGTTTCTCACCCACACACCCGAAATTACCGAAATCAGCAGAAACTATTTTCACCCACAAACAATTGGCGACCACAGTGGGAGATCAATCTCTCGGTTCCGATATCAATTTCAGAATACACTTCTCTAACTTAAGAAGATGGTCGGTTTTAGGGCTGAATCCGTGTCCTCAAGTTGCTCAGGAGAACGACAATGTTTTCTCCCTTAACACGACGCCCAACAACGCAATTTATGAAGGAATCCCAAGTCTGACTGACCTGGTACGGATTCAGGAAATCCACACCAAGAACATGGGGCTGATGAAAGATGCGATCAGCGCCATACTGGACTTCGTCATCAACTTGACGGCGGAGTCGATCGATTCACTTGCTCCGGAAACTCCAAGATTGGGGACTAACATCCCAAACGATCACTCCCAAGTCAACAACTTCACTACTAATCGGGAACCAGTAGTCCAGGAAGCGGCCTCACTGGTGGGAAATCTATGTGAAATCTTACATCTTTCGAAGGATCAACGGCTGGAGACATTCACCGCCATTAATAAAATAGCATTAAATGCGTCCCTGGTTCCTTCACGACTGGGAACGTTAAGAACGCCAGAGATGTCCATCAACAATATCACGTTTACCGATGAAGACATGATGGCAGAGGAAGGCCATAACCGGGCCCTGCACGTCACTGTCCGTATCAGAGACGCGAAATTCAAAAGGGCTCTCATCAACACAGGAACATCCTCCAACGTAGTTACCCTCGGGATGCTGAGAAAAACCAGGGTACGGCCGAACGAAGTTGTGCGACAGTCCACTACAATGATCGATTTTGAAGGGAACCAAACCAAGACGTATGGATACGTCATCTTGAATCTATCGTTAAGACCCGTCCAATCAAAAGTAAGGTTCGAGGTAATCGAAAAGGAACCAGATTACCACATGATATTGGGAAGACCGTGGCTCCACGACAATAGAATCATCCCGTCGACATATCAACAGTGCTTGAAAACCATGATAAACGGAGAAGTCGTTCGCATCGCCGCATCATTGTCTCCATATGCGCCAATCTGTGGCATGGAGATTTTTGAACCAAGAAAAGACCCGCAGGCCACAACCGACAAGGCTCACCACACTCTGCTTCCAAAATGGACGTCCATTGAAGAAAGTGGTAGCCTTGCACCGCTTCGGGAAGAAACCCGATCTCACATCACTCCTTCAAAGGAGAGACACACCAGTCTTCACCCGCCAAACCGGAGTTCGTCTTACACCCATACCAAGCGAGGGCGGACTTTTATGATTCATGACGAAAAAGGAAAAACTGTATCTCAGCGCCGCTGTTAGCAATTAACAGGAGAGACTACCACACAGTCTCTCCTCCCAATGGAACGCGAACATGGTGACGAGCCACAGGAAGAAGCACCTGATGCACCACGACAACTACAAGACGGGAACAACTCCACTATGGACGAACTTGAGGTTGTTAATGTCGGGAGTGAGGAATCTCCATGACCTATCTCGATAATCTCGACCCTGTGCGCAGACGAACGCTTGAAACTGGTAAACCTCCTCAAGGAATATCAAGACGTATTTGCATGGACATATGAGGAGATGTATGGCTTGGACGAAAGGCTGGTCACTCATCATTTACACGTGATACCCGGATCCAAGCCGGTCAAGCAAACCCCGAGAAAATTCCGATACGACGTGGAAGAACAGATTAAGGTAGAGATTCAAAAGTTACTAGCGGCTGGTTTCATCAAACCGATTCACCACCCTACTTAGTTGGTCAACGTAGTTCCGGTAAAAAAGAAGAATGGTCAGATCAGGTGATGCGTCGACTTTAGAGATTTGAACAAATGTTGCTCTAAAGACGACTTTCCACTCACCAACATTGACATGCTAGTAGACGCCACCAGCGGACATGGTATGTTCTCTTTCATGGATGGATACAGCGGCTATAACCATATAAAGATGTATGAACACGACGCAAGTAAGACGGTTTTTCGAACTCCTCTTGGAAAATTTTACTACACTGTGATGTCGTTCGGTTTGAAGAACGTTGGCGCCACATACCAACGCGCCATGACCACCATTTTTCACGATATGATGCACAACCAAGTCGAAGATTATGTAGATGACATAGTGGTCAAGTCAAAAACCCGGGAAGCCCATACAGGAATTCTGCGGCAAGTATTCGAAAGATGTCGCGAATACAAACTGAAGATGAATCCGTTAAAGTGCGCTTTTGGTGTCTCTTAGGGCGAATTCCTAGGTTTCCAGGTGACTGCCGAAGGAATTAAGGTTGACCCAATCAAAACGCAAGCTATCCTCACGATGCCACCACCACGAACCGTGAAAGAACTCCAGAGCTTCATGAGTAAAATAAACTACATTCGCCGCTTCATACCAGGATTGGCTCAACTTGTTGCTTCGTTTACCCCCTTACTGAAGAAGGGAGAAAGCTTCACATGGACCACGCTACAACAGGAAGCATTTCAGAAGATTCAAAAGACGTTATCTTCCCCAGCCGTCATGAAATCACCCGTACAAGGAAGACCGCTACACTGCTTTTAGTGACACTGCTGTAGGAGATCTCCTCGCCCAAGAAGATGACGGAGGAATTGAACATCCCATCTACTACTTCAGTCGAACTTTAAGAGATGCCGAACTCAGGTATCCCAAAGCAGAAAAAGCGTGTTTAGCTTTGATTCACTCAAAACCAATAAAGTGGTGTTGATCGCAAAGTCCGATCCCGTGAAGTTCCTCCTCTCAAAACCAGCCCTGGAAAGGAAGAACGGCCAAATGGCTCCTACAAATGTCAGAGTTCGACATAACCTGCGCTTCACCGATAGCCATCAGAGGGCAAGCAGTCGCGGAGTTATTGGCGGCGTTTCTAAGAGAGAATACCGTGACACTACATGAAGACCTCCCTAGAGATTTTCCGGAAATCTCTTTCATACAAGGAGAAACATGGATTCTATTATTTGATGACTCTGCTACTCCCAACAACGGTACTGGAGGAGCAGGTGTGGTTCTAGTATCCCCAACTGGTGAAGTATTCTCGCACTCCTTCAAGCTAGATTCCCTTGCACCAAAAATTCGGCAGAATATGAATCCTTTCTCATCGGACTGTCCTTGGCCAAACGAGTTGGAGCCACACGTCTAGAAATAAGAGGTGATTCTAAATTACTCGTCAACCAGATGAACGGAGTATACGCACTAAAGGAAGTAACCTTGGATCCATACAGAGCCGAAGCACAAAAACTGCTAAACTATTTCGCTGACGCAACCATAACGCACATCGGGCGCATCGGCAACCAACACGCTGATTGCCTAGCCACACTAGCATCAAAACTACAATTTTAAGGTTTTGAGGAAACCCTGACGATGAAGAGACGAACCGTGGCTTCAACATGGCTTTCACAACTCCAAGAGCTTAACAACTCACTTTTCCGAGGGAAGATCAGTCTTAAAACCTTACAAAATTTCTTCATGCTCCGAGGAGTGCTATATCATAGAAATCCAGACGGTTCCTTGTCAAGATGTCTTGGAAAGGGAGAAGCACAACAACAACTCAACCGCGTCCATAATGAAATCTGCGGGCAAACATTAGTGGTAAGATTCTATCGCCGTTTGCAACGCCTTGGCTACTACTGTCCAGAAATGGAGGATCAATCTCGGTTGCTTCAAAGAGCATGTTCCAACTGTCAAGCGCCGCCGCATCAATTAGAAGTTTACAATATTGGTCACACTGGGGACTGGCAAGAGCCATACATCAGTTACCTTCGTGGCGGCATACTCCCCACCAACAAGAAGGATGCAGCCAAGGTAAAACAAAGGTCTGAGTTCCACGAAGGAATCTTATATCGTAAAAGCTCTAGAGGAAGTTTGCTACGATGTCTGGGTGAAGCAAAAATCCCAATCATGCTGAAAAGAATGCACGAAGGTGAGCATCAAGGGAAACGAAAATTGTTTCTTCAGATACACGAAAAATACTACTGGACAACCATGGAGGATGATGCAGCTATCTTCGTCCAGAGGTGCAAAAAATGCCAAATACACGGGAACCTTATCCATGTCCCGTCAATTCCCCTGTATTCGATAAGCAGTCTGTGGCCCTTCCACAACTGGGGACTCGACATCATTGGAAAGATCAACCCGCCGTCTTCAAAACACCACGAGTACATAATAACAACAACCGAATATTTCACTAAATGGGTCGAGACTATACCTTTACGAGGAACGAATGGATCCACAATCGCGACATTCATTAAGGAGTACATTGTCTGCCGGTTTGGCGTGCCTAAACATATCATCACCGACAATGGCACTCCTTTCGTAAATAAACAAGTACGGGAATTACTCGAAGAATACAGAATTAAACAAGTCTTCTCTACCGTGTACTACCCCCAAGGGAACGGGCAGGCTGAAAGCACCAACAAAACTCTGATCTGAATCCTCAGTCGGACCGTGCATGAAAATCCTCGAGCATGGCATGAGCAGCTGCCAATGGCGTTCTGGGCATACCGGACATCACCAAGAAGTTCCACCGGTGCCTCTCCCTACTCCCTTGCTTACGGCGCAGACGTCATCCTCCCAGCAGAAATTAAAATCCCATCGGCTAGGATTGCTGAAGCAAGTGGAGTTGGATGGGATGAAGCTGAAGCATTAAGCGCCAGAGTAGCAGAATTGGACACTATAGATTCCAGAAGGTCCAAGGCGGAAGAACATGCACGAGCAATACATGAATCGAGTCTCCAAAGCATATAACAAAGCCGTGAGGCCTCGGGTCTTTCAAGTAGGAGATTTGGTACTGAAGACTGCAAAACACGTTCAACAAGACGCGTCCGCGCCAAAATTCTCCGCGAAATGGGAAGGGCCCTACATAGTCACGAAATCGTACAATAGTGGGTACAACAAGGTCATCAAAGAAGATGGAGGAAAGCAGGAAGCAGTCATCAACGAAAAGTGGCTTAAGGCATACTATGCCTGACCGCGGCTCGCGCCCCTCCGTATCACAAACACGGATAACCAGGCATCTTTCCATTTCCTTTCCACATCTCGAATATCAAATTCCTTTCATTTTGTTTGATTGAAGTAAATCAATTAAATTCTTTTATTCTTTCAAAAGCAATATAAATAAAAAAAAAAAGCAAAACACGCTTAAAAAACCAGAAAGGAATCAAACATCTCTCAACTACATCACTCAGGCATCTTTCCATTTCCTTTCCACATCTCGAATATCAAATTCCTTTCATTTTTTTTTGATTGAAGTAAATCAATTAAATTCTCTTATTCTTTCAAAAGCAATACAAATAAATAAATAAAAAAAAAACACGCTTAAAAAAACAGAAAGGAATCAAACATCTCTCAACTACATCACTCAGAAAAGCCCGTCCAACAGATTGTAATCCCTTGAAAGCATCATCTTTAACCGGATTTGAAACCTTTCAGTCCTACTCTTTAAATTCCGATTGACTCTTCCACCTTCTGCGACTCCACGGCCAAAGCTTTCTCCTCTTCCATCATAGCTTTCATAGCAGGGACCACACCAGCGAGAATACCGGCTCTGTCGAATTTCACAATATCAAGGCGATGTCGCAACCAAATGACGTTGAACTCCAGAGATTCACAGGTAGACAACATATTCTCCCACTTTTGAATAGTTGATTCCATGATGGCACGGATAGACATACTCTCCATTTCGGCGACCATCGGCAAGAGACAATTCACTATGGAAACTAGAGCAGACGAACAATACTTCACCACGCTCCTGCTGGCAATGTGACCATATATCCTCCATATCTTCGTGTAAAGAGTCACGGATTCTTTCCGCACCAGGAACCCGCCGACGTTCCGGCAGTTGGAGGAAAGACACCTCATACGGGTCCCGAACGACAAACCTGCATTGGGATACTCATGACAAGAAATTCCTAAGTCGGCGTTCTCTAGATCTGCAGCGGTTTGCGGGATCAGGCCTGAAGGAAGAGGAGTGACTAAATCATCTTCATCAATAATGGTAACGCACGCTCCGATAGGATATCTCTACACATAATAAGATTTTTGTCATTTACCGGCAAACAAAGAAACATATGTTGATTAGTAAAAGCATACCGGTATAATCTTCTTGACCCGAATGACCCCGATTGGGGTACTGTTGCAAGAGCCAAGCCTCACGCGTTTGCCTGGAGAATCTAGTTTGCTCGAGGATGATTCACTTCTGATTGACATGATGAGGATAGGTGGACTCGACGAGAAGAAACCTTTGTTGTAAAACTGGGGAGACGATGCAACTTTACCGGGCATAAATACTGGGGAAACCCTAAAGAAGGAAATAGAAACGGAACGTGATTACATCATGATCGGGAAATCATCCTAAACGGATTCCCTCATCAAAACCTTAATAAAATCCGAACGAGACAGAGGGATGCGATAGTTTGGCGGCAGGATGAGGCAATAAATTAAAATTAGGAAAAAGGGCAACCGGTCCCGCGAAGACAAATTACAACGCCAAGACCGTCTGCTCCATGCTTGCCTCTCCAAGACTGCGTCATTCTATGCCAAGCCGTCCGCCATGCTTTGCCTTTCCAAGACGTCCGCACATGCTTTGCCTCTCCAAGCCGTCCGCGCATGCTTCGCCTTTCCAAGTCGTCCGCACATGCTTTGCCTTTCCAAGCCGTCTGCACATGTTTTGCCTCTCCAAGCGGTTCGCGCATGCTTTGCTTCTCCAAGCTTTCCGCGCTAATACCAACAAACTAGCCCAGCCAGCGTCACGAGTTTCCCTAACCCATCCAAGGAGTGCACAGCCAGATCAGACCAACAGTTCTCATCTCACCGCATCACGGTCTGCGTCACTAGCACAATTCACGCAAGGACGCCAACATGGAAAACACAAACTCTCTATACCTCTCGAAAAAGGTTAGTCAGACTTTCCTGACCATCTTATCACGACTTGTTGCTTCGATTTCTTGTCCCAGCCTGGCACCATCTTATTCTTGCCTCGCAACGATGCTCTCATTCCGAGCTAAGCAGGGGACTTAATGTTGATGGTGGTTTTTAGCCTAGGGTTAAAATCGAAAAATCTCACATCTGACATGATATCATCATGACCATTAGCACAATTATTGAATCGATCAGCATGCTTACGTAAGAATTACCAGGGTATCTTTTTTATTTTATGAGTCATGTTCCACGGCAGAACCCTTAACATTAATTGACATCACCTATGCAAAACCTAATTCTCATGCTACTGCGCCAAGGCATGCCAACCATGCCATCCACACCCTGTGCAAATAGCAAACCGTGCCAGCTACATATCCGCGCCAAGGCATGCCAACCATGCCAGCCACACCACTGTGCCAATGGAAAACCGTGTCAGCCACATCTCCGCGCCAAGGCATGCCAACCATGCCAGCCGCACCACTGTGCCAATGGCAAACCGTGCCAGCCACATCTTCGCGCCAAGGCATGCCAGCCATGCCAGCCGCACCACTGTGCCAATGGCAAACCGTTTCAGCCACATCTCCGCGCCATGGCATGCCAACCATACCAGCTGCACCACTGTGCCAATGGCAAACCGTGCCAGCCACATCTCCGCGCCAAGGCATGCAAACCATTCCAGCCGCACCGCTGTGGCAATGGAAAACCGTGCCAACAAAACATCTCCGCGCCAAGGCATGCCAACCATGCCAGCCGCACCACTGTTCCAATGGAAAACCGTGCCAGCCACATCTCCGCGCCAAGGCATGCCAACCATGCCAGCCGCACCACTGTGCCAATGGCAAACCGTGTCAGCCACATCTTCGCGCCAAGGCATGCCAACCATGCCAGCCACACCAGTGTGCCAATGACAAACCGTGTCAGCCACACCTCCGCGCCAAGGCATGCCAACTATGCTAGCTGCACCATGTGCCAAACGGCATGCCAAGCCCTTGGCCCCACCATGCCAAACGCACCTAGCCATGCTAGCCGCACCATGTGCCAAACAGCATGCCAAACCCTTGGCCCCACCATGCCAAACAGACCTAGCCATGCTAGCCGCACCATGTGCCAAACGGCATGCCAAGCCCTTGGCCCCACCATGCCAAACGCACCTAGACACACTAGCTGCACCATGTGCCAAACAGCATGCCAATCCCTTTGCCCCACCACACCAAACGGCGCCAAGGCATGCCATGCCAATGGCATGCCAACCTAGCCGCGCCACCATGCTGGCCTTCCCTATGCAGCTACCAAAACGAAGGTGTGCGACAATCAACGGTCGCCCTTCAATCCCAGGAGAAAATCCTAGCTATCCAAGGTTACCAGACGACGCATGGTAACCTTTGGACTGAAACCCTAGTTTGGCCACGCCAAACCGCGCCAAGGCATGCCAATGGCATGCCAACCTAGTCGCGCCACCATGCTGGCCTTCCCTATGCGGCTACCAAAACGAAGGCGTGCGACCATCAACGGTCGCCCTTCAATCCCAGGAGAAAATCCTATCCATCCTTAGGTTACCAGACGACGCATGGTAACCTTTGGCCTGAAACCCTAGTTTGGCCACACCAAACCGCGCCAATGGCATGCCAACCTAGCCGCGCCACCATGCTGGCCTTCCCTATGCGGCTACCAAAACGAAGGCGTGCGACAATCAACAGTCGCCCTTCAATCCCAGAAGCAAATCCTAGCCATCCAAGGTTACCAGACGACGCATGGTAACCTTTGGTCTGAAACCCTAGTTTGGCCACGCCAAACCGTGCCAAGGCATGCCATGCGGCGTTCCAACCTAGCCGCGCCACCATGCTGGCCTTCTCTATGCGGCTACCCAAATGAAGGCGTGCGGCAATCAACGGTCTCCCTTCAATCCCAGAAGAAAATCCTAGCCATCCAAGGTTACCAGACGACGCATGGTAACCTTTGGTCTGAAATCCTAGTTTGGCCACGCCAAACCGCGCCAAGGCATGCCATGCCAACGGCGTGCCAACCTAGCCGCGCCACCATGCTGTCCTTCTCTATGCGGCTACCAAAATGAAGGCGTGCGGCAATCAACGGTCGCCCTTCAATCCCAAAAGCAAATCCTAGCCATTCAAGGTTACCAGACGACGCATGGTAACCTTTGGCCCGAAACCCTAGTTTGGTGATGTGTTTTCAAAGTTGTTGAAGATAGTGATAAAAGGGTTGTTTTAAGACTTGTGAAGGCAATGAATTTTAGACTTAATAAAAATTTAAAAACAAAGAAAACTTATTACAAAATTGACTTCAAGATATTATAAAACAACCAAGACACTGATTTCACTATTACACATGAATAAATTATGGTAAACAATCCAAAACTCTAATTATCTTTTAAGACTCTTATTTCTTAATTCACAAATAATCTGGAAAATTCTCAAAAATTAATTGTATCCCTAAGCATAGATTATCTAAACAAAGCATAACCTATCTAATTGAATCACAACGAATGAAGAAAATTTTTGCAAACAATTAAAGTCTTGATAAGGTCAACTTTGGCTCTATCTACCTCTATACCCTTAGAAGATACGATATGCCCTAAGACAATTCCTGATCGAACCATGAAATGACATTTCTCACAATTAAGCACTAGATTCTTTTCCTTATACCTAGTCAACACTAATGACAAATGATGCAAGCACTCATCGAAAGACGAACCAAGCACTGGAAAATCATCCATAAAGACCTCTAAAACTTTTCTACCATATCGTAAAATATGTTCATCATGCAACGCTGAAAAGTCGCAGTGGCGTTACATAGCCCGAAAGGCATGCGTCTATACACAAAGGTACCAAAGGGACAAGTAAAAGTAGTTTTTTCTTAGTCTTCTGGGGCAATAACGATCTGATTGTATCCTGAGTAGCCATCTAGAAAACAGTAATGACTATGTCCAGCTAATCTCTCTAGCATTTGGTCGATAAAGGGAAGGGGAAAGTGGTCCTTCCTAATGACCTTGTTCAATTTCCTATAGTCAATACAAACACGCCAACCCGTGGTCACTCGGGTCTGGATTAACTCATTGTTATCATTCTGGACTACAGTAATACCGGATTTCTTGGGAACAACCTGAACGGGGTTGACCCACTTACTGTCTGAAATGGGGTAGATAATTCCTGCATCTAACAGCTTAAGAACCTCTTCGAACTACTTCTTTCATATTAGGGTTTAGTCTTCGTTGAATCTCCCTAGACGGTTTGGTATCTTCCTCTAGATATATCTGATGCATACAAACAGTAGGACTTATACCCTTAATGTCTGTTATGGTCCACCCTAAAGCTTCCTTGTTGTTTTGAAGGACGGTCACTAGCCTACTTTCCTGATCACTATCCAAGTTGGAAGCAACAATCACAGGTAAAGTCTCAGACGGGCCTAAAAACACATACTTCAGGGTATCTAGTAATGGTTTTAGGTCCAACTTAGGAGGCTCTTATAACGAAGGAACGAGGGTAGACTTAGAAACTGGTAGTGGTTCGAACTTAGGTTTCCATCAGTTACTAATGTCTAACAAAGGGGTTGAATCTAACAAAGCATTCACCTCATTAATCACATTATCATCATCGAAATCAATCCCAAAGTGAGCTAGGCATTTCTCTAATGGATCTTCTAACAAAGTGTTTGTTAATGACTCCTCAACTAATGTTCCTATCATGTTTACCTCTTCTATGCTCGAGTCATCTAGTTCAGAGGGTAACTTACTAATATGAAAGACGTTCAGCTCAATAGTCATATTACCAAAAGACAAGTTCATAATACCAGTTCGACAATTAATGATCGCATTGGATGTTGCTAAAAATGGGCGACCTAAAATCACTGGTATCTGGTTCTCTGGGTCAGGGACATGTTGGGTATCTAGGATAACAAAATCCACTGGATAAATAAACTTGTCGACCTCAATAAGAACATCATCGATCACACCACGAGGAATTTTAACAGACCTATCAGCTAACTGAAGTGTCATCTGGGTAGGTTTCATATCACCAAGTCCTATCTTGAGGTACACATGGTATGGAAGTAAATTCACACTGGCTCCTAAATCAAGCAAAGCTTTCTCAACACGGTATTTACCTATTGTGCAAGAAATGGTAGGGGACCCTGGGTCTTTATACTTAGGAGTAGTGGTATTCTGAATAATGGAACTCACGTGACTATCTAGGAAGGCTTTCTTTTGGACACTAAGCTTACGCTTTCGTGTACACAAGTCCTTAAGAAACTTAGCATAAGCGGGAATCTGCTTAATCACATCCAACAATGGTAGGTTGATAGTAACCTGTTTAAAAACCTCCAATATATCATTAAAGTTCGACTCGCTCTTAGTTGGAACTAGCAGCTGGGGAAACGGGGCTCTGGGAACAAAGCCGAGCTCAGCAGGACCCTCATTGGTCTTTTTAGAGACTCTATCAGTCTCCTCATTTTCTGGCTCAGAAGGGTGAACTACAGCATGTTCACTATCAGGCATGTCAACCTTATTGTCAACTTTCTTTCCACTCCTAAGGGTTGTAATAGAGTTCACATGATTGTACGATTTCTCTGCTTTAGGATTGGGTTGAGTTTGACTAGGAAACTTACCTTTTTCCCTCAAAGATTCATTTATCTGACTAACCTGGTTTTTTAACTCAGAAATAGCTTGGGAGTTGGCATAACCTATATTTTTACTTTCTTCTATCCCTTGAGCAACCATTGGGTTGATCTTATCAGAGTTTTTAATAAACGAGGCTAGAGTGTCTTCTAAACTTGTGATCTTTTTATCCGAAGGGTTCTGAAACTGGGGTTGACCTGAAGAGTTCTTAGCATAACCAAAACCTGGGGGAGGCTAAGAATTAATAGACTGACCTTGATTCTGGCCCTTAGACCAAGAAAAATTAGGATGGTTTCTCCAACCAGGGTTGTAGGTTTCTGGGTATGGGTCAAACTTCTGACGGTTCTCAAACCTAGCATTGTTATAGACATCATGGGCTTGTTCTTCACTAACATGACCTTCCCAAAATTAGTTATTGGGCTCTACTCCACAACTAGAGACTTGAGCGGCTCTAATCCTATCATCAGGTTCAACAAGAGACCTATAATTAGGTTGATTCAATTCCAAAGCTTCTAACCTTCTATACAAAGCAGCAAACTTATCATTTGACTCGAAGCTTGTATCTACCACATTGGTGCTACTTCTATTGACCAAGAGTCTTTTAGGGGGTTCAACAGAAGACTCCCACTGTTGGGATTTTTCAGCGATAGCTCCTAAGAAGGTAAAAGCATCATCAACATTTTTACTAGTGAACTCACCAGCGCACATAGACTCGACCATGGATTTGGTCGAATAGTCTAAACCATTATAAATAATATCTACAAGTTTCATCTTATCAAATCCATGGTGAGGACACTGGGATAGAAGATCATTGAATCTCTCTAAAAACCTATAAAGAGACTCTCCCTCTTGTTGCACACTAGCACTAATTTTCTGTCTAACAGCTGCAGTTTTATGCTTAGGGTAGAATTTCATATAAAAAGCAGCAATAAGTTCCTGCCATGTTTCAATGGATTCAGATGGTAGGTTGTTCATCCAGTTCTTGGCTTTATCTCTCAAGGAAAATGGAAACATCTTAAGTTTCAAGACTTCATCAGTAAGGTCTTTTATTCTAATTGTCCCACAAATTTCCTCAAAGTCCCTAATATGAAAATAAGGGTTCTCATCATCTTTCCCTAAGAATATAGGGATCATCTGAAGAATACTAGGTTTTATCTCGAAATTAGCCATAGTGGCTGGCAATTTAATGCAAGAGGCTCGGGTAGACCTAGTAGGGAACATGTAATCTTTCAAAGTTGCCATCGCTGGCACAACAGAAGTACTAGGGGTACCTTCCTCACGAAGAGACAGATTTTCAAAACTGAAGTTTCCAAAAACGGGGCTCTCAAAAGAAGAGTCTTCGAGCTCATCGCCTTCACAAGAAGAACTACTAGGTTTATCACTAATCAAACGACCTAGAGTGTTTCTTTTCCAAGCCCGCTCTCTGATAACCTCGGGCATAGACTAGAAAAACAAAAGAAAAATAAAAGTCCTAAAAGGAAGGGAAGTTTTATGCAAACACAAACAAGGCTGACTCCACCACAGCAAACCTACTGATTTCTAGCAAACAAAAAGCATGATGGCTCCACTTAGACTGTTTCTAGACCAGCTTCTAATCCTTCGAATGGGAATTCGTTACAATTTGAGCAAACCCCTCTGGAATCAATCCGAGTCAAAGTAAGTTGAATAGAGGCGAGGGAAGCTGCGTAAAGCTTTGATACCCAAGGCCTCACCGCATTCCAAGGCGACGCAGTCACGCATTCAACTCACGGAAACCATCATGAACTTTGAAGTATGCTCAAAAGAGTAACCAATATTTTTCGAACGACTTTCCTATTAAGATCGTTACCCTATAGGTCTCGTTCTATTCCAAATTTTAGGTTTAGGTTCGCGTTTGGTTTTGTATTCCTAAGGCGGTCAAGAAGAGAACGGTGATGAAATCCGAACCCTTATCTTGTATGGCCAGTCCTTGCCCTTTACTAGGAAATTAAAGCAGCCGTTTTCAAGTCCTCGGCATATATGCAAACGAAGGAATACAGTAACTCGCTGACAGGGGATTCGCGAGTGTTTCGACAAACTTACCTCCCGTTCCAGACGGGGGATGAACCGCTGAAGTCGACTCGGGCCACAACTCCAATGCCGTGTACGAACCCGAGGGGCCGAGGTGATATCGTAATCACCGTCCTTCTCTGCAAACAGTTTAATATTTAATACTACCCTTCCGTAGGGTTTAAAAATAAAAGAATGTCCAAATGTCCAAGTCCAAAGTCCAAAAGAAAAGGAAAGTCTAACAAAAAATAATAAAAAAATAAAATGAAATGTCTATCTTTTTTCTCTCTCTTTTTTTAATAAAAACAAAAAAAAAATTCTTCTTTCGCTCCTTTCGCTTTGTCTTTTACTCCAAGTCTTTAAGTATTCACCAAAGCTTTGGCAAAATTTTCTTTCGCTCCCAATTCCAAAATCTGTAAGGAAAAGACAAAAACCCAAAAACGTAAAGAAGAACAAATAAAAACCTAAAAAAATCTAAAAACTCTAGCCTAAAGACAAGTCCGCGTCGGCGGCGCCAAAAATTTGATGTGTTTTCAAAGTTGTTGAAGATAGTGATAAAAGGGTTGTTTTAAGACTTGTGAAAGCAATGAATTTTAGACTTAATAAAAATTTAAAAACAAAGAAAACTTATTACAAAATTGACTTCAAGATATTATGAAACAACCAAGACACTGATTTCACTATTACACATGAATAAATTATGGTAAACAATCCAAAACTCTAATTATATTTTAAGAATCTTATTTCTTAATTCACAAATAATCTGGAAAATTCTCAAAAATTAATTGTATCCCTAAGCATAGATTATCTAAACAAAGCATAACCTATCTAATTGAATCACAACGAATGAAGAAATTTTTTGCAAACAATTAAAAACTCTGCAAAAGCAGTGATTGAGTGAATTATAAATTATAAATTAGAGGAAATAAATGATTACCAATTATTCATGCGTAAATAGCTTCCTCACTGCCTTGGTTGTGGGAGAAATTAGCCTCTCATCATGTTGGAAACACGCTCAAAAGTTGATTTCATTTATGCTCAAAGATGGGTTTACAAATGATGAAAAGGGAGAAATAATTCAAAACCGGGTTTGTAACAATTATATTTGTTACAAACCAAAGAACTACGACCCTCGGCTGTCACTGTAACAAATAAGACTGTCCTGCGACAGTCGCTGAAACTGTAGCAAAATAAGACTGCTCAGTGTGGGTCTTATGTTCTTCGTGTTCTTGGTGCAGCAGCAACAATGGAGGTTTCTGAAACTCTGATTTTTCGTCTCTGTTGTGTTCTCTTTCTCTCCCAAAACTCTCGACCCCCTTACATGATACCTTGTGAACATATTTATACGTGATTGCGACATTGAATCTCCTCCATTAACTCCAAATAATCTTCATTTACTCGGGTTATGTTCTTTTCATTTTTATCACTGATATTGATTTTCATGCGTTCTGAAGCTTCCATATTGCCATATTTAACTTCTTCACACTCCAAATAGTGGTTAGGTTCTTCCAAACACGAGCATCACACGTCTAACTCGTTGTAATCCCGTGGATATCTTCTTCCGTGTACGTGCTTCCCTGTTTTCTTCTCACGGATTTTTCAGCCAAATTTGATTGAAACAAACACTCATACCAGCTTTGTTATGACATATCACGTCTACCCATTAAGTTTCAGCCCTTTAGTCTACCCAGAACTCCTTCAAGAATCGATCGAAAGTTACACAGTTGAGAATAAAATTTTCCCGCCAAAACGAACTTTTGAAATGTTGAAGATGGTGTCCCCCTAACCAAACTGGGGGTGCGAATAGCAGGTGCCCAACTGAGGTGCCCCTTATCCAAATTGAGGGTGCCTTTAGTACTTTTCTCCGGGAGTCCAAATAGTACTTTTTGAGCAACTTTTTCTACAAAAGTGTATTTCTCCAAAAACACCTACAAACACACAAAGCATCAAAATTAGTACAAAAATCGAGCACTAACACTAAAGACATTGAGTACAATTTAGACACAAAAATGTGTCTGTCATTTGGCCACGCCAAACCGCGCCAATGGCATGCCAACCTAGCCGCGCCACCATGCTGGCCTTCCCTATGCGGCTACCAAAACGAAGGCGTGCAACAATCAACGGTTACCCTTCAATCCCAGGAGAAAATCATAGCCATCCAAGGTTACCAGACGACGCATGGTAACCTTTGGCCTGAAACCCTAGTTTGGCCACACCAAGACCCGCCAAGGCATGCCATGCTAATGGAATGCC
Source organism: Papaver somniferum (assembly GCF_003573695.1). Taxonomy (NCBI): domain Eukaryota; kingdom Viridiplantae; phylum Streptophyta; class Magnoliopsida; order Ranunculales; family Papaveraceae; genus Papaver; species Papaver somniferum. Next base: position 12,408,648 of record NW_020621936.1, on the reverse strand, counting down.
AACCTAACCGCGCCACCATGCTGGCCTTCCCTATGCGGCTACCAAAACGAAGACGTGCGATAATAAACGGTCGCCCTTCAATCCCAAGAGAAAATCCTAGCCATCCAAGGTTACCAGACAATGCATGTTAACCTTTGGCCCGAAACCCTAGTTTGGCCACGCCAAACCGCTCCAAGGCATGCCAACCTAGCCGCGCCACCATGCTGGCCTTCCCTATGCGGCTACCAAAATGAAGGCGTGCGACAATCAACGGTCTCCCTTCAATCCCAGGAGCAAATCCTAGCCGTCCAATGTTACCAGACGACGCATGGTAATCTTTGTCCTGAAACCCTAGCTTGGCCACGCCAAACCGCGCCACCATGCTGGCCTTCCCTATGCGTCTACAAAAACGAAGGCATGCGATAATCAACGGTCGCCATTCAATCCCATGAGCAAATCCTATCCATCCAAGGTTACCAGACGACGCATGGTAACCTTTGTCCTGAAACCCTAGTTTGGCCACGCCAAACCGCGCCATGGCATGCCAACATAGCCGCGCCACCATGCTGGCCTTCCCTATGCGGCTACCAAAACGAAGGCGTGGGACAATCAACGGTCGCCCTTCAATCTCAGGAAAAAATCCTAGCCGTCCAAGGTTACCAGACAATGCATGGTAACCTTTGACCCGAAACCCTAGTTTGGCCACGCCAAATCGCGCCAAGGCATGCCATGCCAACCTAGCCGCGCCACCATGCTGGCCTTACCTATGAGGCCACCAAAAACGAAAGCGTGCAATTATCAACGGTTACCTTTCTTCTTAAGATGCAAAATTTCGACCGTCGAAGGTCACCAAGCCAGCAAGTCTCCCAAGCTCGGCTTGCCATACAACAACAATATGCTACATTTTTTCCACGAAAACATTCGAGACATCAACACATATCACAAACTGGGGGATCCTCTTTGGGTTTGGCGGTTTACAGCGTGCGGCGTACACTACGCCCGTCAAAATGAAGTGTCATAAGGATGAGGCGGTTAGTAAATACAGGGAGTAATGGTGAAACACTCTTTTTTATGGAACATCAATTGACGAGCACGAAAGTGAGACACATTTTCACCCATAAATACATTAGTTGGGACTCATTTTATCACTAATAAACTTGTTTGTAGGTGTTTTTGTGAAATAAGCTCTTGTGGAAAATGTTGCTCGAAAAGTTGTTAAAAGCACCCCCGGAGGACACATGTTATTCGGACTCTCATTATTGGTTAAGGGGAACCTCAATTACTAAGGGGCATCTCATTGATAAGGGGCACCTTCTTTACTATTTACACCCTTGGCTATTCGCACCCCATCTCTGTTAAGGGGCAGCCATCTTCTTTCCCCATTTGAATCTGGTTTTTGGCGAGAAAATGGCAGCAAATATTAGGGTTCGATTTTTGGTGGCAATTAAAGAAGATTCAATCGTTGGATTCAGTTTTGTTGGACCTGTTAGCAGTAAACAGGCTTGGTGTAGTTATTATATTCGAAAGAATTGGGCTGGATATCCGTGTGAAGCGAAACAGAGTGTGGAAAAGATATCGAGTTTCGGGAAGTGATTACAAGAGATCTTCTCGAGATTTTCTTTCTGTTTTCGTTGGAGAATGACTTATTCTTACCAAACAGGAATAGTAAGTGCGTTGTAATTAAGAAAATCAAGGAGTTACACGGAGTTTTGATAATGCAGGGAACTGCATTCAAGAGGAAGATTATCACGGAATATTTGATGATACGTATTGCATGGGAGAAGATTTTATTCTTTACTCAACAAAATTCTACCCTATCAAGCCAAGATAAACAAGGATATTCTGCACGTCATTCACAACTGCATTTGAGAAAGAAAATATTTTCTTTATTACCGAATAAAGGAAGATTATTGGGAGTTAATGAGCGAGATTTTTTGTTGCTGTGGTATATATATATAGGATGATGAGATGTCAGTGTGGGATATAGAGTGATTGGGGGAGGCTACAGAGTCGAGAGAATAGCTGCAGAGAAATCTGCAGCAGCAGCAGAAAAACAGTGAAGAACAAAGAACATTGACCCACACAAGCAGTCGTTTATGCTACATTGAATACGACAATCGCAAGACAGTCTTATATGCTACAGTGGTAACGACCCACAGCCGAGGGTCATAGTTCTCTGGTTTGTAACAAATATAATTGTTACCAACCCGGTTTTGAATTATTTCTCCCTTTTCATCATTTGTAAACACCCTTTGAGCAATAATAATGAGTTTTGAGCGTGTTTCCAACAACATGATGAGCTAGACCCCATCACTGGGACAATGGAGGAAGTCGTACTTCATCCTTGGGTGAATTTGTTTTATTTTCTATTTGAATTTTGCACTTAATTAAAATAGAATTATGATTTGAAAAAAATAGTTATTATTTTATTATATGGGTCATGCTTGCTTAGATGTTTGATGTCCCATGCTTACGATTTATAATTAATGTTTGGAGAATCTACCTTGGCAAGAATAAGAGTCGATGTTGTTTTATTTGTCGAGCGATAATTGTTTGAAAATGAACAATTGAACCTATTGATATGAGTTTGGCCGAATCCTAGACCCAATAACTCTCTATTTTATTCCTTTAAAATTAATCTTAACAAGTCTTAGAGTTCGAATCTTTACTACTACAACAACCACATCAAAAATCCGAATCATCAATTACATGCGTTAACGGTTACCACATCCTCCCATTTACTCACCCATTCTCCATTCCTTAATGAGACCAGAGTATGTTACACCTCGACTTGTATAAATAGGTTTTACCTATTTCCACCGAACAACAAGTTCAGTCAGGAGCATACAACACTCAGAAAACATTTGCTAGCTTTCGATTTTGTTAGCTTCCCACTTTCTGATATAAGTCGTAGAAAACAACTACTCTTAAAGAAATCAAATATTCTGGTCTCATCACTTTCCTTGCTTCCGTCCCCAAAACCAACCCATTCTCCTTCACTTTGTGACCGAGTCAAGTCTGGAACAACCATTTCTTGGTTTAGGCCGGACTTGTACAGATTTCTCTCTCGAATCTAAAGTACTCCCGTGCAGTACATTTTTTAGGGTTTAAATTCGTTTCTCACCCACACACCCGATGTAACACCCCAAAATTCGGATAATGGATTTAACCAGAATTCGGATAATGGATAATAGCGTTTCTGACCATCTGAGTTGTCGAGGCTCCACAAACTTCGTTAAAAGTCGTAATTATGATCTTGACCCCAATTTAGAAAGTATAAAGAACCAGATTTCAAGTGCATTTTAAAAATCCAGATTCGGAGTTCATTTGGTCAGTCAACAGTGTAGGCAAAGTAGGTCGCAGAACTGCCTACCTACAAATTTCAGAATTATTGTAATCTACCTCAAGGGCCACATCTCCTAAACAAAGAATCGAAACACAAAGAACTTTGAACCCATCTTAGATAAGATATATATAGACATTTTCCAAAAGAAACTATGGTCTAATCCCTTTCCAATTGGTGCCAGTTATCAAGGGAAAAAGACTGCAGAAACTGACATTAAAACAAAACGTTTTCAACATTTATTTCAATCTAATTCTCAAATGAAAAACATCCATACTTAAGTACTTTCAAATGTCAGTAAAGAAACTTCTAAGAATATAAAAATATGCTCAAGTATCCAACATCTATCACAGGTGAAACATCCAAGCAAATACATAGGAAACAAGCCAAGGATAATGCACTCTTTAAACTATGAAACTTCTACTTGCTTCGCCCTTCGATAAAATCTGCAAAATCGTCAATTGGGGTGAGATGACGGCTCAATAGCTTACGTTCCCATCCTCAAAGAGAAACGGAAAATCTCAAAAAGCACAAGAAAATATAAGGATTAAATATAAATAAGCGACGATAGAACTTCAAATCACAAACGGTACATTCAACAATAACTTCACAAAACCATTGAAGTTTCGACAAATCAAGTCACTTAGATTTCGACACATTGAGTCCACGACACAAAAACCTTGGTTCGTACACCCACCTATCGTTTCTCGGCACGGACAGCCGCCATCGATGGTCGGGAAGCTGCGTTCCCATGGGGATCATTACCCATTTCTCTATGTCGGGGATCATTACCTGGCGCAAGATGGAACTACGTTCCAACTAACGGAAGACATGAACTCAATCAGTTTTCTGAATAAATCTTCTTACATTCACATCAAGTGTGGTTCATTCACAAAAGGGACTCAACTGACTATGTTTATCAAAACATACAGACAAGAAAGGCATTCCTCGACAAGAACACCTCTATGCATATGGAGTTCATTTCCATTTTTCTAAAATCAGCAAACTTTATAGTTGAAATCGACATTCCCGTGCATCAAAAAAGCAAGCAATCCATTATTATAAACTGACAAGTACAAGGGTTAAGTTAACAACGAAATCTACAAACTCAAGATAAAAGAATTGCAGTCTAATAAGCATTTTCACAAGCACTTTCAGTTCTAAAAGGGAACATTGAAAACAATCATTTGAAACCCTATTTTTATTTCACAAAACCAAACAATCATTTCAACCAGGCATTTCCTTCACAAAACCAAACATCCTCATTTCATAATTCATGAAAACAAGCCATTAGTTCAAATCGAATGGAGCAATTCAAAAATAAACACAAAAGAAATCAGGGATTTAAATCTTAATTTGGAAGAAACAAATCATATAATTAAGAAAAAATCCCAAAGAAGATGAGTAATAAACCTACGTCAAATTAGCATGCACCTAGATGTCTTCCCATTAGAATTCTTCTCATGCCCTAACTTCAACTCTTAAAAAATCTCTGATATATAATTCCTATGTTTTTAAGTTCAATTCCCATCTTTTCATTTTCCAAAAGTAATAAAACCTATTTTTCTCCCATTAATGAAATCCTAAATTACTTTTGTTGTGTGAACACGTCTTTAAGGATGGCCCACCATTTCCGGAACATTCTAATAAACACTGGATTTATTTCTGTGCCAAGGATTAACCGCCTAAAAACTAGATAAGCATTGTGAGCTTATAGTTTAAATTGTAAACACGTGTATGCTTGTTTAAATTACCTACTTAATGGCTCTGGCTATAAATAGACGAGTGGTCTCCCCACTTTGAAATGTAACAGAACTTAAGAAGAAGTAATAAACTCCTTTCACTTCATTTCTCTTTTAAAGATAGTGGTCCGTCCATGCAGTACTATCTATGTATGTAGTACTTTATGCTAAGTTAGTTAATTAGCTGAGCAGCATCTTATCATTACATAAAACGTTATCGGCACGAATTGTTCTGTGGTACTCAGGCATAGGACGGACGATACGAAAAAGAATAATTCTCTTCAACTCTTGCATATTTAATTTAACTATTGTTGAATAGTTCTATGCATAAGTTTTTGTAGTGTCTAACTTTGTTTTCTATTTTGATTAGGATTTGTTAAAGAGAAAATTAGACATCTTACCGTATTATATGTTCTAGTTGGAGCACAGGAAATTACACGATATATGAGGAGATATCCAAATAGGTACGTATTAGCAACGACTCATATTTGTGACATTATTCGATTTCCGAATTTAGCCAAATATTTGAATTTGTAGCATTTTGCTATTTTCCTCTTTAGCCGACCAACGGAAGATTTTTCCGCGTCCTTTTGCATAGCGTAAAAAATAAAATTACCTTTGTTGGTACACCAATGAGTTTTATGGTGTTAAGGGTTTTAATATCGGCAGAGCAAGGAATTGTTGCATCCTTGGGATAGCAGAACTTTATTCCTTCGCTATAGTAATCTCCAGAATTCAAAGTAGTTCCGCCTAAGGAGTGGAATGCGATGAAAAATGGACACCAGGTTAACATGGTTAGCCAGTCTCTATCAGCGGTGTTTGAAATGACCTGCAATTGATATCGAGACAGTTTCTTTTAAGAAATGTGTTCATATTTCGACTTTGATAAATTAATATTTCGTCGAGCCTAATAGACGAAATTGGAGATTTGTCGGTATTATGTTAGAACCATTTCACCATTGGTTTTTGTGGTAAATTTTTCGGCTTGATTTTAGAGAATATATATGCACCGTATAAAATGTTGTGGTGAGCAATAAGGAGAGCGGCATATTTTGCGCCCTTATGTGTTTTCGCGAGCTTTACGGCATGCATGATATGCACCTATTATATGCATCGGCGATCTTTAGAACCTAGTGCTTAATTTGCACTTTGTATATGTTGTGTCAACAACACCGAGTGCTGCAAATGTTAATTGCGCCTCGTAGATATACAAACGTCGAGCGATAATGAGTGTTGCATTTTTGTAAATGATATTTAGAGTTAATATCATGTCTTCTCGTCGCCTGAGCTATTACCTAAAATCCTGAATTTGGTAAATTAAATTTGCAGCAGTACCTATGCAAATAACTTTATCTTTGGCGAAGAAGGAAAATACAATTGTGGTAGGCATATTTAAAAATGAAAAGCACAATAGTTCTAGGGTTTAAGTACCTGATGAGCCCCGTTCCACCAGAAGTGGAAAAATACGAGACGATAGCATAATGATTGGTTTGATTAAGCCATCTTTGAGCCTGGAAGAGCTCTGCTATCGCTGTGACATAAAAGACACGATACGCGCATTTCAAATGTCGTTCATTGTTGTTGATCTCTATCGGTCGTCTTGGCAGGACTGATACTGATATTGAGATAGTGTTTATGGTCACAGAATTCGTTTACAGTTTACTGTTAATTTTACATGGCAATGTAAATTCTTAAAATTATCCCAACTGGACAGTAAACGAGAGAGGAAACCTGATCAGTTACCTCTCCTGGGTTGCATGTTATTATTGTTTTCTGCACCCAGTTGCTCCCTTGATAGGTTGATTCATGCATAACTGAATGTTATGTTAATGAGACATCCCGCCTAAGGATCAGGGGGAGAATCGTCGATGACATTGGTTAAATCCAATTGTGTCTCATCTAAATTCTCACACCGAGAAATGACTGAGGTGTTAGAGACTACTCTGTTGCTAGATTTAGCAAGAGTGCGCTTGCTTGATTCGCCGTAAGAAAGTCCTTGCAAGGCATGCCATAAAATCGCAACGATTGTTTCGTCTGAGAATATGCTTATAAGCATAGACGAAAACCTCTTATATGAGGTATGCCAATCTAATCAGATAACGTCCATATCCTTTTTGAGTTATGAGCTGATAACTCCTGAGGAGGAGCATATCCATGAAATTTGTGTTAATATCTTAAGGCGGAGAATATCCGCATGTTAAGATTTGGTACCAAATGGATTAGAATATCCTCGTACTCTAGAGAATTATGTGAGATCGTTATTAACTGATTGTTAACTGGTCGTCGATAATACTCAGAGTAGCTACTGGAATCATTGTGGATATCCCCCCATTTGCAAAGGAATTATCGACAAAGTTTATATGATCGGAAGATATGAACCTCGGTTCATATTGAAGTGTTTTTCTCCCTTGTGTACGCTTTCGAGACCTTGGTCTTAGCATCAGTGAAAATTTGATGCTTTTATGAAGGCCTAGTGAGAAAATGAAGGTCGCTTGTTGTATAGCGCCAACCCTTGACAGTGAGTTTCCTCTGATACTAACCAGGTTGATGGAAGTATGGTCTGGTAGTCATACGTGACTCGACATATCAACTGGGTGGTAACTGTGTATCTATACTCATATAGATATTAAATGAAACTCTTGTTTGTCATCCGTTGATGTTGTATCATCCTAGTAATGCTTTGTCCATTGATGGTGAGCACATTTGATGCTCTTGTGCACTTTGAACTTATTACTCATGTAACCATTGTCATGTTTTTCTGTTTGAGACGTGTTATATTCCACTGCTGTTACTACTCTATTACAAGATTTGCAAATTTTATGAGAAAGTCTTCCCACCGTTTGGGGGAGGAAAGGCTATCGCCTAAAAAATGATGTGAAGTATCCCGGTTTATACAAAGATAAACCAGGATGTATCTCATCTTGATGTTTTCATCAATGAAAGACATGCCGAATATTTGACATCTTCGGAGATTGCAAATCAAATTGCTTCCTTGAGAAGCTGTAAATGTAGTAGCAAGTGTGTCACTTAGAACACACCTTGAGCGTAGATGACTAGTTGACTCGAAATATTCTGCACCTCTTAAAAGGAAGAGCCAGTCACAGTCATTGAAATATAGTGCTATCAAAGAGACTATCAGTGGAAGATCTAATTTCTCTGAGTATAGTTCTCCTAATAGGAGAATGTCTCTGCAAAGGCTGTGAAACCTCAAAATGAGAGAATTTCCATAAGGCACACACGCAATAGAGAAATTTTTTATCGTAATCCAATGATTGTTGATGACATAGTCAAAGTATCCACTGATACTACCGTAGGTGTTGTTGGTTTTCAACCACTCTCTATGGGAACGTCATCAAAGGTATGATTGGTTAAACCAAGAGAAATCGAAGCAGAATAATAGCTTTCTTGCAAAAAGTATAACATTGGTACTGCAGCCCGAACACTCGATAATATGAGCCACTCTTAGCCGCAGGTGGGTGTTTGCAGTTCCGACTTTCGATAATGTAACCCTTAGTGGCTACAGGTGGGTGTGTGTGCATGGTGAGAAAAGTAAAGTCAATTAATGGCACAAAGTCTTTCACAGAGACATGAGATGGATTTCTTTGAGCATATTCCATGTTATGGATGAAGCTACCTCTTTGGTATTTGTCTGGCAGTCCTTAAGGACTCGACGTGCATCCAAAAGATGTGGTTACTGCAGATTTGTATGAAAAAATAGATACAAAAAAACTGTATACAAATTCCTGAAGGTTTTCACCTATCAGTAGAATTACCATGTCATATACGTTCGCTCAATAAGGACGAAAATGGTCAATCGTCTGAGTGAATGCTTATATTATCCCGGGATATGTGAACCATCTTATATGCTCATATATTGTGCATTTACTAGATTTTATAAATACAACATCTACTTTATTGGAACTCCTGAAGAATTCTCCAAAGCACAAAAATGCTTAAAGCAGGAGTTCGAGATGGAAAATCTCGGTAAAACAAGGGCTCAATTTGACTGAGCATTGTAGATAGAAGTCCTTCAATTTCGTCAACCATAAAGGTTTATACATGTTTAAATGGATAAGCTAATCATTCGATCTCTTATTTTTTTAAGATTGATCAGCTTACATCTCAAACAAGGAGATGTATCACTCTGTGGTTTGTATTACACAAAAGATGTTTAAACTAATGGTACATTAACTGAGATATGTTATAGGTACCTGATATTGGGTTTGTAGTAAACATGTAAGTCTGGTTCTATCCAACACCAATATCTAGACATTGGTCCGAAGAAAACCCCTTCATCTTCGTGGTACCATTAAGCTTGATCTTTCACATAAAAGATCGCTAGATGTCTCCCACAGAGAAAAGCTAATCAGACTGTTCAAGTTTTGATTTTTGAAAGGTTTGTTAAAGCAGCTAAAACATTTTTCTAGATAATAGTCTGGTAGTAGAGGATACTTGTTCATCCTCCGATCAATTATGATTTTTCAGACAAAGCTAGAGGAGAATAAAAAGCTGATACAATCAGAAGATCGTTAAGAAATTGCACAAAGGAAGATCAGACCGATTTAACTAAAGAAAGCTAAAACTACTGAAGACATTAGAAGATGATTCGTGATCCCTATGCGATACTATCAAACAGAATGATGAAATGAGACAGTTACTCATCAGGGGGAGTAAATCCATGGAAGACTATGGATATGGGAACATTGGACATTACGTCGTGTACTCTTTTTCCTTAATCAAGGTTTTGTCCCACTGGGTTTTCCTTATCAAGGTTTTAATGAGGCATGCGGGTCCAGTGATATCCGAAGTTCAACATGTTGTACTCTTTTTCCTTCGTCTTGGTTTTTTGTCCCTCTGGGTTTTTTCGGACAAGGTTTTAATGAGGCAACATCTGCGGGTCCAACACTATTCTGAGGATTCATATTTTCCTACGTTCAGGTTTTTGTCCCAATGGATTTTTCTAATGAGGTTTTTAATGAGATAACAATCTTAGAATGGTGACCATCATCTAAACAGATTATATCCATAGATTTTCCTAGCAGAACCAGCGACTAGAAAGTCACATTATATTTTGGTTCAGGTTTTTGCCACACGCGGTTTTTCCTGACAAGATTTTAACGAAGCAAAATCAGCAGCGTCATCAACATCGTTGTATGCACCCTGCAGTTCAGATTTTTCCCTAGTGGTTTTTCTGACACAGTTTTATAAAGGAGGAGATTCATTGAAGAGACCAACCTCATTCGGAATTTGAAGTGCTCGGTTTTTGTCCCATCGGGTTTTACCAGCAAAGCTTTAACAAGGCAGTATCCTTAGAATGGTAATTCAAGGGGGAGTGTTGTGTGAACACGTCTTTAGGGATGACCCACCATTTCCGGAACATTCCAGTAAACACTGGATTTACTTCTCTGTCAAGGATTAACCGCCTAAAAACTAGATAAGCATTGTCAACTTATAGTTTAAATTGTAAACACGTGTATGCTTGTTTAAATTACCGACTTAATGGTTCTGGCTATAAATAGCCGAGTGGTCCCCCCACTTTGAAATGTAACAGAACTTAAGAAGAAGTAATAAAATCCTTTCACTTCATTTCTCTTTTAAAGATAGTGGTTCGTCCATGCAGTACTATCTATGTATGTAGTACTTTATGCTAAGTTAGTTAATTAGCTGAGCATCATCTTATCATTACATAAAAACTTTCTTGTTCTAGAATTCTCTTCTAAAAGTATATGCAAGTGATGGATATTCACACCCCATCTTATTAAGACCAGGTGGGTGGATCTCAAGTAGTCACATTTCTAAGTTTTACTCATGTAATATGGGCTTGCAGAAACTTTTCTGGGCTAGTATGTCAACAATAAACAGAGGACAATTCAAGCATATGGTAAGACCAAACTTCCATTTGGTCTAAACGAAAAACATGTTATTGAATACGGTTAACACCCGAACCGGAAAACATGTAAAACGAGTGGCGGAAAATACAGGGTATCACACCCGAAATTACCGAAATCAGCAGAAACCATTTTCACCCACAAACAGAAGGGAAACTCTTTTGATAAAAAGAGATGTCCTAGTTTCTTCATAAAAGAAGACAATACTACTATCTTGATAGGAAGTATCAGGAATTGAGCAACGAATCAATTCATGCTTTGAGGTGATACACTCAGATGACTGAAATTTAAACTCCTCTTGTAAATCGTTTAGTTTATCACAACTAATTGGATTACGCAGAGGAGGAGCACTGCTCTCACTTATTAGTAAATCAATATCAACCTCAACATGAATATTATTCATCATAACTTGATTTAGCCTGTCAAGAGATTCTTGCTCTTTCTGGAGGTATAACTCAACATCAAGAGATTGTGAACGTTGCCAGAAATTATGAACCATTTCCTGTAGGAACATGATTCCCTTGAACCCTATTTTAGTTGTTGAGGTCTTTGATGTGTAGGGTATTGACGTTATGGTTCCGTTACCTAATTCTTTTGGTAACTTATACATCTTTGTCGTTGTAGACTATGTCTCTAAGTGGATTGAGGCAGCTGCGCGTAAAACCAATGACCATAGGGTTGTGATTGAGTTCTTGAAAGATAATATACTTACACGTTTTGGTACACCGTTGTTTGTGGGTGAAAATGGTTTATGTTGATTTCGGTAATTTCCAGTGTGTGGGTGAGAAACGAATTTAAACCCTAAACAATGTACTGCACGGGAGTACTTTAGATTCGAGAGAGCAATCTGTACAAGTCCGGCCTAAACTAAGAAATGGTCGTTCCAGACTTGATTTGGTCACAAAGTGAAGGAAAATAGGTTGGTTTTGGGGAGGGAAGCAAGGAAAGCGGTGAGACCAAAATAGTTGATTTCTGGAAGAGTAGTTCTTTTTCTACGACTTGTATCAGAAAGTGGGAAGCTAACAAAATGGAAAGTTAGCAAATGTTTTCTGAGTGTTGTATGCTCCTGACTGAACTTGTTGTTCGGTGGAAATAGGTAAGACTTATTTATACAAGTCGAGGTGTAACGTACTCTGGTCTCATTAAGGATTGGGAAAATGGGTGAGTAAATGGGAGGAGGTGGTAACCGTTAACGCATGGAATTGATGTTCCATAAAAAAGAGCGTTTTACCATTACTCCATGTATTTACTAAATGCCTCATCCTTATGACACTTCCAAATGACGGGCGTAGTGTACGCCGCACGCTGTAAACCGCCAAACCAATACCCAAAGAGGATCCCCCAGTTTGTGATATGTGTTGATGTCTCGAATTTTTTCGTGCAAAACATGCAGCATATTTTTGTTGCCTGGCAAGTCGAGCTTGGGAGACTTGCTGGCTTGGTGAACTTCGACGGTCGAGATTTTGCATCTTAAGAGGAAAGGTAGCCGTTGATAATTGCACGCTTTCGTTTTTGGTGGCCGCATAGGGAAGGCCAGTATGGTGGCGCGGCTAGGTTTGCATGGCATTGTCATGGCATGCCTTGGCGTGGTTTGGCGTGGCCAAACTAGGGTTTCGGGCCAAAGGTTACCATGCGTCGTCTGGTAACCTTGGATGGCTAGGATTTTCTCTTGGGATTGAAGGGCGACCGTTGATCGTCGCACGTCTTCGTTTTGGTAGCCGCATAGGGAAAGCCAGCATGGTGGCGTGGCTAGGTTGGCATGCGATTGGCATGGCATGCCTTGGCGCGGTTTGGCGTGGCCAAACTAGGGTTTCGGGCCAAAGGTTACCATGCGTCGTCCGGTAACCTTGGATAGCTAGTATTTTCTCCTGGGATTGAAGGGCGACCGTTGATCGTCGTACGCCTTCGTTTTGGTAGCCGCATAGGGAAGGCCAGCATGGTGGCGCGGCTAGGTTGGCATGCCATTGGCATGACACGCCTTGGCGCGTTTTGGCGTGGCCAAACTAGGGTTTCGGGCCAAAGGTTACCATGCGTTGTCCGGTAACCTTGGATGGCTAGGATTTGCTCCTAGGATTGAAGGGCGACCGTTTACTATCGCACGCCTTCGTTTTGGTATCCGCATAGGGAAGGCCAGCATGGTGGTGCGGCTAGCATGGCTAGGGCCATGGCAAGGTGTGTTTGGTATGGTGGGGCCAAGGGATTGGCATGCCGTTTGGCACATGGTGCGGCTAGCATGGCTAGGTGCGTTTGGCATGGTGGGGCCAAGGGATTGGCATGCCGTTTGGCACTTGGTGCGGCTAGCACATCTAGGTGTGTTTGGCATGGCGGGGCCAAGGGCTTGGCATGCCGTTTGGCACATGGTGGGGCTAGCATGGCTAGGTGCGTTTATCATGGCGGGGACAAGGGCTTGGCATGCCGTTTGGCACATGGTGCGGCTAGCAGGGCTAGGTGTGTTTGGCATGGCGGGGCCAAGGGCTTGGCATGCCGTTTGGCACATGGTGCGGCTAGCAGGGATAGGTGCATTTGGCATGGCGGGGCCAAGGGCTTGGCATGCCGTTTGTCACATGGTGCGTCTAGCATGGCTAGGTGCGTTTGGCATGGAGGGGACAAGGTCTTGGCATGACGTTTGGCACATGGTGCGGCTAGCATGGCTAGGTGTGTTTGGCATGGCGGGGCCAAGGGCTTGGCATGCCGTTTGGCACATGGTGCGGCTAGCATGGTTAGGTGCGTTTGGCATGGTGGGACCAAGGGCTTGGCATGCCGTTTGGCACATAGTGCGGCTAGCATGGCTAGGCATGCTTTGGCGCGGAGATGTGGCTGGCATGGTTTGCCATTGGCACAGTGGTGCGGCTGGCATGGTTGGCATGCCTTAGCGTGGAGATGTGGCTGGCATGGTTTTCCATTGGCACAGTGGTGCGTCTGGCATGGTTGGCATGTCTTGGCGCGGAGATTTGGCTGGCATGGTTTTCCATTGGCACAATGGTGCGGCTGGCATGGTTGGCATGCCTTGGCGCGGAGATGTGGCTGGCATGGTTTGCCATTGGTACAGTGGTGCGGCTGGCATGGTTGGCATGCCTTGGCGCGGAGATGTGGCTGGCATGGTTTGCAATTGGCACAGTGGTGCGGATGGCATGGTTGACATGCCTTGGCGCGGTAGCATGAGAATTAGGGTTTTGCACAGGTGAGGTCAATCAATGTTACGGGTTCTTCCATGGAACATGACACATAAAAAAAAAGGTACCCTGGTAATTCTTACGTAAGAAAGCTGATCGATTCAATAAATGTGCTAATGGTCATGATGACGTCATGTCAGATGTGCGGTTTTACAATTTTAACCCTAGGCTAAAAACAACCATCAACATTAAGTCCCCTGCTTAGCTCGGATCGGGGGAATCGTTGCGAGGTAAGCATAAGATGGTGACTGGCTATGACAAGAAATCGAAACAAGTCGTGATAAGATGGTCAGGAAAGTCTGACTAACCTTTTCGAGAGGTAAAGAGAGTTTGTGCTTCCCGTGTTGGCGGTCTTGCACAGATTTTGCATGTGGTGTTGCTGGCTAGACCGTGAAGTGTTAGAGTCGGTTGCTGGTTGAGATGCAGACTATTGGCATCATCTTGGAAAGGATCCGCTAGCATAGACTTGGCGTGAAATGGAGCGTCGGCGTTGGTCGGCTTAGAATGGAGCCGTCAGCATCATTCGACTTGGAATGGAGCTGTCAGCATCGCTCGACTTGGAATGGGGCCATCAGCATCGTTCAGCTTGGAATGGTTCCGTCAGTATAGTTCGGCTTGGAATGGAGCCATCAGCATCGTTCGGCTTGGAATGGGGTCGTCAGCATCGTTCGGCTTGGAATGGAGCCGTTAGCATTGGTCGGCTTGGAATGGAGCCGTTAGCATCGGTCGTCTTGGTATGGAGGAAATGGTGATGACGCTGGAACTTCGGCTATCAAATGGTGGTGATGGAGCCTGACAACTTTCTCTAAATTAGGGTTTGGCATGGCGAAACCCTAATTAGCGCTCTTTAGTAGATTCATTGTAAACTTATGGTACGAACTCGGATTTCGACGGTCCGCCTCTCCATCTTACCGGAAAAGAATTTCCTATTTCCTTACGCGGGAATATTTAGGTTTTAAACTCGTTAGGTATGTGAAAACAGCCCGACAGTAAAATTCAGGAAGAATTTAGGAGGGATGTTGCGGGCCCGAGGTGACGTAGTCGCGCCAGTCATCTATTCCCGTTCATGGAGCAAGAAGGAATCTTCATTCTGTTCAAGCTCTAAAAACTTTGTCTGCATGAAAAGAGGTATCGACCCTCTTCTGTTTTTCTGTTGCTCGTCTGAATCCGTGTTTTCGTATGCAGTGTCTCTCCAGTGGATTCCAAAATTTACCAAAACTTCGATGTATTCTTGGGACAGATGGATGAAATATATGCTCGGAAACGATCACGTCAGGGATAATCTTGGAGATTGTGGTTGCTTTGTCGGTCCATCCTCGACCTTAGGTTGTTCAGTGCCTGGACCTTCTGATTGTGATGATGATGTGTCGTGAATGCTTGCATGGTCGAAAACTTATGGCGCCCCTGGATGAAATAGGGAGACGTTCCGTTGCCGATGTGTTGTTATCAAGTCTCCCGAGACTTTGTTCTAAGCTACATCCTTCGAACCATCATATGAATCTTGGACTATCGTACGGAATGGGATGCGGTGAGAAGTCCTCAATTATACTTCGGTTTGATCTGATGGAGTGGATGAATATGTGAATGTAACCTTCTAGCGTGCTTTTGGAGTCTCCGGTGCACATGTACAGCTTCATGTTGAGAAATTCCAGCGGCTCGTAAAACCTCGACAGTGATGATATTGAAATCGGAAATAACCTGGTTGAGGGGAGTGAAAGCGTCTCATGCTGGTATCCCCCATGCGTAGCCTACTTTCATTGCATCGCCTTGAATCCACGTCCACGGGATTTTGATATGAGCTTATCGTACTCTTTTGGATGTGACGCTGAGATGCTCAGAAATTACATGATGAAATATTCTGGATAGTGAAGTAGTAGGAATGAGAGAGTTATGTTGTTTATCCTGGGTCCCTCTATTTCTTCAAGAAAATGTTTCAGCCGCGTCTCTGGAGTTATCTCATGAGTCTTTGATGGTTGTCGGGATGGATTGCAATAAGAAGCCCATGTCATATTTTTCTTCAGTTTCTGAAGTTGTTTTCCTCTGAGCAGGCTTGGGATCCTCCGCGGCCTCATAAAGTGTCGAAGGCGTTTCTAGACAGAGAGGTGATGATATTCTTGTGCTGCACCCTTGAAGAGTAGATGGCCTTGTTGTGGATATGGTTTTTTTGGTTGACCGTGTCTTCTGAGTTTTGACAGTGAAGGGATTCCGTGTATATCCTCATTCCTCAAGTATGGTTTACATGTTTCCATCTTTGTAGTAATTGTTGTTGTAGTGAAGCTCTGGCTGGTATTAACAAATGAGCGGTAACAGTTCTTGATAGCAGTTGTAATCAGAAGAGACTACATTGTCGTGGTAGCAAAGTAGGTTGGATGGAATTGTATGGGCATCTGTGGAAGTAAAAGGATTGGCTGGATGCGCAAGCGAGTAAACTGCCCATGATCACCAGTTTCGGCGAGATGGATCAAAAGGCGGCCGTGACTACGAAGATTGGCTGGTTGTGATCATGATCCTTGACATGGGAAGCGTGGTGGTACGACCCTTTGCAGGAAGAAGCGGCGTTGAAGCAGCTTCGACTCTTGGAGATGATGTTGAAACTTAATAAGCCAAACGTTAAAGTTTCGGCTTCGGATCCTAGAGCAGCTTATGGAGAGAACGCTGAAGCGGAGCGGCTGCTGGAGCGAGCGTTGAAGCGGAATAGCTGTCGGGGTGAACGTTGAAGTGGAGCGACTGCGTTAATCAGTATGCTGTAATACTGGAAACCCTTCAAGTGATCAATGGATAGGAATCCCCAATTCCATCTATCAATCGTGCTTTCCAGGAGAGATTGGGGCTTGGTAACGACTTCTATGGTTGGAAACAGCTGCTTCCCTGATGCAGTGCGGATGAGGGCTGCAAATATGCCTTGACGTTGTGCCTTGGGGAAATATATAATCTCATATAAATGTCTCATCATAGACTGCACAATTTTGTGGGCGAAGTCCCCATAAATCATGCATCTCCTAGCAGGAAGAGAGTCCTTGTGAACTAAGGGGGTCGCTGATTTTCTTTGCCTCAATTTTGGAGAAACCATTCCTGATCTTTACGTGTTATGAAATTGGGTTGCTGATTCCCTTCTACTGGGCGTTCAGAAACAACGCTGGAAGAATGAAAGCTGCTAGTGCTGGAAAGATGAATGATGCAAGTTGTGAGCGTTGGAAGGATGCGAGCTGCTGTAAAGATGCAAGATGTTAGCGCTGGAAGGATGCAAGTTGTTAGCGCTGGATCGGCTTGGACAGGGCGCTGGCTTGGCGTAGGCGCTGTCTTGGCACGTCGTTGGCTTGGCGTGGCGCGGACTGTTGTCTTGGCACGGCGCTGGCTTGGCATGGCGCGGTAGCAATAAAGTGGGCAAGCATATTCCAGGTCTGTACTCCAACGTTTATATTCCAATTTGTTTTCTTGTGTTGGTGCATACCCTAGCCATAGGTATGCCTTCCATAAATCTGTAGAAGTATTGTTCTTCTCTTCGAATATCACCGTAGTAGCGTCGAATACCTCATGAATAGTGACTGGTAATCGTTATTATGAAAAGTAGGTACGTATGGCAGGTGACTGATCCCACAAAGAACTGGGCGTTATGGTTTCTCTGAGATCCAAAAGTTGCAGGCCGAGGTGACTGAAGGTCCTTCTGCGGACATGGTCAAATAACAAGAAGCGGAGGTCGAAAGGCTGTCCAAAGAGTTGGAGCTGAAACAAGCGGTCCTCCAAATGACGAAGGACGCCTTCTTCGAGAAGAGCAAAACACCGTTGAATGGCTTCCTTTGAATGCACTTTTGTCTTCTGAAATTCTTCTGTTTCATTTTTTTTTTGAAAGGCAAATGGAACACCTGGCTTATGGTTTTGATTTTCTGAATTTTTTGGGTTGATAGACAAGTGTTACCTATGAAGGTTTTGGATTATTTTTCTGGATGAACTGTTTTAGGATGATGCCATTTTTGGTTATGATTGTGAGTAACACAAACCTCCTAGGGAAGATATGGAAACATGAACGTTGTTTGTCGGTAGATGACATGGGATGAAACATAACATGGTTATCGGTTTTATCATTCCCGTGAAAACTTGAAATAGTAAACCATGTATTTCGTCTAGGCAAGACTTACTCGGTTTTTGGATCTGCTAACGAAAACGAATCAGGTGCAAGTCCGAATTTCGTGGGAAACACCACGATTGTGGAAAGTTCCCAGTCGTCCCTGAGTCACTTGATGATCGAGTCAGTCGATCCCTGAGAGGATCGTTTTGCTTTTAACCTCTGGGAAGTCCCCAGTTGCCCCTTCCCGTGTCAAGACAGGTTGGATCGTTCGCGTTTAAACTCTAGGAAGTCCCCAGTCATCCCTTGTCGTGTCAAGACTGATAATCGGGTCGTCTGGTAACTGAGTCGTCGATCCCTGAGCGGATCGCCTGCTTCTACCGTCTTGATGTCTGGGTCGAAGCATGAAATCGATGGTTGAAAAATGACATTGTAACCGAAATATCAATCTCCCACTGTGGTCGCCAATTGTTTGTGGGTGAAAATGGTTTCTGCTGATTTCGGTAATTTCGGGTGTGTGGGTGAGAAACGAATTTAAACCCTAAACAATGTACTGCATGGGAGTACTTTAGATTCGAGAGATCAATCTGTACAAGTCCGGCCTAAACCAAGAAATTGTCGTTACAGGCTTGATTCGGTCACAAAGTGAAGGAGAATGGGTTGGTTTTGGGGACGGAAGCAAGGAAACGATGAGACCAGAATAGTTGATTTCTGGAAGAGTAGTTGTTTTTCTACGACTTGTATAAAAAAGTGGGAAGCTAACAAAATGGAAAGTTAGCAAATGTTTTCTGAGTGTTGTATGCTCCTGACTGAACTTGTTGTTCGGTGGAAATAGGTAAGACCTATTTATACAAGTCGAGGTGTAACGTACTCTGGTCTCATTAAGGATTGGAAAAATGGGTGAGTAAATGGGAGGAGGTGATAACCGTTAACGCATGGAATTAATTTTCCATAAAAAAGAGTGTTTCAACATTACTCCATGTATTTACTAACCGCCTCATCCTTATGACACTTCCTTATGACGGGCGTAGTGTACGCCGCACGCTGTAAACCGTCAAACCAATACCCAACGAGGATCCCCCAGTTTGTGATATGTGTTGATGTCTCGAATGTTTTCTTAGAAAACATGCAGCATATTGTTGTTTCCTGGCAAGTCGAGCTTGGGAGACTTGCTGGCTTGGTGACCTTCGACGGTCGAGATTTTGCATCTTAAGAGGAAAGGTAGTCGTTGATAATTGCACGCTTTCGTTTTTGGTGGACGTATAGGGAAGGCCAGTATAGTGGCGCAGCTAGGTTGGCATGGCATGCCTTGGCGTGGTTTGGCGTGGCCAAACTAGGGTTTCGGGCCAAAGGTTACCATGCGTCGTATGGTAACCTTGGATGGCTAGGATTTGCTCCTGGGATTGAAGGGCGACCGTTGATCGTCGCACGCCTTCGTTTTGGTAGCCGCATAGGGAAGGCCAACATGGTGGCGCGGATAGCTTGGCATGCCATTGGCATGGAATGCCTTGGAGCAGTTTGGCGTGGCCAAACTAGGGTTTCGGGCTAAAGGTTACCATGCGTCGTCCGGTAACCTTGGATGGATAGGATTTTCTCCTTGGATTGAAGGGCGACCGTTGATCGTTACACGCCTTCGTTTTGGTAGACGCATAGGGAAGTCCAGCATGGTGGCGCGACTAGGTTGGCATGGCCAAACTAGGGTTCGGGCCAAAGGTTACCATGCGTTGTCTGGTAACCTTGGATGTCTAGGATTTTCTCCTGGGATTGAAGGACGACCGTTGATTGTCGCATGCCTTCGTTTTGGTAGCCGCATAGGGAAGGCCAGCATGGTGGCGCGGATAGCATGACTAGGGCCATGAAAAGGCGCGTTTGGCATGGTGGGGCCAAGGGATTGGCATGCCGTTTGGCACTTGGTGCGGCTATCATGGCTAGGTGCATTTGGCATGGCGGGGCCAAGGGCTTGGCATGCCGTTTGGCACATGGTGCGGCTAGCACGGCTAGGTGTGTTTGGCATGGCGGGGCCAAGGGCTTGGCATGCCGTTTGGCACATGGTGCGGCTAGCATGGCTAGGTGCGTTTGGCATGGCGGGGCCAAGGGCTTGGCATGCCGTTTGGCACATGGTACGGCTAGCATGGCTAGGTGCATTTGGCATGGCGGGGCCAAGGGATTGGCATGGAGTTTGTCACATGGTGCGGATAGCATGGCTAGTTGCGTTTGGCATGGCGGGGCCAAGGGCTTGGCATGCCGTTTGGCACATGATGCGGCTAGCATGGCTAGGTGTGTTTTGCATGGCGGGGCCAAGGGCTTGGCATGCCGTTTGGCACATGGTGCGGCTAGCATGGCTAGGTGCGTTTGGCATGGCGGGGCCAAGGGCTTGGCATGTCGTTTGGCACATGGTGCGGCTAGCATGGCTAGGTGCGTTTGGAATGAAGGGGCCAAGGGCTTGGCATGACGTTTGGCACATGGTGCGGCTATCATGGCTAGGCATGCCTTGGCGCGGAGATATGGCTGGCATGGTTTTCCATTGGCACAATGGTGCGCCTTTCATGGTTGGCATGCCTTGGCGCGGAGATGTGGCTGGCATGGTTGGCCATTGGCACAGTGGTGCGCCTGGCATGGTTGGCATGCCTTGGCGCGGAGATGTGGCTGGCATGGTTTGCCATTGGCACAGTGGTGCGCCTGGCATGGTTGGCATGCATTGGCGCGGAGATGTGGATGGAATGGTTGGCATGCCTTGGCGCGGAGATGTGTCTGTCATGGTTTGCCATTGGCACATTGGTGCGGCTGGCATGGTTGGCATGCCTTGGCGCGGTAGCGTGAGAATTAGGGTTTTGCACAGGTGATGTCAATCAATGTTAAGGGTTCTGCCGTGAAACATGACACATAAAAAAAAAGGTACCCTGGTAATTCTTAAATAAGCATGCTGATCGATTCAATAAATGTGCTAATGGTCATGATGACGTCATGTCAGATGTGCAGTTTTACGATTTTAACCCTAGGCTAAAAACCACCATCAACAACCACGAACTATAATTAGTGATGGAGGGTCGCACTTTTGTAATGGACCTTTTAGGCTTTTGATGAAGAAATATGGTATAACACATAAGGTAGCTACCTCGTATCATCCACGGACTAATGGTCAAGTAGAGGTTTCTAATAGGTAGATAAAACGTATATTAGAGAAAAAAGTTAATCTTAATCGGAAATACTGGTCATTTAGGCTTACTGATGCCTTATGGGCTTACCTTACTGCGTTTAAGACCCCCATTGGATTGTCACCTTATCGACTTGTGTATGGCAAGGGATGTCACTTACCTGTTGAGTTAGAACATAGAGCATATTAGGTTGTTCAGCAGCTAAAATTTTCACTTGACGAGGCAGGATCCCATAGGAAACTCCAGCTCAATGAGTTGGAAGAGATTCGTACAGATGCATACGATAGTGCTAAGGAGTATAAGAACAAAATGAAACTTGTGCATGATAAGAATATTTTAAGAAAGACATTTTCTCCAGGTCAAAAAATTCTTCTGTATGATTGATGAGTGCCAAATATTGTATATATTTGCACCTTTTTATTGGCATTTAACTCATCATTTGTGCACTAACGCTCCATTTTATCCCATATTCTGTGTTTTCGTTGTTTTCAAGAATAAATACTTTTCTCAATTAATTTTGCATTTTTAGGTACTAAATAAAGCCTGGTTAACTCACGGAGCTAAAAGAGCAAAGACACGGGAAAAAGCCGAAGGAAACTCTAGCGGAAAAGAAGTGAAGAATGCGGTATGGAAGACTCAAGGATGAAAATGGGCTTAACAAGGAAGAAATTGTTCTTAAAGAAGAAGTGGGCTCAAGATTACCTAAGCGCAAATCCATTTCCTAAACCCAAACCCATATCCTAAACCCAAAATCCAAACCCAAACCCGCTTCTCTCCTTAGCCTTCAGATTGGATCCATTCCATCACCTAACGGTCGCTTCATCAGAGTACATCGAGCTTTGTTGTTCTTGTCTAACACTATAGCACCTAACTCCATCTTGGACCGTCAGTTTTGATGTATTCCATATCCAACGGTCGCTCCACATCCACTTTCATTGCGCCGTTGGATCATTCTCTCATCTTTTCATCCAACATCTTCCCTTCGCTGACATCAAAATTTGATGAGCCCGCTCAACACCATAACCTAGAATACCTATACCCCAAAACAAACAGCCCCTAACCCATTCTTCTCTCGAGCTCTTCTTCCCCTTCTTCCCAAAAATTGCAGAACCTGCAACTTCCTTCACCACCATATCCTGCCACCACCAGACCCCGATGTTCAATTCCACCATCTCCATCAAATCATTCCAAACATCTCCACCATCTCCCTAGCCTAGTTCTTTTACTCATATCACAACCACTGAACCCTAGGTTTGGGGTGAATAAAACAACTCAAGTTAGGGAACAATTAGAGCATCATAGGCGTCAATTGGAGCAGAGGGAGAGCAGAGAAGGCATGGGTTAAGCATGGGTTGTTGTTATTTCAGTTTTTTTGGTGAGTAATTTTATTAATTTTCAAAATCCTATTTTTCTCTGTTTTGGGGATTTTCAATTAGGGTTTGTAATAGGTATAAATTGAGACACTGTGTATGATGTTGAGCTAGTGGGGGATAACCAAGCTCATTTTGGAGTAAAAATCAGAAGCTTACTTTCAATTTTTTGTATGCCCTGTCACTTGCAAATTTCCATGTTTAACATCACTGTTAGTAATATGCTAGAGATGTTCTTCATGTTCTAAACATCCTAGCTAGGGTTTAGATGAAACCCTTAGCCTTAATGCTAGGATGTTAAGAAAATTGCTCTTACTCATGCCATGCTCACTGTTTAGGATAGTTTAAGCATGTGGATGACATATTACTTTCACCTAGAATGTCAAGCATCCTAGGTAGTTATATGCATCCTATGTATGTTTCACTTGCATTCAGTTTCATGTTAGTTAGATTTGATTAGTTGTTCTTTGAGCAGACAACTAATACTTTGCCTTGATATAGTGATTGAAGTTAAACTGTCCATCTAAGAAGCTAGAGTAGTGCAATAGCTAACATGCTAGTGTGGGTTGAGTGGTGAATTCTCAAGCCCTAGTTCCCCTCTATCAAATATTCAATCACTTCATTGTTGTTTCAAAAATCTCAACTTCAATGTTTGTTGTTCATGTTTAAGTTTCATTGTTAATCTTGCTTCAACTGTCAGTGTTGAATTAGTGTAGTTTTCTGTCAAAAATTCTGTTCTATTTAATGTTTGATGATTAGTTTCAGCTTAATGATTAGTTGACTTTAATGTTAGTGTGAATCATTTCTTCAAGTGAATGTCCTGTTAGTTGTTGTCCTTATTAGTTAGCTTCTTGTTAGTTAGTGTCCTGTTTAGTTTTGTTATCACTGTTTAGATTTAGGTTTTAGTAGAAAAGAACAAAAAAGTTACATTTGCATCCTCCAAGTCCCTGTGGACTTTCCCTTGCTTGCTCACTAGCTATTCTTGGCCTTGTGCACTTGCAAGTATTTAGAACATAGTTTTAGGGTATCATTCCCTTGCTACCAAGTTTTTGGCGCCGCTGCCGGGGACTCGGTAGCGGTGCTGTGTAGTTTCTTTGTTTTTCTTGCTTTATTCATCAATTCCTGTCACTTGCTCATTTGCTTGTTGTTGCTCTTAGCTTGCAGCTGCACTTGCATCATTTGTTGTTAACATTTCTTGCATCTTGTCATTGCTTGTTGTTCTTGCTATCTTCTTTGTTGCTCCATCTCCATACTTGTTATTGCTGTTCACTGCTTGCTTGCAAAGCTGGTGCTGCTGAAGGAGCTGGTGAGACTTGTTAGCTGGTGCTGCTGCTGCTTCTTTCCAAGCCTGCTGAAGTTGTTGCTAGGCTGTTGAGTAAGGCTTCCAAGACAAGCCCAACTGGGCTGCAAAGAAAAGCTAAGGAAGATCCAAGCCCAACTGGGCTTTTGCAACAAACACAAAGGGACCAAAGCCCAACTGGGTTTCCCTCCAAAAATAGGTAAGCCTAACCCATGAGCTAACCCAACTGGGCCTCATTAAAATTCATTTGGGCTTGTAATAATTAAGTGTTTCTATTTTGGGATTGTAATAATTTTTATTTTTTTTTTCTTTCTTTTGTGGGCTTGTAATTATTTGTATTGTTATTTTTTTTTCTTTCTTTTATGGGTTTGTGATAACTTCTGTTGGGCTTCAAATTTGTGAGCCCAAACCAACTTCAACCCAAACTAGGCTTAGGTCAAATAACCCAACATGGCCTCATTTAACCCAAGTAGTGGGCTTCCCTTTTATTTTTGAAACCAAAAGTTCTAAACCCATTCAAACCAAAAGTTCCCAAGCCCAATTAAACCAAACAAAACCAAATTGATTTTCACAAATTACCCATTATAACCAAAATTTTTATAACCCATTAAACAAACCAAATTTTCAAAAAACCCTTTTAAAACCAAATCGTGGTCCTTGTTTTCTCCATTATCTGTGGGCTTGTTATTTCATGATTAAATTGGGATATGATTGTAACCTTTGGAGACCAATCAAATAGACTAATTAGAGTCAATCCGATAGACCCAATTGACATACCCACAACTTCTGAGGAAAACACACCGGACCAACCTGAGACAATGGGAGAACCCCGTACTCTCAAGGATTACATGTACCCCACAAGGGCAAGCCATCCTTCCTGTATTGTTTTGCTAGAAGCTAATGGTCATTATGAGCTAAAATCGAGCACAATACAGATGCTTCCTGTGTTTAGAGGAATCGACAATGAAAACCCTTACCATCATGTGAGAGAATTTGAGGAGATATGTGGAACTATACGTTTCACTCAAATGTCCGATGAGACCCTGAAGTTAAGGCTATTTCCTTTCTCTTGGAAGGAAAAAGCCAAGGCATGGCTGTATGCTTTACAGCCACAATCCATCATGACATGGGATGACCTCACAAAGGAGTTTTTCAAAAAATTCTTCCCAAACCACAAGACTGCGACAATTCGTCAAAGTCTGAATAGTTTTGTGCAATTGGAGGGTGAAACCTTAGCTAGATACATGGAGAGATTCAATGAGTTATTGCTCCAATGTCCCCACCACGGTTTTGAAAAATGGAGACTTGTGCAAATTTTGTATGAGGGTCTAGATGTGTCCACCCGAACAACTGTAGAGTCAATGTGCAATGGTCTATTTGTCAACAAAACTGCTGATGCGTCTTGGGACTTCTTAATTGAAGTAGCTGAAAAGACTCAACAGTGGGAATCCATTCGTGAACCGAGAAAGACTACACATGTATCTAAGGTTCATAGGATTAAGTCAGATTTTGAGGGAAATGCAAAAATGGCAGCGCTAGCAAGAAGAATAGAAGCGTTAGAACTACAGAAAAACGTAAAACCTTCCACCACTGCTTCCTGTGAACATGTCGAAATGGCTATCTGTGCTATATGTAACGGTTCTGACAATCAGGTCAGTGATTGTCCCTAAATGCATGCATTCCAAGAATCTAGGCTAGAACATGCACACGCTATGTTTCAAAAACAAGAGCACAACCCTTATTCTCAGACCTACAATCCAGGATGGAGAAACCACCCAAACTTTTCATGGTCCAAAGGCCTTTTTCAAGGAGGGCCATCTCAACCCAATCAAAGCTATCAAAACAATCAAGGCTATCAATACCCTAGAAATCCTCAGCAGCAGTCGTACCCTCAATACACTGCTGAAAAGAAATTGTCTAGCATTGAAGAGAGTATCAATCAGTTGACCCAACATCTGATGAAAAATGAGAAAGCGACTGATCAGCGAGTCTCCGCTCTAGAACTACAGATGGGTCAACTTTGCGATGCACTGAATACAAGAGAAAAGGGTAAACTTCCTAGCCAACCCCAACAAAATCCAAAGAGGATATTCCAAGCAGGCACATCATCTTGCGAAGAAACCTCACCCGATCAAGTCCATTCCATCACCACTCTCCGAAGTGGTAAGATTGTTGAGAACAATGTGGGCATACCACAAACAAGTGAATCTGAGCCAAACCTAACACTGCCTACACCACCAAAGGAAACCTCCAGTTTAGAAAAAGAGTCCGAGCACATTAGTGAAGCCGACAATCCCACTGCTGTGAATGTCCCTCTACCTCCTAATGCTCCTGTTGCTCCATATCCTCAGAGGTTAGTTCGCCAACAGATAAGCACCCACTACAATGAGATGTTAGAAATGTTCAAAAGAGTCAACATCAACATTCCTTTTCTTGAGGCAATCAAGCAAATCCCTGCATATGCCAAATTCCTCAAAGACTTGTGTACTCAAAAGCGCAAGCTTAATGTGCACAAACGTGCTTTCTTAGCTGAACAGGTGAGTTCCATCATTCTGAACAAAACTCCACCCAAGTTTAAGGACCCAGGCTGTCCAACAATCTCTTGCACTATCGGAGAACACACGATCAATAGAGCTTTATTAGATCTAGGTGCAAGTGTGAACCTCCTGCCATATTCTGTTTATGTGCAGTTAGGTTTTGGAGAGTTGAAACCAACACCCATAACTCTCCAATTGGCGGACCGATCCGTCAAAGTTCCTCGTGGAGTGGTAGAAGATGTTTTGATTAAGGTTAAAAAATTCTATTTCCCTGTAGACTTCATTGTCTTAGACACTCAACCTGTACAAAACCCAGACTGTCATATTCCTGTCATTTTAGGACGTCCTTTCTTGGCGACGTCCAATGCGATCATTAACTGTCGTAATGGAGTGTTGAAACTATCTTTTGGAAACATGACTGTAGAATTGAATGCGTTTAATGTTAGTCAACAACATGTGAGTCTTGATGATGAAGATGTACATGAGATTAATATGATGGAGAGTTTGATCCAAGATTCACTGACTAGCATTTTATCAGTAGATCCCTTGCAATAATGTCTGGAAGAAGTTGACTTGGAGTTGTATAATGATGAATACATTGGTGAAGTCCAATATTTGCTCGAATCTGTACCTCATATGGACATCACTGAATGGCAGACTAAAGTGGAACAACTCCCACTTTCTGAGAAGTCTGTTATATCTTCGGATGAGTCTCCTAAGGCCAAGTAGGAATTGAAACCATTACCTGATACTTTGAAGTATGCATTTCTAGGTCCTTCTGATACTTTACCTGTTATCATTTCTTCACGATTAAACATAGAACAGGAAAACAAGCTTTTAGAAGTACTTGAGGAGTAGAAAGAAGCCTTAGGATGGACCATCTCAGATCTCAAAGGAATAAGTCCCACCATTTGCATGCACCACATTAATCTTGAAGAGAATGCCAAACCATGTAGGGAAATGCAAAGGAGACTTAATCCTAACATGAGAGACGTTGTTAAGAGTGAGATCTTGAAGCTACTTGATGCGGGTATCATATATCCGATTTCAGATAGTAAATGGGTTAGTCCCATTCAAGTTGTGCCTAATAAGTCAGGCATTATTGTAGTTCGGAACGAAAAGAATGAGTTAGTCCCTTCACGTACAACCACAGGATGGCGAGTATGTATCGACTACAGGAAGTTGAACACAGTAACAAGAAAAGATCACTTCCCCCTTCCCTTCATAGACCAAATGCTAGAACGTGTGTCTGGACACAGTCACCACTGTTTTTTAGATGGCTTTTCCGGTTATAACCAAATTCACATTGCACCGGAAGATCAGGAAAAAACTACATTCACGTGTCCATTTGGGACATTTGCTTTTAGACGTATGCCCTTCGGGTTGTGTAATGCACCTGCTACTTTTCAGTGTTGCATGATGAGCATTTTTTCAGACATGATAGATAGTTTTCTCGTGATCTTTATGGATGATTTCTATGTGTTTGGTTCCTCTTTTGACGAATGTTTGGACCATCTGGTCCTTGTGCTATCTAGATGTAAGCAAAAGAATCTGATTTTAAACTGGGAAAAATGCCACTTTATGGTGAACTCCGGCATAGTTCTAGGACACATCGTCTCAGAAAAAGGAATTGAAGTAGATAAAGCTAAAGTCGACCTCATTCAACATTTACCACAACCCCACTCTGTGAAGGGGATTCGATCATTTTTAGGTCACGCTGGTTTCTACCGGCGATTCATCAAAAACTTTAGCCAAATCTCAAGACCTTTGTGTAATCTACTTGCCAAAGATGTTGTCTTTAACTTCGATGCTGCTTGTGTGAAGGCGTGGGAAGAACTCAAGACTCTCCTTACCTCAGCTCCTATTGTCCAACCACCCGACTGGAAACTACCGTTCGAACTCATGTGTGATGCCTCTGATTATGCCGTTGGCGCTGTTTTAGGACAGTGTTGATAGACTACCATATGTGATATACTATGCTAGTAAAACTCTTAATGATGCCCAACTCAATTATACGACTACCGAGAAGGATTTTCGTGGTATTTGCATTAGACAAGTTTAGATCTTATTTGATAGGATCTAAGATCATCATATACACTGACCATGCGGCTTTGAGGTTCCTTCTTTCTAAGAAGGATGCTAAAGCTCGCCTTATTCGATGGATACTCTTATTACAGGAATTCGACATCGAAATCCGTGATAAGAAAGGTTGTGAGAATGTGGTTGCTGATCACTTGTCCCGATTAACTAGTGAGTCTAGTGATGAATCTGCGCTGATTAGAGAATCGTTCCCTGATGAACAATTGATGTCTGTGTCAAACCTTCCTTGGTTTGCCGACATTGTTAACTACCTTGCTACAGGTAGAATGCCCTCACATTGGTCGAGACAAGACCGCTCCAAGTTCTTGGCTGAAGTTAAACATTTCCTTTGGGACGACCCATATTTGTTTAAGTACTGCCGAGACCAAATCATTAGGAGATGTGTACCCGACATGGAACAGAAAGATGTGATATCATTCTGTCATGACCAAGCATGTGGAGGGAATTTCAGTGCCAAGAAAACCGCTGCAAAGATCTTGCAGTGTGGGTTTTACTGGCCATCGCTGTTTAGAGACTGCCATGAGTATTGTATTGCTTGTGAGTGCTGTCAGAAGCTAGGAAGTATCTCGAGGAGAAACATGATGTCTTTGAATCCGATTTTGATCGTTGAGCTATTTGATGTATGGGGGATTGACTTCATGGGTCCATTTCCTACTTCGGAAGGAAAATTATACATCCTAGTTGTTGTTGATTACGTTTCGAAGTGGGTTGAAGCTGTTGCAACTAAGACAAATGACCACAAGGTGGTACTCTCATTTCTGAAGGAGAACATATTTTCACGTTTTGGTACCCCTAGAGCTATAATCAGTGACGGTGGTTCGCATTTATGTAACAAGTACTTTGAGTCTTTAGTACGCAAGTATGGCATAACCCACAAGGTTGCAACTCCGTACCACCCTCAGACAAGTGGACAAGTAGAAGTTTTTAATAGGGAGATTAAGCAAATTCTGGAGAAGACGGTCAACCCGTCAAAGAAAGATTGGTCATTGAGATTGAATGATGCTTTTTGGGCCTATAGAACAGCTTATAAGACACCAATTAGCATGTCCCCTTATCGTCTGGTGTATGGAAACCCATGTCATCCTCTTGTGGAATTAGAACATCGAGCTTACTGGGCTATCAAGAAACTTAACTTTTCTCTCGACAAGGCGGGCGCTCAACGGAAACTTCAACTCAATGAGTTAGAAGAATTGAGGAATGAGGCTTATGACAGTGCCAAGCTGTATAAGCAAAAGATGAAGTTGTTTCATGATAAGCGTATTCTGCGCAAGTCATTCACGCCGGGTCAGAAAGTTTTGTTATACGAATTTCGGTTGCATCTTTTTCCAGGAAAATTGCGGTCCAGATGGACAGGCCCGTTCCTAGTACGCACGGTATTCCCTCATGGAGCTGTGGAACTTGAAGATGTCCCCAACAAGAACATTTTCAAAGTGAACGGGCAGCGATTGAAACCGTTCCTTGAACCACTTCCCCCTGACATTGAGACGACCGATATGGAGGATCCCGTCTATGTGGCCTGATTGGTCCACCCTTGTACATAAACCAGGTTGAACATTCCATTTTATTTTTCCTTTTCTGTACAGTTCTTTCTTCTGCACTTTTTAAACATTGAGGACACTGTTTAATTTAGGTTTAGGGGTGATGATCACTACATACCCTTATAACATGCTATAATTGAAAACAAAACTCTTTCTTTTTGAAACAAAAAAAAATTAAAAAATCAAAATAAAAAATTAAAAAAAAAAAACATAAAAATGGAGCTCATTTACCTTGAAAGGTTGACTCTTGTGCATGTATGTAAACATAAGGATTCTTAGTCTAGATATTTAGGCACTCTGATTATAGCACAATTCACATAGTGATAAGAAACTTGCACGCGCACGATCTACCAATACATGTATAGCCTCATCCTTGAGGTGTTCTATCGGAAGTCACGATTGCCAATCACTTTAGAATACTGAACGAAACTTGACTAGCTTGTTCTTTGGTTGGTTGGGATAGAAGGTGGAGGTTACATTAAGAAAGACAACCATCGAATTTAACTGGGTGCATCAAAAAGGGCTACCTCTTGCTAAGAGTCATGTAATTTTTTGTTTCTTTTTGTTTACATATCAAAAGTGAGTTACCATGTTGTAAAAATTTTATATGTTAAAAAAAATCAAAAAAAAAAAAATCAAATCAAATCAAAAAAATCAAGTATTTATCAATTCCATTCTCTCTTGTCTAATAATAAAAAGAGAGTAGTCAATGTAAATAAGAGTCATGTAAAGAGTCATCTTTTGTTGTTTTATTGTAATAAGCAAGGAAGGGTGTTTGCAAAGAACCGGCAAAGACTCCCGCTAGGAGGAAGCGAAGATTGGTGTTTGCAAGAGCCAGATCAATTAGAAGTGGGCTTGAAGAGGAAGAATTGTTCTTAAAGAAGATATGGGCTTGGCATACCCAAGGCCCAAAACCCATACCCAAATCCATTTCCATTATCCATACCCATTTCCATGAGAGCCGTCAGATTGGATCCATCACATCATCCAACGACCGCCTCATCATTGTGCATCAAAATCCGAAGATCCTATCAAACACCATAGTACCTAACTCCATCTGAAGCCGTCAGTTTTGTTGTATCTCATAATCCAACGGTCGCTACATACCTCTCCATCGTAGCCGTTCGATTCAATCTATATGGGATCATCCAACGCTCTTTACTCGCTGTTTATCAAAGTTCGCTATCCCCGCTTCACACCCTAGCATAGGAACCTATACCCTTCACCCAAACACTCCCTTCCCTTCTTCCCATCGATCTTCTCTTCCCCAAATTTATTTCTTCTTCCCCCGACAACAGTCTGCAACTTCATCCCTTCACCCGCTGCGCCACCATCTCCATACCCCCTCCATCACCAAAACCCCATAAACCCATTCCCTAGTTGCCTCTCTTTCTCGTTCTTAGCACCCATACACACTAGGTGATACAATCAAGAGAGAGATGAAACTAGGGTTTCATCACAGTTGAAGAGGAGTTGATCGAGCAGACAATAACAGAAGAGGAAGAGAAGTACAAGTATGGGTCGAGCAGATTTCAGGAAAGTATTGATTTTTAGTGGTTATTTTCGAAACCCTAATTTTTCTGATTTGGGGATTTTCATTTAGAGTTTGTAAAATTTGGGGATTTCTTGTACTATAAATAAATATTAGGTTTGTGTGTGAGAGGGTATGCCTGGGCTAGCCAGTGCACCATTAGGTTAGTTTTAGGTTTTTGCTTTCAATTTCAATTCCATAATACTATCAGTACTTGTTCTTCATAGTTTTAATTGCAATTTTCATTTCATTCTTAGCCAACAGTTCATGTTTCCCTTATCAGTGTAACATGTTCTAATTCACTTGGTTAGATATTGATGAAACCCTTACCTCACTACTGAGTTCAATTCATGTATTGAGAATTTTCTTGTTATGCTATAAAATCATGGATGTATGTAATTTTGTGTGAATTAACATCTTACTTTCACAATGTGTATCATGTACCCATTGTAGTTAGGATAATACCATGTTAAGCATGCTCCAACTCATGTTTAAATGCTTGTTGTTTGATCCTTAGACTAGTTGTACTTTAATCAGACAGTTAATGCTTAGGAGGAACATTCTAGTTGCAATTACAACAACCTTCAGGATTAATTAGCTCACCTAAGCAGATTGTCTTTAGGATAGTTACCTTGTGAGAAAGTAGCTATTACTGAGATTAGAACCATCTTAGGGATCTTAATTGATTCTCCTAAAAATCACCCTTAGATGCACATCAGGCTAGAACCTCAACTGTCATCTAGATAGTCAGCAAGCCTAGAAGCTTTCTGTTGTCTAAACAAGGGACAAGAAGAGGATTGAGATTGATATTAACTTAGCATAGGTTAGGGTGGATTCAATATTCTAGCTTTTACCATATCACTTTACCTTAGAATTTAGTAAGAAAACCTAGAAAACAACATAGCACTCACCAAGTCCCTGAGGACAAACCCTTACTTCACTCACTCACTACTTTAGATCCTGTATACTTGCAGGTTAGGATAAAACGTAGTTTTAGGTATAATCCCTTAGCTATCAAGTTTTTGGCGCCGCTGCCGGGGACTCGGTAGCGGTGCTGTGTAGTTTCTTTGTGTTTCTTGTTTTATTCATCAATTCCTGTCACTTGCTCATTTGCTTGATGTTGCTCTTAGCTTGCAGCTGCACTTGCATCATTTGCTGTTAACATTTCTTGCATCTTGTCATTGCTTGTTGTTCTTGCTATCTTCTTTGTTGCTCCATATCCATACTTGCTTCTTTTCCCTATGAAGTTACGTTCTCGGTGGACGGGTCCTTTTATTGTTCGCACTGTCTTTCCTCATGGAGCTGTTGAGATCGAGACACCAGATGGTAGAAGTTCTTCGAAGGTTAATGGTCAGAGATTGAAACCCTTTTTAGAGCCCTTTCCTACAGGTGATGTTGAGGAGGTCCTTCTGGAGGACCATGTTTACCTTGATTGATCATCAAGGAGGTTTGTATGTTGTATATTATTTTCTTCCTTAATCTCCGTAAAAGGATTGTTACGCTTTACCCAGGTACTATCTTTCTGACTTCTCTCTTTACCGAGTCCTCATGTTACTTTCCTTTTTGGTATTGCTCTTTCATTAGAAACATTGAGGACAATGTTAGATTTTAGTTGCAATATATAAACTCCAAAACCTAGAAATTTATGCTTATTAAGGTTGGCAGTAACCAATATAAATGGATGGAAACATCTTGGTTGTAGGAGTCGAGGAACCAATCTGATTAGATGTTAACATCTATAGAGCATATTCATAAAAGCACAGAGCTTAGGTGTTAGGAATAACATGGTAGTTTCGTCATATCTCGTTGAGTCCTTTTCACCATCTGTTTTTATTTTTCTTTTCTTTCAAGTGATTTGGTAGGGAAGACGATTCAAGTTATTATCATTGCTAGGGTGAAATAGAGTGATTGAGATAAAAAAAAAAAATTGAGACCAGACCATCAGACCAACCATAATAAATTCAATAAAGTCGACCACTGGTCCCATTGTATATGCCAGTTGTGTTGACCTAGAGTTGGGATTATCAACCGTTGGTCCCCTTGTATATGCCAGTTGTGTTGATAATAGTCAGACCGGTATCTCAGTCCATTAGGATAGGTCATCTTGGTAGTGGCCTTCAGACAAATATAGGAAACACCGTTCACGTTAAAACCATCTACGTTTTTATCTATATCCATCTTCTTGATCTTTTCATGTGATTCGTAAAAGCACAGAGCTCAGGTGTTAGAAATAACATGGTAGTTTCGTCATATCTCGTTGAGTCCTTTTCACCATCTGTTTTTATTTTTCTTTTCTTTTAAGTGATTTGGTAGGGAAGAAGATTCAAGTTATTATCATTGCTAGGGTGAAATAGAGTGATTGAGATAAAAAAAAAAATTGAGACCAGACCATCAGACCAACCATAATAAATTCAATAAAGTCGACCACTGGTCCCATTGTATATGCCAGTTGTGTTGACCTAGAGTTGGGATTATCAACCGTTGGTCCCCTTGTATATGCCAGTTGTGTTGATAATAGTCAGACCGGTATCTCAGTCCATTAGGATAGGTCATCTTGGTAGTGGCCTTCAGACAAATATAGGAAACACCGTTCACGTTAAAACCATCTACGTTTTTATCTATATCCATCTTCTTGATCTTTTCATGTGATTCGTTTGACTCCGGTTATGATGTCCATAGTGAGACTATCTGAGTAGAGCTATGTCACTTGTATGATTTTTAGTATGCTTGAGTGCAAACTCGTGTAAATCAATTGGAATTTCGTATCAGGGTACTTCCTCCTGTAGTCAATGAGAATATGTCAACCAAAGAGATTCTTTAGTGACTTTCAAGGTTCTGGGTAGATAGCTAGGGTCTGGAGAAAAGGTTTTGTGGTACACCTCTTGTAAACCCTCCCGAGACAACACTCGGCCGCTAGGGCCACCTAGCGGTTTAACGGCTTGCTGCACATGCTAAGTGTAGCTGTGATGCTTGCGACAGTGAGTTAGGATTTCATTTTGTAAATTAGTTTTACTCGAGGACTAGCAAATAATAAGTTTGGGGGTATTTGATAGGCACATTTTGTGTCTAGGTTG
Source organism: Papaver somniferum (assembly GCF_003573695.1). Taxonomy (NCBI): domain Eukaryota; kingdom Viridiplantae; phylum Streptophyta; class Magnoliopsida; order Ranunculales; family Papaveraceae; genus Papaver; species Papaver somniferum. The sequence continues at coordinate 12,373,855 of NW_020621936.1, read as the reverse complement.
TCCTCAATTTTCTCTATGTTGGTACTTGATTTTGTATTTATTATGGTGTTTTCTGTGTTTGTAGGTATTTTTGGGAAATAAACATTTTTGGAAAAATCGGAGACGCGTGAAGGAAGTAAAGAAGGATATAAAACCATAAATTTGGAAATAATATATTCCCGAGTAATGGCTTTGCTGTGAGAGAATTTGAAGACAATACTGCGAGATATTTTGGTCATGTGGAGTATATATAGGGTGATGGGGACTCAGAGAATGGTTCCAGAGTGATTGGGGAGATGACAGAGCAAAGAAACGAGGGTTCGAAAATCTGCTGCTGCCACTGAAGAGAGCTCGAAGAACATAAGACGCATGTTGACAGTCGTTTACGCTACAATGACAGTGACACTTCTCTTATATCGTTCTTTGTAACAGTTGGTTTGTAACAAATATAATTATTACAAACCCGGTTTTTCATCATTTCTCCCTTATTCATCATTTGTAAACCATTTTTGAGCATAAATAAATTATTTGAGAGGGTTTTCAACATGATGAGCGGCTAAATTACCCGGTGAGTGAGGCAACGGAGGAAACTACTCACTCATGCTTGATTGGTAATTTCTTTAATTATTTATTTTATTCAATTCACTAGGATCAACATAAAGATAAAATTGGTTTTCTTAATTAGTTGTGAATCAATTCGATGTGTTATGCTTAGAATCAATTCTTTGATAATTCATGCTTAGGGATTACAATATAATATTTGGACACCTTATAGATTAATAGTGAATTAGTGAGAAAAGAGCTTAATAATAATTCTTGAAATATCATTATAAACTGTTAGAGCATTGCTCGGTCGAACTCGCATGCGTTGCTATCTCAAGCATGTTTGTCAATGTTAGTGATCAAAACTATAAGTCTTGGTTTCTAGTCTACTATAGCTAATGTCTCGGACTAGGATATAAAGTGTATTTGAGCTCAAGAACTCAATGACAATCATCATACAAGACAAAGGACTACTCAAGGGACTGGTGGATCTTCATCGACTAAAAGGTATGTAGAGACTTGAACTTATCTATCACTCAAAAGTCTATCTACTCTATCTCCTATCTTGAGACAAAAGTCGTTTTGCTATATAGACTTTGATAATACACATTTGCTATTTCGAGCCGAGTTTATCCCGCCTATCTATTTCTCGAAATATGTGTTGGTAAGCTTTCGCTTTAGCCAAGTTCATCTTTACCTAGTGACGAAAGTCATGATATGTTTCAATCACTTTGAAAAGCTTTGACGAGAAATGGTTTGTGAATAACAACTATATAACGTCCTCTAAGAATGTTTCAATGATTGAAATGAGAGTTCAGATTATATAACCAATGGTGGATATAAGCATTGTGTGGTAACACCCAGGAGCAAGTATTTATAGTTTAACTTGCTTGATAAACACGTAATAAAAACTGAATTAAAGGAAGCTAACTTAAACTAGGAAACATCACTAAATATGGTAATTCTAAATAAGGTAAACCATTGTGAGGAGTTGGTGTCGCAACATATACCTAGGAGCATCTCCAAGAGAGGGTGGAATTTTTTTTTTTTAGTGACACATAGGATTTTAGACCCCCGTTTGGCATAAATCCATTTCCAACAGTATCCTACATGTTAGGAGGGACCAATTATTAAATATCAAGGTGTTCAAGAAAGTGTTATCTACACCTTCGGTTGCACCTCCACGTCATGTTTTTAACCAATTTTCATTTAATTCTAAGGGTTAAATTTCTCACTGTTGGAGATGGTTTATTAAATATGAGGTCTTATATTTACCTAAGACCTCTAAATAAAAAGACTAAATAAAAAATTCACCTAAGATATTTTACACCGTTGGAGATGCTCTAATGGCATATTTTTGTCCCTATATATAGTTCTACTGTGTAATCCCTATAAGGAATCCATTATTGGTTTGGTTTACTGTAAACTTGGTTAACAAGTTTGACTTCGTGTTCTCATGCCTTAAAATAGTTGACAAGTTTGATTTCGGGTTCTCACGCCTAAGATAGGAGGGATCTCCCACAAGAAGGTGCGGACAAAATTACAAAACCTTTTTCTACTCTTCTTCGTTCGAGAGTCTAACCACCTCCAGTCTCCACCACCGCCAGCAACTATATTCTTCTTCACTTCTTCTTCACTTCTTCTTCACTGGAAGTTAAGGTACGATCTCTCTCTACTTCTTCCTGTTCTTCATCTTCATTAGGTAAACAGGTGTTCAAATTTTGGTGCTAGCGGTGGGATTTTGAAATTAGGTATTCCCTTACTCCAATATTTGGGGTTTTTCAAATTTAGGTTTAGTTACTCTGGTTCAGAGTGTAATTAGGGTTATTTTCGTTATAAAAGATGGTACTCATGTATGAGTTAAGTAGGTTTTAAATTCGTATTTAGGGTTTTCTTTCTGATGTTTGTCTGGTTTTGAGTGTTCAAAGTTCACAGACCTAGGTTGTTTGTTACAGGACTATTTTGGATGATTGTTTGTAAGATTTGGGTGATTTGTTTGTGATTTGGATTAGGGTTTTGATTTGTTTCACCGTTTTTGGGATGTGTTCGTGATGTATTCAATGATATATCAATATCATGTACTTTATTTTACGGGGTTATGGTTTCTTTTGAAAATTTTATTTGATTATGGCTTTGTAATTTTCTTCTTCTCTCTACCAGATAGATGGCAACACCAGAATACCTATGGAGCCCCCCATTTAGTGATAAGAGTGCTGTGAGGCTTCCAATCTTGGAAACACCCGGTGACAAATCGGAGATGCTGGAGGACCCTGGTTGGTCTCCTGGTTGTGGCTTTTTTCGATTGGACAATGATCTAGCTGAACTGTACTTCATCAAGACAAAGAACATGTATGCATTTTCTTTTCTTTTTTCTTTTTTACTCCAGTAGTTGATTTTGTATGTTGTTAATATTTGATTTTTCAGATTTATAGGTCTTGAAAGCGAGTCTTCAGAGTTTGCGTCTTTGTTGTTGCGCATGGAAGAAGGACCAAAAGGTTTGTGATTCTTTTCCTTCCCTTTTTTTTTGATCTCTCATTGTAATGTACGAGTTTAGCTTTTATTCTTCCGATGAATTTCCCTCCTAATGTATTAACAGCGCCCGTAGATGCACTTCTCTCGATCGAATTAGTTCATAGTCATTATTTTAAATCTGAAGATAGAGATACTTCGAAGAATCGGTGCCTAAATACGATAGTGTCCTTCTCGGAAAGCAAATACAGGCACAAGTTTGCTAATTGCTTGGAACTTCAAAAAGCAAAAAGTGAGGGATTTGTGATTACTGGAGGGGGTTCGAAGGGTGACAAAGATGGTCTCATGTTTGTTGTTTATGTGCATATCCTGAGGTACAAAAAGTCTTCATATTTCGTGATGCAAAGCTTTTTAAGCACACATGTACATGACTTAATCACGTGTTGTTGTTCTAGCAGAAAGAAGACAGATCCTGGCACTTATTTGTCAGTAGATGCTAGGTCCTTCATGTTAGCTTGTTATCATGAAGAAGTAACACGTGAAGTACAAAAGGTTTGCTTGGAGTGCGTTGCGAGTTTAGAAAAATGTAATAATCTCTCTCTCTCTCTCTCTCTCTCTCTCTCTCTCAATTATCATCAGGTTTGAGTAGGATTTTATCTAGCACTTGTCTGTGGAAGGTCTGTGGAAGTTCACCAATTTTATCAGTAACTCATTGTTTAGCTTAGTATATCATACTGGAAAGATTCTAGTTTAATCATTACTAAAGTCTTGTTTTATCTGCTTACTGAGGGGCTTGTTGAGCAAGATATGTAAAACCTCAATTTAGTATTATGTAGTCAAATTGTAGCCTGTTCACGTCACAGTGAGAGTGAGTGACCAAAGTTGTATTTTCTTTTGCTAGTTTGGTGGAAGTAGTGGTGGATCCATAGTAGGGAAATTTCTTAGCTCTTTAATGAATAATGTATATCGATTACAGCCAGGGTATTTGAGAAATGGGTTTAGGATTTTGGTATTGAAGTAATTATGCTGCGGGGACGTCCTGTCTTTTGACATTTATAGTAGCACATGTTATCATCTTTTGACAATATAAATTTGGGGTTGTCTACTATCAACTATTCATGCTTGCGCCTGTTTTGCTTTGTTCAAATGATAGTGTAGTGCATCATGTTTCAATTGAATGGGTATTACAGCTAGCTTTTGTAGCATGGTTGATTGTGTGTCTGGTTGCATTCCATGTCTCTGTGGTTCATACTTGATGCCTTGTTTTTATCTGGACATATAAATTTCACATTATGCTATTTTTGAATTACTGCTCATGGTTGGGAGATCTGTGTAATATGTAACTAGTTGCAATTGCAATATAATGCAAGTATTCCAGTCATATTACTCTTCACTAGTGATACTGTTGTATATGTTGGAATGTGTATCGAGTTATGATATAGCGCAAGTGTGTCATTCACATTATTTTTGTATATGTTGCATTTTAGTAAGTTGGCTTTTATGTATCAGTTTTGATAATTTGGCTGAAGTCATTTGTTTGCGATGCACTAGGCAGACTGACCCTAATTTCATATTAATAAGGTTTATACAGTAATAAATGCTTTTGTACTTTAAGGGTGTTGTCAGCTGGTACATGGTTATCATAAGAGTAAAAGTTGGGGAATAGAAGAGGTAAATTTTGTTAGACTACTACAATTTGTTGATGACTATCTTTTGTTGGTATGTAGTTAGCTAAACCATTAAGGAAACATCATTCACAATTTGGTAGATATTATTAGGAACTTATATGCTGTATTAGCTCATAGAAAATTGAGATGGCAGAGTGGAAACATCTACGCAGAACCTTATAGAAGGTTAGAAACACAAAGTGAAGGAACGTGCATGATTCTCACAAGTCTGTATGTTGGTTCTGTACCTGTCTTTGATCTACCGTGCAGACAGTTAGAAACCGGCTTGCCTAGGGGTGTACCGATTTGGTGTACCAAATTAATGGACCAGCCATTCCACCCTTGGATTTGTAGGGGCTGGGGTTTTAAAGGTATGGGTGAGATTACCTTTATTCAATCCATTGATGGAGAGGGTTGGTCCACCAAATTGGTCCACCTTTAGTTTTTCGGTTAGAAACACTAAAGGTAGATGGGTATTGATTGTTTGGGGTTGTTCTGGAAGGTTAATACAGTTAAATCATTTTGTTCTTGAAGGGTGTTGTTTGTTGGTACATGGTTATCGTCACGGTATAAGTTGGAAACCAGTTTGAAATCTGTTACGCTACCATAAATTTAATGTCTAGTTTTGTTTGATATGTAGTTATCCTCTAAACAGCGACAACTTCAGAAATTGTTAAGAGGTTCGGGATATGTTAGTAACTTGGAATCAGCAAGGGAGTATCATTCATATTTATATTTATATTTTAGTAGATTCAGGCAATTAGATGATGAATTTGTTCGTAGAAAATTGACATGACACTGGAAACATCTTTGCAGAACCTGACAGTTAGAAACACAGGAATGTAGCTATCGCAAGTCTGTGTGTTGGTTCTGTACCTGTCTTTGATATATTGTGTTTTCTTGAGGTAGATTGGTATTGATTGTTTGGAGTTTTTCTGGAAGGTTTAGTCCCCTGGTTCACCAGAACTAGTTGAAATGCTTCCATGTTTCATGCTTTGCTCCTACACTTTTCTGTGCTTCCATTTTTAATGTATATCAAACTTTCTTGTTGTATTGCAGTCGTCCAGCTTGGTTTTCCCAAGATGCTTCAGTTAAGAAGAAATTAGTGGATATGTGTTTGGGTCCTCTTGATAAGAGTGCATTTCTGAGAAAAACGCGACATTATTGGGACCGAGTATGCAGAGAAAGAAAAAGACTGTTATGCTAAACTTGATTTGAACCAGTTAATTACAACTTCAGAGAAAGGCTCAGTTTCCTTGACGGATGATTTAGAAACAACCTTGAGAAAAGTAGGGCGATACAAAAGTTGGGTCAGCAATATAATAATCATCTTCTCGAGTATCACAGGCACTGAATTTTCTGATCAACTTTTGGCTCTTGGATGGTGCGCCATCCAGTTGCTTTTTACCTCTTATTATTCCGGGTAAGTTGAAAATATGCTCAGACTGGTGACTTTTAATATGTTCCATTTATTTATATGCTCAGACTGGTGGCTTTTGATATGACTCACCTGAATATGTTCCATTTATTTATATGCTCAGACTGGTGGCTTTTGATATCGAGATTGAAATTGAAAGACTTGATAAGTTGAAAGTTGATGCACCATTAGTATCACGAAAGAATAGATGGTGTAGAGATAAACCTAAAGCTAATACTGTGATGCATGATGTCACACCTGCAAATGCACCTTCACCTACCGTACCTGATGCACCTTCAACGACCATACCTGATGCACCTTCAACGACCATACCTGATGCACAGAGCTCAGCAGAAGGCTTTGATAACATACTTATTAGCACAGAGCTCCAGGAGTTAAATAAAGACGGATCAGTGTCGTGGATTAAGCCATCCGACATGTCAGATGGAGTTGTGAGCAGGATCGACTGCGATGGAGCATTATATGGAAAGGTAATAAACGAATACATCTTTAGTATGTTAAGCCTCATTGATTTTTTAAGATAAGTTGATGTTCTTATTTCCTTCTTCTGCACGTATACATATATATTGCTGTGTATTAATTGTGCTGTATTCTAATGTCTTCTTTGAATGTGAAAAATTAGGAAGATAAAGGATGTTTAGCTGGATATAGTTGTGTTGTCCGAATAGTGAAAAATGGCAAGCTTACAGTGTTGGTGGCTATTGCTGGTGGTGCCAGACCGGATTCGTCGCTCGTTCATGAAATGCAGGGGGTCCGGTGTGGATATAGGCAAGCTTTAGACCGCAACCTTCATCAAGTTGAGCTGTCCTGCGATTGTATTGAGACAATTCTTCATATTGCTAAAGGACTCGCAAGGGAAAGAGTTGTAGGTAAAAACTCCAGAAGATCAAAAAGGATGACAGCAATTATTAATAACATCATTTCACTTCAGGGCCAAATAAAGTATTCACGGATGTTCGACATGCGTAGAGGTGCAAATGAGGTTGCTAACCAGATAGCTCATTTCATTACTAAGCCAAACGATGAGGTTCCTTTCAAACAAGCAGATTTTGACAAAGAGGGCAATCAGCTACCAGAGAAGCTGCAAATAGCCAAGGAATATCTTGTTCATGATGCAAAGGGAACCAAATACTTCCCATAAGGAGGTTTATTTCCTGTAGACTTAGAGATGGAGGCCTAGCTTCATGAAGTGTTAATGCCTGTTTTATTCATGGAATGAGGTGCTTGAACAGTATTTTTATTTCAAACAGTAAGATATGGCTCTTTAATTCTGTGTAGGCCATAGGGAACCCTGAGACACATAGGTAGAAATTATTTCCAGGACTTTCTTTTGAGTATGCTCAGTAATATTTTGGTTTAATGCCCAGATTTGGTTTTCTCAGGCTTGTAGTTTCATTACTTACTAAAATCTTGAACCATAAGGGATTTTCGTTGCCTTTGTCGTCTGATGGAATAGAGTTGATTCATCTTTTTCCCCCTCTTCCGGAGCATTCTGAAACTAGTTTTATGCTTTTATATCACTTGAACTTGGTATAATGTAGTGGAAGATGTTGGGCTTGGTCTCCGACTTAACCCAGATGTTTTTAATTAGAAATAACCCAAACTAAGTGTTTGTATAAGAACCATAATATTGGGCATACCAAAATCTTCCAAGGCATACTGAATGAAGACAAAAAAGGTTGTGAAATAACAAAATCAGATAACCCCTTAACCCAAATTTTTTTTAATGGCAAATCTGCCCTTTACGTATTAGTGTTAATAATCTTGATTAGTGATTAAATATTTTGTTTAGTGATTAAAATAATTTTCAGAATTATAAGAGTTGTTTAGATGAAAAATTTGAGGAAAAAAAATCAAAGTTTTGGTTTGGTTAAGAAGGAGAGAAAGAGAAGGAGAAAGTGAGAAAATTCTAATTCTTGATTCAATGGAGGATGAGGAGGGTCATATATCATCTAAAAAACCTAGGAAAATGCACATCAACTACACCAATGATTCCCAAACCATTGGAGGATGAAAAGGTTCGACTTACATTTATGAGCCGAACCGAACCCTTTATGAACAGTTCGGCTAGCTGAAACTGTTTAGGTATGCGCCGAAAAGCATATAAATTCCACTCTTCTCAAAAAATGGTGGTGGAGATTCGGGGGGGGGGGGGGGGGGGGGGGGGGGGGGGAAGATGCTTTTTGGAGAAAAAAAAATAATTGTAGAGAAATTTGGTGAAATTTCGACGGGATGGGAAACTCTTAAACTAAAAGGGCCGAAGTGGTGTAGTTTGTGGCATAATATATATAATGAGCTTGAAGACTTCAATAAACATATAAGATTCAAGATTGGGGCGGGCAACGAAACTAGATTTTGGGAAGACCTTTGGTTCGGAGATGTTGTCCTACACAATAGATTTTTGTTAGCATATGAAGCTTCAAGAACTAAAGGGTGTGTAGTGGCTCGGTTGTATGAGATATCAAGTGACGGCATCAAATGGAAGTTTATGTCCCGCGAAAGATACTCACCAGTTATAATGAGGGAGGTTGATTCTAAAAATCCTCATTAGATTTGGTAAATATCTAAGAAGGAGTTGTAGATTCTAGATTATGGATGGTTGGGGATAATGGCAAGTTGGAGGCATATACGGTAAAGAATGGAGTTATCTTTCTAAGTGAGACGGGTGATATAAATTTCTCAAACGAGATTATACGGAGTCGGTTATATCCTTATAAAGTCAATTTCTTTCTATGGCTTCTCTCCCACGATAAGTTGATGACGACCGATAATCTTACTAGAATAGGTATGGATGTGGATAGGTCTTGCCGGTTTTGTGAAGAAGAAGTTGAAAAAAGTTCTCATTTGTTTTATGATTGTTGGAGAATCAAAAGAATTTAGAATTACTTTGTTGAAGGATGTAGTTTCCATTGGAACTACAATACTTGCATTGCCACAACTATTCAAACTTGGAGTTATGATTGGGGTGATGAGCGGCTCAACCGTATTTGGAACAATCTTCCAGTTGTGATATGGTGGTGCATTTGGAAGGAACAGAATGCAAGGATTTTCAACAACAAAAAGAGAAATTTAGCAAGCAAAATTATAGATATCAAGATTCAAGCTTATCTTTGGGCCGAATCAAGCACTAAGATGATAGGTTTAACGGCTAATATGGTAGTTTGTTTATGGGATTCAAACTTCTATCGTCCTATTTGAGAGGGCATGGAGTGGCAAGAGTATGTGTCTACTCTTGCTCTTGTAAAAAATTTCTTTCTTTTTGGTGATCGACTCCCATGTCGGTTTCCGTTTTTTTATGTCAGTTGTATTTATTGGGTTAAGGTACCCCTTAAGTATTTGAGAGGGCATGGAGTGGCAAGAGTATGTGTCTACTCTTGCTCTTGTAAAAAATTTCTTTCTTTTTGGTGATCGACTCCCATGTCGGTTTCCGTTTTTTTATGTCAGTTGTATTTATTGGGTTAAGTACCTTATTTTCAATAAATTCTCCTCATGACCTATCTCAAAAAAAAAAAAAAATCACTTTTTGATGTTGAGGAGATCAGCTCCTGGCTTACTATAGAGATGCTGATCAAAGTCAGTGATGTCCTTACGATACACTGTTTAAGAAGGTGAGATAGTGCTTGGTAGATATCTGGGTGTTCTTCTTGATGGATATGTAGGTGCTGTTATTTCTTATTGACAACTTATCTGTGTGGCCATAATTTTGCCAACAAAGTTATTTGGTGTTGGTTTTGGTTTTTGTGAACCTTCCCGCATAGGCTAGATTATTACTAGGTAAGCAGCCACCAGTTAAATTATTAGTAACTAAATTTATTGTGCTAATTTCAGCCATTGCATTCATGAGGTATCATCCTCTTGGACTTAATCTTGGGTGACCTGCTTCTTAATTTCTATAATTTGAATGTATGCGAGATGGGAAGCCAGTGAGGCAATTGTAAGTCTAGGATTACTGCGGAAAGAAAATTTCTTCAAGGTTGGTGTCTTAGTTTTTTTTGTCTCTATTATTGCTAGCTGTTAGAACATCGTAAATTGTGGCTGTACTGGAATTTATGCTTGACTGCTGCGCATTCACATTCGGTAACTTTCACGTTCTTACCAACCTAAACTAGGGCATAATATGAGAAGTTGTTTCCTGGTTAGTGTAGCATGATTCAACTAAAAAGAAGGCACCTAATGGAGCATAGGGCTAAGATGAGACCCCTTAACAATTTCAAATGTTTCATACTCTCTCTCGATCTCGATCTCAAGTGTTACTTAAAAGAAAGAAAATCTGAGTATCAAGTTTCTCTCTATCTCAAAGTGTTTTTTTTTGAACAAAAGAAGAACTTCTATTAAACAGCAAGAGAGGTTACATCTTTAACTAGATGAGGAATTAACAACAGAGGTGGATGGAACTTTCCAACAGCTGTAGCTAAAGCGTCTGCTGTTTTATTACAAGATCTATGAACATAAAAACACGACCAGCTAGGGTTAATATTACATAAATTTATACAGCTTCTAAGAAGAGACAGACTCTGGTAAGGAGGAGGAGGAATCTCAAGTATTACTTAAAAAATATCTGAATATCAAGTTTGTGCATCTGAAAAGAGAATTTGCTGATGAATATATAGACCATGTCTCAGTTTTGCTAGTACTATTATAATTTTGTTAGTACTATTATAGCTGGATTCACTCCCTCCGTTTCAATTGCACACAAACAAGTCTATTGATTTTGAATATTATTTTTTTTAAAACGGAGGTACGTAGGTGAAATGGTTTTGCGATAACCACGAAATTTCAGCAATGTGTGGAAGCGACTAAACAAAATTTCTTGTTTATAAGAATTAATAGAAACCGGTACCGTGGTAGCGAGAAAATGAAAGAAGAAAGAGAAAAAAAACCTTAATGTAGGGATACCACCAGCATCACACGACGACCATACTAGTAAGTGCAAATCAATATTGTGTTACTATACACCACAACGCCACCCTTTCGGCCTTTCCTCTTCTTTTTCTTCTTCAAATGACAAGACTTTTCATCAATCAAATTGCTCGAATTCATGACCCACCCACCCCATACTTTCCACCTAGAACAATGGGGTACAAAAATATAATATACGATCAACTGTCAACAAATGGTGAGTTATCCTAGTATCTATATCCTGAAGAACCAGGCGGTGGGGGTGGCAACCGGTTTGGCGTACGCCGACTAGCAGAGTTTGATCCGGAGTTTGAGTCACCATTTTGGGCAGGATCACTGTAGCGCCTGCTGTGACCATTGGAGTTTGATCTCCCAAATGAACCATGGTCTCCATTTGCTGCAGCGTCAAAGGCTGATTTCCAGTCATCTCCTGATGCTGCACCTGTAGTTCTCGGGCTGCTCTCTGTAAGGAATAAAGACCATTTTGACGAATGGGTCAATGACGTTTTAAAAAAATTACAGCATTTATTGGAAAAGGCTACACATTATCTTACAGCAAGTAATAAATGAAATTGTAGAAGAAAAATGTGATACTAATGCAAATGCGTTTGCAGAAGGTGTTAATCGCGAGCAAACAAAATCTTAATTCTGGTTTCCTCATAGGTCGTGAGCCGTTGAAAGTTTATAATGGCGCACATTTTGTTCACTCGTGTCAAAACAAGGTGAACGGAATTGGGCAAATGAAATAAGTGATTGTTTTACCTGCTCCACTGTTACCATTGGACCAGCTAGAGGCAGCAGAGGCTCGATTGTCATGGATACCTAGCTGGCGTGTGAGTTTTGACAAGAGAGCGGACTGTTTCTGATAGCGTTCCCTCTTGCGCTTAACATTCTGATCTTCCATTAGCAGCTCTCCGATCTTTGCATTGCTTTGAGAACTATCAATAGTAAACCAGAAATAAAAGTGGGAATCTTTCTTAGGACAGACGGAGTATAAATGACACTTACAATTAGACAAATGAACAAGTATATAAACCTGATGGAGCTATAAAGCTGAGTTAGCATGTCTTCCTTCGCTTTTTCAACTTGACAAAGAACAACTGCCTACAAAAAACAAATCAACGACTCAGAGCCATTCATGGTTAGTCCGTATTTAGCCGATTAAGTTCTCTATTCAAGGTAAATTAGAGTGTCCATATAAGAGTGCATTATAAAGGACCTATGGTGCACATAATAAAGAAGGGGCACGCATGGTAGCACGACTCAGCTATCCATAGGTTTTATAGAACGGCCATTCAACTCAAACCCGTTAGCAAGTAAGACCTTCGTTCTTGGATATATCCCTGCTTGGACTAAACGAAGAGAAAACTAAAAAAGTAAAAATTGTGAACATCAGTTGTCTAGCTTGTCTTGATTGGGGTATACGCACATTAATTGGGGTATACCTAATAAGACAAAAAATAGATCATTGTGATGTAAAAGAAGTCACCCTTTAACCATGTATTTTCTAAATGGCTAATATATTCTTGTTTAATTAACATTGAAGAATTTGATTAGTTTAATTAGTTGAGTTTAGATGGATTAACTGAGTACATTAAAACTTTTATCCATGAGTTCAATCAACACTAGTTCTGAATTTTGTGAAAAGTCGGACGGCAAGGTCTACGTATGAAGAACATGCCGACTATATCTGGCCGGCAAGGTCTACGGATGAATAACATGCCGACTGTATCCGGCCGGGAAGGTCGGTGAATGAAGAAGATGTCGACTTTATTATTTTTGATACACGGGAGACTGTTGTAAATATTTCACGAGTCGGTATCTTATTAACTTTTTACCTTGCCGGCTACCCTATAGTCGGTAAGGTCGACAAAAAATACCTTGCCGACTATAAGATTTTTGACATGCAGAGAAAGATGTTACAAATGCATAATTAGTCGGCAAGGTATTAATTCCATAACATGCCGATTATAGGGATGAATACCATGCCAACCCTGTAAATGCTATTTTCAGAGATGAAAAGTCGGCACGATATTCAAACCTAGGAAGATACTAGTCGGCAAGGTCGATAAAAAATTACCATGCCGACGTTTGGTAAAAATGTTGAATCATAAAGGATTTGAGATTAGGTACAAAATCATACCCAGTCTCAAAACCCGTATAATCCAATATATATATATTTTTTTTTTATTTTATTTTCTGATTTGATTTCATAGTTCGAGTTTTGGAAAAAGATTTTGAATTTTTTTTGGCAGATTTTAGCCGGCACGGTTTTGTTTTTTGGGTAATTTGGTCTTTTAACACCTCTTAGCACACTAGTTTGGATGGAAATAAAATGAGTATATCCCAATTAATGGTATACCCCAGTGGGCCCAGTCTCGCCAGGTTGTCTAGTCCAATGTAGTCAATTTCGTCCGTACCGGCCGATATATCGGCGATATTACCGGTATCGGACGCTGAGCGATACGGAAATCCTAATATCGCGATACGATTTTTTACCGATAATATCGTCCGATACGGGAAAAACGGTACATCGATTTATCGGCGATATTCGGCGATATTTGGCTTTTACAGTAATTTATGAGGGCATTTTCGGAATTCTATGAGAAGGGAAGAAATTTAATCCCTAAATCCCATCGATACGCAAAGGGAAGAGATTTAATTCAGGTAAATTTGTTTGCAGGTTCTTCTTCTCCATCTTAATTGATTCTATCTTAACAAAAGGTTGGTTTTCATCATTAACAAATTAGTTTCTCCATCTTAATTGATAGTTCCATTCTTGTTAGATCTAATCAATTTATGTGTGTTCTTTCTGTATGAAACTACCAAACCAACTGTACAGGTTCCTTTGGTATGAGTTTGGACTGTAGGTTGCTTTATAGTCATGTGAGTCATTCCACTGACTTCCATTAATCTAAGCAACGGTGTTTATATCTTTGTGGGTTAAATTGTAGCTTCTATCGTATTTGAATTTTCGGTATGAGTACTGTAGACAGTTTCTATGAGACTGAATATACAACAAACATAATCTGAAGACTTAATTGGTTCTACGTGCTTTGTTTGGTTATAGACATTGAGTCCATCTGTTAAGTCTTAGATTTACCTCACACCTTGCCAACATTAGCATCAGTCACAGAATTTTGGGCCTCCATCTTTGGTGAATTGAGTTCACTCAAATTTTTTGCAGCAGATATTAATACTGATCATGATATTGGTAAGTAAAGTTTCCTTCTCGTGTCTAATGATTCACTGCTGTAGGTTTTGACGACATTTCTCATGACACATTATTCAACTGAACTTCCCTCATTTGGGTCTTAAATAAAGTATCAAGTAGGAAAATAGAAATGCACTTAAGATTTCAGGGGTTGTCTGCTGTGTGCCACCCTAGAAACAGTGAGAAAATGCTGACATATAGTATAATTTAATTTGTTTTATTTCTGTTGTAGGTTGTGATTATGGATTCTTCTAATGCATCAAATTCAAATGCCACAAACACTACCTGTGATTCATTGCCCTCTTCTTCGGCTACTCAAACTAAAGATCCAGCATGGGAATGGGGTGAACGCCAAGACCTAGCAAATCAAAATATTATTACTTTTTTGTTATGTAAGAAATTAATTCGTGGTGGTGGAATCACTAGGCTTAAGGAGCATCTTTTACATATTAAAGGGAATGTTTCTTCATGTCCAAATGTGTCCATTGACATTATGAACAAAGTTAGTCTGGTGTATTCTGTAAAGAGGACCAAAAAATCTCATAGGGATAACATTGATTTGGCGTATCGGCGTGCAAACAACTCAAATGAAGGCTCTGATGCTGATACCGATGTTGAAGAACAAAAAGTTGAAATTGATGGCAATATGGGCAGTCGTGGTGCTAGTGCTGGTGTGGGTGCTAGTCAACTAGTTTCTCAGAATCAGACAAAGAGAAAGAGGATAAGCCAAAGTAATAGTAGAGGTCCAATTGATTTATATATGAAGACAGACCACCAAAAAACTCAACAGGCCACTCTTGAAAGAGACTCAGCTGTGAAAGAGAAGTTAATGAAGACTGCATGGAAATGCATTTCAGCTTGGATGACTGAGAATTCAGTATCATTTAACACTGTTCGTTGCCCAAGTTTCAAAGAAATGATATATGCAATAGGCGACTATGGGAAAGGTAAGCAGTTGTGATATGCTCAGTTGATTTTAGCTATAATACGTGCTTTAATCTGTTCTTCTTATCGTATATTCATTTGGTTTACTTTTGCTTTTTATGTTGTTTTTTTGTTAGCTATGCCCCCACCATCTTACCATCAGATTCGTACGAATCTTTTCAAGGACCGGTTAGTAGAAATGAAGAAATTTGTTGATACATTTAGGGAACATTGGAAGAGGTTTGGATGTTCTATCATGTCTGATGGCTGGACAGATGGGAAAAAGCGACATCTTATTAACTTTTTGGTGAATTGCGAAAGGGACAGTTTTTTTGAAGTCTGTGGATGCGTCAAACAGAACCAATGATGCTGATTTTATACGTGGGCTTGTAAAGGAGGTAATTAACGATGTTGGGGAAGAAAATATAGTTCAGTTCATTACCGATAATGGTTCAAATTTTAAAAAGGCAGGGAAAGATTTAATGCTTGAATACCCAAATATGTTTTGGACTCCTTGTGGTGCTCATTGTGTTCAGTTGATGCTAGAAGAACTTGGTGACAAGCTTCCACGAATCAAGACAGCCGTCATTCTAGGTAAGAGACTCGTTACATATATTTATGCTCATTTTCAAGTATTAAGCTTAATGAGGGAGATGATCGGTGGTGAATTACATAGGTCTACAAAGACTAGATTTGCAACTCAGTACTACACACTAGAAAGTCTTGCAAAGTATAAAACCCATTTGCAAATAATGTTTGTGAATGATAAGTGGTTGAAAATGAGGTTTGCAAAAGAAACTATGGGAATTAATGTACTTAAAATTGTCACAAGCGGTACATTTTGGGAAGATGTTGATTATTCTTGTAGAGTGCTAAAGCCTTTGGTTAAGGTTGTAAGGTTAGTGGATATCGAGCGCAAACCTACAATGCCTTGTTTTTATGAAGCAATGAGGATAGCAAGGGAGAAACTCGAGGAGAATTTCAGTCAAGATGATAGTACTTGGGATGTAATTAAGGCTATCTTTGATAAAAGATGGAAGAATAACTTCAATCATGCTCTACATTGTGCTGCATATTATTTAAATCCTTCCATATTCTACAAAGTCCCTGCTCATCTAATGGATAATGATCTTAAGTACATAGAAATAAAAAGGGGACTTCATACAGCAATGCAAAGGCTTATTCCCAATGAAGAAGATCTTGAGAAAGCTACAACTGAATTGAGAGACTACAGTGATGCTAACGGGATCTTGGGAACTACGGTTTGCAAAAAAAGAAGATATAAAGATCAACCTCGTAAGTTTGTTTGTTATGTAAGTTGAAGGTTTGATTACATCTGTGTTACCTATGCATTTGTATAATTATTTTGTCCGTGTTTATGACAGATGATTGGTGGATTACATATGGAGGAATCGATACCCCAAACCTACAAAAATTTGCAATAAGGGTATTGAGTCTTACTTGTTCTGCTTCCCCGTGTGAGCGAAACTGGAGCACATTTCAGAATGTAAGTATTCTAATCTTGTTGAGTCTTACTTGCACTGATTATTTTTCATGTATTACCATTTTCCTGTAAGGGTATTTAGACCATATGTATGCCTGTAATTCAGTTTCCTGAGGTGCCGCGACACACCAAGTTGTAGTGAATGTGTAATATGTTACCATTGTATACCACTATATGAGCAAGAGTAGGGCATTTTTCAACTGGCTCTTAAAGCCCAAAACAGAACTAGTTTTAGTGTTGCATTCTTCACCATAATTGCATCACTAGGTCTGGTTAATGCATACAAACGAATGTGATTCTTTTTTCCTCGAGTAGATGTCATAATTGAATTTTACAAAGATTTGAAGTATTTACAGTAAGAGAAGGATTGAAACCTGCACCAACATCTAATTTTAAACCCCATGGAGGAGATTTTTAAACCCCATATTCTTTCGATTCTTGTGTATCAATTGGTTTAATTGTCATGGACTCATGTAAAATGGGGATTAGTCAGTTGGTCATTTCTTTTTGAAGCACAGTTAGTCATGATTTGCTGCATGATATTTCTCTAGCCAATCATTTTTTCTCAACATCCATTGGTTCATTGTTCCATATGATGTCATGTGCTAATGATCCAAATCAGTCTATGACCCAAAATCAAAATGATCATGGTATTGTTCTCTGTGCTGCCATCGCTACCTTTGATGGACCGGTGGTGAGTCAATCTAAACCTGTCTTCTCCTTTTCCCTGCATTTAGGGTCGCTAAATACTAAGTTATGTTCCAACACACTTGATTTATATTTGGCTTTTCTATTTGGTTCAATTTATAATGATGAACATCAAGATTCAATCTGTTTGATGTGTTTCATTTCATTTAATTATTATCCTTTCGTCTTTCAGTTGCATTCAAAGAAGCGAAATCGCATAAAGCAACAAAAATTGAATGATAGCGTCTTTATTCAATACAACAAGAAATTGGAACGTCGATACAAAGAAATCAGTCAATATAATGATGATCCGAAAGCTCATGATCCCATTTTTCTGGATGAGCGTGATGACAATGATGAATGGTTGGCTTTAGAGAATTTGGATGACTTGGTTGTACAAGGAGATAATGTTATTTTGGATGATTTGCAAGATATTGTTGGTGAAAAAGGTATGCCAGTTGTTGGTAAAAGTGCTTGTATCTCCCGACGCAAATCTACTTATCCAACTGACTCTGAATATAGTGGATATGATACTGATGACTTGATGTTGGACTCTAATTATGGACTACTTGGTGGAGATGATGGAGCTACGGAAGATTATGATATCTATGATGAATCGAATGATTTTGATTAAAATTGTAATGTCCATGTTTAATTATGTTTCCAGATTGTGAACTTTAAAGTTGTGAATTCTCCCACTTTTCCAATTTGAACTTCATACGACGACTCTTATGTTTTGAATGAACTTGTTTGTTTTTCTAAAATTGATGCATTTTAATGTTGTATAATTTTATGTGAAACAATATAAATTATACATATAAATTTAGAACCGATATCTCCCCGATATTTGAAACCGAGATCTCCCCGATACAATGTTGTACCAGTGTACCGGTCCTCAGCCGAGACAAACCGGTATCCGATATTGACTACATTGGTCTAGTCCAATAATTTTGTGAAAGGAATGATTCTTTTGTTCTTTTATGTTTTACGATGAAAGGTTAGGGTGAAAGCGCCTGGCAAAAGTGAATGAATGGATGAATCTATGTCATTCATCATCTATTGTTAAAAGTTGTCACGGGTCTGATCACTTTGGAAACTCGGATACTATTTTCTCAGTTGTATGTATGTCGAAAATGCTAAACGTCCCCCGCTCCCTACACCACTGTTTTCTCCCGCTTATGTGTCAAGCATCTGTTAGTTAAATTCAATAATAATGGGATCCCCTGCTAATTTCAATTTAGGGATCAAGGATTAAGAACGATGATACGTAATGGGGGAAAGGAATGAGAAAAGGGAGTGGGAGAAGTGTAGCACTTTCGGTTCTGAATTATGATCAGGGGCGGAGCCAAGGGTTGACTAACCTTGACTGTAGCCCCCCCTAAATTCCCAAAATTTGAAGAAAAACTCTTTGATTTAATTTATATTTTGTATTTAGTCTACCGTTTATGGTGTTTTAGAGCAACTGCAGTGGTGCGAGTATAACCAAAGACCAAAGAGGAAAAAAAAGACCAAATTTTGGGTTTAATCTGGTGTGTGACCCTACGGTGGAAACACTAAATTTGGTCAGACGGACATTATACCAACGCCTGGTGTGGGGCGTAGAATATACCAACGCCTGGTGTGGGGCGGGGAGTATACGTTCGCCCGGTGTAGAAAAAAGAATAAAAAAAGAAGAAAAAAAGTGGGGCGGAGGTATTATGCCCGCCCCATGCATTTGAAGTTTGTAAAGAGTGGGGCGGAGGTATTAAGCCCGCCCCACACAAAAGATTAAAAAAAAAAAAAGACGGGCGTGCATTATACGTCCGCCTGGGGTGGGACGTGGACTATACGTCCGCCTGGTTATGGGGCGTGGACTATATAAACGCCCGACTATATTTGGGTTTGGTCTTGATCGCAGACCAAATTTGGTCTGGATTTTAGTCTTTGATCAAATTTTGATCGATGGTCCGTCCCACTACGCCTATCAACTGGACACTATATTTGGGTTTAGTCGTCCATTGTGGACGCTCTTAGAGCGTCCACAGTGGTGCGAGCATAACTAAAGACCAAAGACTAAAAAAAAAGATCAAATTTGGGTTTAGTCCGTCCTGTGGCGTAGCGGGTGACGAGTAAATTTGGTCGCGCGTTGATATAAAGTCCGCTTCATCGTCCAGCGTAGATAAAGATTACGCCTGGCATGGGGCGTTGATAAAGATAACGCCTGGTATAGGGGTTGATAAAGATAACGCCTGTATGGGGCGTGAACTATAGCAACGCATGGTGTGTGGGACGGAGATTATACGTTCGCCCGGGTTCAAAAAAATAAATAAATAAATGGGGCGTTGATAAAGACAACGCCCCAAGCAAAGTTTTCAAAACTTTGTGAAGGTGGGATCATGACTATATCAACGCCTGGGTGTCCGGCGTTAACTTTACGTACGCCCCATCCAGGCGGACATTATACCAACGCCCCATCCAGGCGGACATTATACCAACGCCCTGCATCAGGCGTTAACTTTACGAACGCGCGGCTACAGGCGGACATTATACCAACGCCCGTCGGGTAGGCGGACATTATATAAACGCCCGACTATATTTGGATTTGGTCTTAATCGCCGACCAAATTTGGTCCGAGTTTTACTCTTTGATCAAATTTTGATCGATGGTCCGTCCCACTACACCAGCCCACTCGACACCAAATTTGGGTTTAGTCGTCCACTGCAGTTGCTCTTAGCCCACTAAAAATTCCTATATTTTTATAAATTTATTTTATCCCCCTCGAAAAAATATCTGACACCGCCACTGATTATGATCGCACATTGCAACACTATTTCGTAGGATCTGTGACATCTCTTCTTTTCCAATCTTGTGTCTGCAACTCTTTCTCTTGTCTAGAACTTTTGTCTTTTTTTTGAGAGAGAGATTCAATTCAATTATTTCACTTCCAAGTCTTACTTGCACTCGAGATTTGAAATCTCACTTTATTTATTCTCTTCCACTTACGGAGCTAGAAGAAACTGTTTGGTTTTTAACTTGATCATTATGCAAGAAATGGCATCCGAGGGGGTAAGTAAGGTCCAGCCAATATCCTACAATTGGATGCTTACTCAAAATGATCAAGAGCAAATTCTCAAGTTCACCACTAGCGACTTTGTCGATGTGGTTTAAGGATGCCAATCCGGAGAAAGAAAGAAATGCTAATTTTAACCATGACATCAACCTTCTCTTCTATGTAGATGAATTTTCAAGGGGGAAAATCTTTAGATTTTTGTTAAAAGAAAAAGAGAGAGGAAAAAAAAAAATCCCAGCGGAACAAAAACCGTAGCTGACTCGCTAATTTGAACATGTTTAATCTATATCTTTAATTATGACCGCATTATCCTTACTCTCCTAACATTTTAATATAAATTCCGTCAAAAAAAATAGAATTTTTATTCTTCTTAGTTCAATCATTCAACACCCAGTTGTATTTGAAACAGGTAAACAGTTGAGACCACAGTTTGAAAGGATAGGTCATAGGTGCAACGCAAGACGAAACGTTCATTTGTCTCAATGTCATTGGAAACAAGCAATTTGATTTTACACCTTATCAGATCTCAAAAAATAATCCATGGTTGTAAGTTTGTAACATAAGATCCAAACCGAAAGGAAAAATCTTTAATGGAACTTTTGGGCTCCAGAGTTGTTTACGTGGGAATCTCGCATAGTCATTGGTGCCTGGAGAACTGTAACCATTAGCAACAATGAAGTGCTCACCTGGAAAGTATTGCTTAACATCTTCCCCTTCAGAAATATGGTTAGAGACAACTGCGCCACTTCACCCTCCATTTTATTGAGAATCGGCTAAATTTAAGGTGTGAAGCACCATTCAGGGAAATCATGTCTAACAATATCATTTTTCAACTTGAATATTTTAAAGATAAATCGAAAAAAAAATTGTATAAAAAATAAATACATATCCACTTATCTTTCCAGGAAAGGATGGAATCTCATTATGGGTAACAAGCTCTTTTGAATACCAGTCTATTAGCTTGAACCTACGGGAAAACTAGAATTATTAGGAAAAAGACATCATTAAAATTATGTTGGATGATTTGCTTTTGAAATCTCTTTTCTCACTTCAATATCTCCGCACTCACTTAGAATGCAAATACTTGTTTATTTTCAACTTCCTAATTCTAAGACATCCTCTACATTTAGGAACAAAATATTTAGCCCATGCCACCAAATTTCTTTTATTACAGAGGAACAATATCTTTAGCCCATGCAACCAAATTTCTTTTATTTACAGGTAATAGAAGAACCTCAAAGAAAGTTCCTCATTATTTGTCCATCATTTTAATTACATAAGCATGCATCTAAAACATTGAATGATAACAAATTGGTAAACTAGAGATAACATTATTAGTCATAATCAATCTACCTCCCTTTGACATGTAGGTTCTTTTTCCAAGCTCACAATTTCTATTCAAATTTATGGAAGATTTTATTCCAGACATTTTTGCGGTCGGACTTACTACCTAAAGAAATACCTAGATAATTTATAGTTAGTTGAGTAATGTTGCAACCAAAAACTTATGCACACGTTTCTCCATTATGCATATTACAAAGTTCTAAAATCGTACTTTTCTTGGAATTCATCTTCAAACCAAAAATAAGTTCATACCAAGACGAATGTGCTTTAAGTTTTGAACCTAATCTTCATCATTATCAAGAAAGGAAATAAGGTCATTCGCAAATTGGATCGAGGGACTTAATCACTAATCCACTTGTGCTACTTTTAATCCATGAAAAAAATCATCATCAACAACCTTTTTGATCATCAAGAAAATAACCAACAATAAAAATGAAATAAAAGGTGAAATTGGATCTCCTTATTTAATACCTTTCTGAGTTCTAAACATTTTAGTGGCTTCTCCTTTTGCACCAATGTGAGTCTAGTATTAGCCACACACCATTTTATGCAGTTCTTCTGATCATTACCAAAACGAAATCTAGCCAGATCAATATCAATACAATTTTAGTTGATATGACCAAAAGTTTTTCAGTGTTTAATTTACAAAATAAACCATTTTTTCTCTCAACCCTGAATTAATGAACACATTTGTAATCGAAACGCCATCATTGATTTATCTTCCATTCGCAAAATACACTGGTATCATAAATAATTGAAGGAAGTACTAATATAATATTTCAGCTAATAGTTTAAAGATCAGTTTATGTAATTTTAATTTGAAAAATTATTTTTATTGGGTTTGTTTCGGTTGAGCAAGGGGTTTTGTCTCACTAGCCGAACCTATTCGTCTAGGAAAAAGAACCCAGACGAACCTCAATATGGAAACAACATATTGAGGTTCGTCTAGGAAATACCAAAAATAATTTGTCTTGGGGATAAACCCAAAAACCCTAAAAAAACAAAAAAAAATAAAATAATGGAAAAGGTACCAAACCACCACCAATTTTTCACCGATAGGAAAATGAACATGTATAATACTTGTAGAAATTAAAAGAATAACTTTTAATGTGGAAAAGTAAAGCACAACACACAAGAATTTCGTAAACGAGGAAAACTACAATGGTCGAAATACTCTGAAACCTAATCCAGTTTGGACACCACACTGTATTAAATCGCTACAAACCGAGTCCACACTTCCAGAAACTCAACTTCAGTCTTGCTCCTGTACGCCTCTGAATCCAACATGATTCTATATACTTGATTCCCTTATCGAACGTCTTCTACAACCTACGACTTGCTTCAGCGGAACTGAAGACTTTTGATATATTTATCTTCCTCTAAAATAAAACCTTTTGATTTCCCTTCATGTATGTTTCAATCAAGATTTGGAAATATGTTTTTTGTAGATCGATGTCTAGCATACCTCCAATACCCGAAACACTTACACTCTTATCAAAGAGAACCCTAAATCACTACCACCTCACAAAAAAATCCAAACAAATCATATAAGAGTTTAGATATTTATCTAGCAGAATCACAAAGTCTGAAACAAAGAAAAATTTGTAATTTTTTTTTACCTCATTCCTGATTTATAGTTCGTTGACTACAATAACCAATAACAACAAGATCCTGGTAGAAAAAATATCAGGTAAAAAATAATTTGACCTGGTTCTTGCTCATGTCTTTGTCTGATATGTGAGAGCAACAAGGGAAGATGAGACCTGCAGTTCTAGTTTTTTCACAGGAGAGCAAAGCAAATGAAAAATCTATAGTAACACTCTGAAACATCGATTTCCTTGAGCATTCCAGTTACGACAATTGAGCCCAAGCTATATGTAACCCTACTACACACATTTTTTTTTTTTGATTCTAGTGAATTAATTTGCTCGATTGCCGGTGGGTTCCCGGAGTTCCAATCATGCACGCCAGTAACCACAAGGTAATTTTCGATATGTTGCAAAAGGATTCAGTCAGATTACCAGCATCTGATACTTAAAATAATAAGCGTTTGCAGTCCAACGGTTAGGATAATTGCCCTCCAAGCAATAGACCCGGGTTCCACTTCCCGGCAGACGCAACGTTACAATTTTTTTGGAGTTCTGACTCCCACCGGCCACCGCAAGAAAATCTACATCCACATTGCTTTGCCTGTGCTCGGCTTATAGAAGATGCACGTTTCAATGTGAACACTACTAGTCATACACTTAAAATTGCATGCACGTTTTCAGTTCACAAATTTCTATTACAGCAACTGAAACTATAGGACTTCGGCGTTTAGTACAGGTGTAAGTGCAGTGGACAGGATACTCGGTCATCCTCCAAGTTTACAAGAATGCTGCATAATCATCCGTCTCAAATATGACAAGACATTTAAGTCCGCCCAACTGGATGGTAAAGGTTCTACCAGTGGACATTTGTAAAATCAGGCAAGTACTTTTTTTCTTATAATTGTTGGCTAAGAATGTAAAATTCGTAGACTAGTGCTATCTAGTTTTAGCAGAACCCATAACATTATAATTAGGGCTGCACATGGGTCGGTTTGGGTCGGTTTTGGCCTCACCCACCACCCGACCCACTGATGGCGGGTAATAGAAGTTGTCACCCGCAACTGACCCAACAACACAATGGGTCGGTTTTCACCCGACCCATTGTGACGGCGGGTTTGGTCGGGTGGGTGGTGGGTTACCCACCATAAAATAAAATGACATTACATTAACAAGGAACAGAGTTATTGAGTATAACTGTATAACAGTATAAGTGTATAACAAAGTTGATAAAGCTAACAATAAAAAGGAACAGAGTTCAATTGTTCAAAGCTCAAAAGATAAAAGAGTGCATTAATATTGAGTATTGCCTACTATACTAAAGCCTAATATCATATAAAGCGACCAACAGCGAGTCGCTGCAAGCCTGCAAGTTTGTGGATGTTTTACCTCCGAATGGCTGAAAGCCTGAAATAAAACGAAGTCTGTAAATTAGTTACAGTAACAAAGATGTACTCAGAAAGATCAAGCTACTGACAATGACCCTTGGCGTCATTACCTTGTCTAGGCCAATAGGAATCAATCATCTATGAGTCTATGACGATAGAAGAAGCAGCAAGGTCACTGAAACTGAATAGCTCTGCAAGCGAAATGAACAATTAGAATGAATGAGACGGTAGATGAATTTCTTGAAACAAGTAAAATAGCTCTGCAAGCGAAATGAACATTTTAGTTTATCCATCCACAACAACAGCAAGTACCAACACAAACTGCCCATCAGTACACCGGACAGTCACTGTAATTAGATGAAATAGTACACGGTAGCTACGCGTGCTTTACAGTTTTATTGTACTTCTCTTACAGCAACGTTCTAAATATAGGATAGCTAGATGTCCTGCCTGCTATTCGAAGTCTTGAAGTGAAAAACCCCAAAAATTCTCTAATCAGTACACCACCTAATCTGAGCATTATCCTTCTAGATACTAATACAAACACAATACCATAAATTGAATATTAACGACCTCAATATAGAACACAAAGTTTAGACAGACATGACATAAAGCTTCACTACCAAAGGACCCCAATAACCAAAAGACCTCAATAACATAATGTCCAAACATAAAGCTTCACAACCCTATTTTTAGGTCGTTAACTTGAAAAACTCAGATGCAAAAAATGATTGCCCTGACCTATGCAAAAAAACTCAACTTCATCATAATCTCAACATCCAAATTCAACTATAAGAACATATAAAATATCCTAATACTAAGAACATCAAGATAACAGACAATACACAGATCAAAGCAAAATTTGAAAAGCCAAATTTCAAGATTCTCAAACCATAGAAAACAGTATAACAAACATCAAACAGATATAAATTTATTTAACAGTTAGCATCTAAAGAGAAATCCTATTATGTAAAAATAAAAGTAAAAATCATCTAAGGAACAAGAACAAAATAACTGAATTTAAGAAATCCAATTGATATGAGGTACACGACATTGTGACAATGCCTCTGACATGTTGATATAGAGATAACTATGAGTGATCTTCGGATTTCAAAAGATTTTTGTTATAGATTACTAACATAACAGGGCAGTTAACATAACAGGGCAGTTAATCTATTCACATAGCATGCATTATGTTTAGTAAACCATGTACTTTCATGTAATAAACATGTTGCAGTAAAACTCACAGTGTCATGAACAACAATAGAGCCAAGGAAAATTTAGACATACCAGACTCAGCAATATCAATCTCCTCCTCCTCGACTCCAAGGGTAGATGAATCCATGTCTATTGGTGTTCGTAACCAATTTTGTAACAAAATTAAGGCCTCAAGTGTCTTGGGCTTTAAGGAGCTTCGAAAAGGATCCAAAATTCTTTTTCCGGTACTAAATGCTGATTCTGAAGCAACGGAAGAAACGGGAATAGAAAATATATCTTTAGCCATAAGTGGCAAAATGTCAAACCTCGCAGCATTTACCTTCCACCATTGTAATATATCAAAAGTAGCATTTTCATTTGTGGGTGTGTAGATCGGTTCAGCCAAGTACCTTTCTACCTCAGATCTCCCATTGTCCTCCACATTACTCAATTGATGCTTTCGTTTATTCCTTACCGCCATATACTTGGCCTTGCTAGAAATAGTACTTCCAAAACTCGAAGAACTTTGAGTAGAAGTAGAATTAGTCTCGCCCACAGATTCTGATGAAGATACTGCACATCTAACATTTTCTGCTTTATAAGCTACAAACAACTCCACAAAATTTTTCAGAACTTCTTCAACCCATTTTTCTACAAGTTTTTTCTTCATTGATGGGTCATAATGCACAATTAAATCTTCAACAGTCACAAATAATCCATGTTCTTTCTCTCGTGGATCAAGAAGTACATCCATAAACATCAACGAATTCATCTTTCGGTATGTTCCCCAATATTTGTTGTACTTGAGCAACATTACAGCACCCATGTGGCTTAAGAAAGGGTCCTCATGTGTATTTTTCCATTCTTCTAATTCTTGACGAACAGTGCCAAGTTCCAATAAGAAAGAATGAGAAGTAACATAAGTAGAAGATGAAAATGCAACAGTTGCTTCATAAAATACGTGTAGAAACTTAATCAGAACTCTCGCGTTGCACCAATCGTATCGTTCAGGAGCATGCACTTTTGGCCTGTTTTTTTTCTTGGCTTTCCTGACAGCAGCAGAATCTTCTTCTTCAGTAGTATCAAGTTCTTCTTCATTGTCTGATTCCAGATCATAATCAGCATCAAGATCAACAGTGTCATCACCATCACCCATAATATTATCTGGTACTGGAATATCAAAGCAAAACTCTTCACAAAATGCCTTATCCAACTCACGTAGCATTTCAAATGCCTTTTCA
The DNA here is from genome assembly GCF_003573695.1 of Papaver somniferum. Classification (NCBI taxonomy): domain Eukaryota; kingdom Viridiplantae; phylum Streptophyta; class Magnoliopsida; order Ranunculales; family Papaveraceae; genus Papaver; species Papaver somniferum. Next base: position 12,346,726 of record NW_020621936.1, on the reverse strand, counting down.
TATCTTTCAGCAGCAACAAGCATTAATTAAGTAGAATTCCACCGCGTTCTCACATCTAATATCAGACCCTTCTTACAATCTATTCTTTCCGACTCAGCAGCCTCCGTAAACCTTTTATATCTTGCGGGAGATTTCGTGACATATTTTACCACTGCCCTGATCCTGAGAAGTGATGTATGATACTTCTTCATACCGTCCTTCACAACAAGTGCAAGTACGTGAGCCGCACATCGAACATGTAAATGTTTAGCTCCGAGTAATGCAGAACCCCAACTCTGAACTCTCTTCCTCAAATAGTCAACATCAACTTTATTTGCAGACGCATTATCAAGCGTCACAGTGAAAACCTTTTCAAGTCCCCAGTCTAGCAAACATTTCGCCAAAGCCTCTCCAATATTTGTACCTTCATGGCTATCAATCAAGCAAAAACAGATAATTCTTTTATGTAGTTTCCAGTGATGATCAATGAAATGCGCAGGCACTACCATATAATTGTAATTCTGCGATGACGTCCAAGTGTCAGTAGTAAGGCACACTCTTATCTTGTTTGCTTTGAAATAACTTTTCAGATTAGCGTTCTCTGTCAAAAACAGCTTGCACACATCACGGTATATTGTCATACGACTTGGAAGCTTAAATCGAGGCTCAAGATACTTACAAAAAGCTATAAAACCTTCACCTTCAACAATTCTAAAAGCCATTTCATCGGTAACGATAAATCTAATCAGCGCTCTCCTGCACGCATCTTCAGAAAAAGACACCCCAACCAACTGTGGTTCCTCTCCAAGCTTGCAAGGCTGGAAGTCAAGTGTTTGTTGTCCGTCATCTCTAGCCTCATTCATTTCATTCTTATACTTCTGACACTTATCCAAATGATGTTGGAGATTAGAAGTCCCATGTTTCTTACCATCCAAATTTTTCTTACCAATCTTGTAATTAGCCTTTTTCCAATATTTACATTTCGCTCTCTCACCATTTTCATAAATATCATAGTGATCCCATACCTTTGATCTCTTCACACCAGCATTAGGATTATTATCTAATGTTTCACCTGCGGCACAAGCATGTGAAGGTTCAGAAGCTGGTGTAGATGAGCCAGCGGTACTCCTTGTCCCTGCTGATGGTCCATGCACTTGTCCAGAACGCGGTGGACGTGGAGGGGGAGGTCCCATTTGTGATGCCACTCCATGTATAATTGGAAGATTAGAAGCAGAATCATCTTCTGAGATTTCAACCATGGTAACCTGCACAAAAGAAACAAGTTACATCAGTAAAACACATTACAATCAAACACCATACTAACACCATACTCAATTGAATATTTGCAACAATTGAAAGTACTAACACCATACTGAATTGAACAAAATACTCATGACTTAGTTCAAATACCAAACAAATTAACTAGGTTGTACTAAAGAACTGAGATTGATTTAAAATTTAAAATCAAACTACTGGTTCTGATTCTTCTGAACATAAATGAGTAATTCCAAATACTCATTGTTGCAGTTGCAGCTTAGAAGAATAACACCTCTAAAAACACATAAATATTAACAACGAGGTCCACACTCCACAGTAAGACTTCTCCCTGATATTATCATATATACAAACAAGTTAAACCCTAAATTGAAAATGCATGAATCAACGAGGTCCACACGACATTTATAGACTGTATTTTAAGTTTCAAAATTCTAATTGACTAGGTAATTTTCACAAACAGTTATAGGCTACTCTAAAAAATCAATTAAAACTTGCTAGGTAATCAATTCAAGGCTTGATTTATGATGGTAATAATAACTTATTTGGATGCCTAGATTTACAAATCTTCATGAAATCATTTATCACATTAAAATATATACACATCTTGATATTAAGAGTTAAACACAAAGAGATTAGACAATTTCAAGCTAAATATGTCGGTGTGCAAAATCAAATATCAGACTTACAAAAATTATTAAGTTCAGTCCATATAAACTTATAAAAATCTCTAAGTTCAGAAATTATACAAAATTTCTAAGTTCAGTCCATACAAACTTATAAAAATTCTTAAGTTCAGACCATACAACTTATAAAAACTTCTAAGTTAAGAGATTATACAAAATTTATTGAAGTACACCAATTTAATTCTAACATGTAGCTTCAACTGAGTCCTAGCGGTAGGGTTGCCGAAGGCCTTATGTTAACGACAGAAACATCCTCTCAACAAAGAGAGAATGAGCTACAAGTAGCTTTTGCGATTCACCGCTAGGACCATTTTTATCATGCTCAATGAGATTCTATCAAACTTCACCTAAACAATATAAAAGGAACCAAAATAAGCAAAACAGTTGGATATACCTTCTTAGTTTTCCTAAACCAACTCTGATTAGTTCTTCTTCAAACTCTAATGAATTGAACTTCAGTTCTTCAATCTTGACAAACCCTACCATGGAATAAAAAAAAAACATTAGATTCAGATAAACAACAAACCATAAAATGGAAAGGACATATAAAAGGAACCTAAATAATCAAAACAATTTCATAGTTGAATATACCTTCTTAGTTCTTCTTAAACCAACTCTGACCAGTTCTTCTTCAAGCTCCAATGAACTGAACTTCAGTTCTTCAATCTTGACAAACCCTAACATGGAAAAATAAAATAAAGGGTATTAGATTCAGATAAATTGAGCGCTGCCTAAACACATAAACATTCAAGAATCCTTTGAATCTACTGATTAAACTCTTCATTAATGAGTTCTAACATAGTAACATCATACCAATTCATTCCAAACTGAAATTAAAAAACAACACCCTAAACAGATAAACCCTAAATTGAAAATTACAAGAAATCACATCATCAAAAAATTACAAGTTTACAACGGTTCCTAATCTTACCTTCCGTTATTGGTTTGCTTCTGGTGATGCCGATGATCCACAAAGCGAATCTGAGACTGAGCGAAGAAAAAAGAATGGAGTTGGAGACTTGGATGGAGATTGGAGTCTGTCTGAGAAGGAGAGAAGACTCAGAAGAGGCCGCGGAAGAGAAGAGAAGGAAAATGCGATTAGGTTAGGTCTTTTACTTTTATACATCAATTCAACGGCTCTGATAATTCATCCTAGGTTAGATCTAAGGGTCAGGAATCCTACGCTAGTTTTGGGCGGGTGGGTGGGTCGGTTCGGGTGACGGAAGTTTCTACCCGCAACCGACCCAAAATAGGTGGGTTCTGGCGTGCCTCACCCATAGTCGACCCATGCCTCGGCGGGTTGGGTCGGGTGCGGGTATTTTTGGTCGGGTACGGGTTGGGTCGGCGGGTTGGGTCGGGTATGTGCAGCCCTAATTATTACTGCTAGTCAATGCACCATTTGTATAAGTTTATTCATCAAACCCAAGGAGTGATCTGAGAAAATTTACCGAGGATATCCTCATTTAAGCGCCCAATTATTTTACATCATGGGGGATTAGCAGCTACCACGCCAAGATTACATTTTTCACTTATGACCAAGACTTTTGGGATACAAGATGAGAGTGAGACTACTACTTATGATCAAACAATGTTCTCAAGGAGAAAGCTAATAGAAAGGTAGAGAGAGAGAGAGAGTGCCGAAGGACTCACAGAATACAGATTATTTGAAATACCATCTAATTAATTCCTAATGAAAGAAACCCCCTTTTGAATGCTTCCAGCCAATTCTTTCTTTGCCTTCTCCAACCCAGTCCTGTAGAACATCATCCATGTTAATGAATATCAGCTCATAGTCACTTTTTTGGTAACTGTTATATGAAAACTGTTCTTATGTACAAAAACGTTTCTATGGCTAAACCTCATTTTTGACACATAATCACTTCCAACAGAGATAAGTTAAACTGTGTAAGAATCATCAGAAACGATCTCTCAATTCAAGTCAGCACTCGACCCCCTTAGTAGTTGAAGTGATATTTCCATAATGGTGCAGTCATAGAATGTGGGAGTTCATATATTACAAAAAGCAAAATTATGCTGGGGAAACCAAGTTTCTTTCTGGTCTTAAAACGGAAATAAATTCTCAATGATAGCTCCTTAGTTACATTTTTTATTTTGATCTCAATGATGAAAACTAGGTTAGCAATAATCAATTATGGGGTAGATAAATAATTTAGCATCATCAAAATTTGTTCCAACAAGGCCTTAATTTGCAAGTCCTAGGAGCATTTATACAGTTGAGGAAACATACCTTTCATACTCATTCAAGGGGCCTAGGGGGAAGATCTCCTCGACTCCAGTTCGACCGAGCCTCACTTTTGTTGCAAAGAAAGGTAGCTCCGTCACCTAAAATGAGAAAACAGTACTTGTACTTTATATCAATTTTATGTATAGATGTTTAGCCAAAATTCAATCAGATATGCTACTTTTTGCAGACAAGAAGCGAAAATTAACCTGAGAAGTAACAAAAGAGCATTCCACGATGCCAGCATCTCCTCTCATGCCCCTCAAGCAAGCATCAGCGAACTTGGCAGCAGCATATGCCTGAAAATTTATTTGCACGTTATTTTAAATGTCATTTGCTTAAATTTTTCGTAGGTCAAAAATTAATGCGAAATTTAAAGAAAAAAGGAACGCAAACGTGAAGGATGATCTACTGACCATTGAAAGTGTTGCAGATCCAGCACCTGCTTTGGCCTGCAGAAGGATGTAAACAATTTCAACTTAATCTCAATGAAGAAACTATTAATAAACCAAACAAATGAAGAACGCCAATTGACCAGCTTAAAACATAGTGAGGAATTTTCTATTTGTCTTTTATCTGGACTTCTTCATAAACTAATGGTGCCCACAGGGTTCATCAAACTCATACCTTTTGAGCCTCTTCTCGTGCTTAGATGCTAAGGGATCAATAATCAAGGATCGCAGAATCGGTGGCTAATTCACTATGTTTACAGAAAGAGAAATCAGATAAGCAAGCATAATTGAGGGTTTACTGTCTTCCTTGAGGATAAACAAGAGCATCAATTTCTTTGTCTGGCCACAAACAATCCGTATCTAGTTTGTCTTACTTTTACTTCTGTTAATGGTCCGTCTAACCAATGACCCAAATCTTTTGCACCTGAAGGTAATCTTATTCCTGGATCACTCACCTGTGACTTCCTACAGATAATACTATCATTTCATAGTTGCCTATGTTTAGTGTGGCTGTTGAATCCTTCTTGATCTTTGAAATTCAGCAGAATAGGAACGACTTACTGATTAAATATGTTTTGTTGTCCTACTCAAATGAATATAAATTATTTGGTGACATCATTAACCTCAGCTGGAGGTAACGTTGTCAAGCAAAAACGATGGATATAGTTATTGCTCGACTCGTAATTCATATGTTGTAAAAAAAAAACAGTTGTGAGTTGAGCAACAATTGGGACAGGCATACAGTGATGGTTTACTTAGCCTCCTATAAAGAGAATATGCAGTTTGAAGAGCTACATACAATTGAATACAACAACAGTCAAACAGATACAATGGTATTACCTCAACAACTTCTGTTCCCCCATTTTGAATGCGATCAGTAAGGGCGTTAATCTCTTCTGGAGTGAAAGAACAAGGGGGGCTAACCTGCATGATTTACAGTTAGTTAATATATAGATAGAAATAGAAGAGATGAAATAAAAAAAATATCAAAAGAGGTTAAACCTGTGATAGAAGAGGTAAGATTGTAACTCCTGCATGACCCCCAACAACGGGAACACTAACTTCTCTAGGATCAACCCCTAAAACTTCTGCCTGTAAGAACCCAAAAGAACAAGCATAAGAAATCCAACATCAACAACTGTAACAATAGAAGGCTTCAACAAAAATGAAACTTAAAGTCGCATTAATAGCTTCACAAAGCAACTAGCTTGTTTAAGTCTGATTAAAGGTTTTATAGTGTTGTTCTGGTCATTCTAACCTAAAAGTTTTACAATTATCTAACCTAAAAGTTTTGTTTGGTAAAAAAAAGGTTTACCTTATACAAGAACACAAGAACAAATGAGCAAAATAAACTGATTTCTCAGTAGAACATACCACAAAAGTGTTAGCCCTAACAACATCAAGAGTTGTGACTCCCAGAAGCTTCTTAGGATCAAAGGTGCCTGCCTTCTTGAAAACCTCAGCTGCTATAGGAACAGTAGAATTTACTGGATTGCTGATCAAGTTCACAATAGCATTAGGACAGCACTTGGCAATGCCTTCTGCTAGAGTTCTAACAATTCCAGCATTGATCTTGAACAAATCATCTCTTGTCATTCCTGGTTTCCTAGGAACACCGGCAGGAATGATTACAAGATCCATCCCTGTTAGTGCATTCTCAAGTTGTGGCTGCCCAAGAAAACCTCGTACCTAAAGTCCAAAGAACTAAATTCATAAGTAGACCTTAATTCCAAATACGACGACACTAATTTTAGCATAACTACCTTGAATCTCATTAAAACTATGTCAATTACTCACCACAGCACCAGTGTCCATGTGACTAACATCCGCGGTAACACCAGGAGCATTAACAACATCGTAGAGATGGAGAACTGATACCAATGGGTTCATCTTCATCAACAATGCAAGAGGTTGACCAATCCCTCCAGCAGCACCCAAGATAGCAACTTTAAACCCTGGTGCACCACCTTTTGCTCGGCAATCTGCCCGTCTCAAACCAGAACTTCCCTCCATCTGCATAATTTGCACAAAAAGTAAACAACCAGCAATCATCATCATATATGAGCAATACCCATTACTAAATATCAAAGCAAATTCTCGAAAACTAAATCAAACCCACAAAATTACAAGAAACCAATTCAAGAAACTTATGAAAATTTGTGAATACCAAAATCGGGAATATAAAGAAAACCCAGATAAATTCAACTTGACTTTAAGAGTAGAGAATTGAGACCTGGAGATTAGAAGGGTGGAGATGAGCTGCAATCCTCGCAATTCTTTGATTAGCTTCTGAACTAGGCTGCATCTTTGTGTGTTATATAAGCTACTGATCAGAACTTATAGAGATGATGCAAAAGTATGGGAATGGAGTTTGAGGTAACAAACAACTATTTATTGATATGATATCAATAAGACGAGGAGATCTGAGGAGAGATAGAGAGAGTGACGTGATTGGGGTTATTGGAATTGGGATGTGTGGAAACAGAAATTCATGATCCTTATCCTTTCCTTCTGGTCTGGAGTTTTTTTTCGTTGCTCTCAAATTTCTAATTTTTATTTTTCCTCTTGAAGTTTCCACCGTTGCAGTTTCATCAAAACAATCTTGCTGAGTTTTAACAATCCTGGTCACTTCCTCCACGTAGCTGAACGTAGAGGTGTAAATTGGGCTGTGCCACCACGAGCACAGTCCAGCCCAGCATGCTAAAATTTGAGCACAGTCCAGTCCAGCACGTGACTTAGCCCAGCACGGCACAACACGTTAGTTAAATTGAGTTTGACTAATTGGCACAGTAGCACAGCACGCGGCACGAATAAACATGTGGCCCATCGCAGCACAACACGTTAAGAAAGTACGTCATAACATGTATAAATACATCATATAACAGGGCATAATATATCACATTTTTTGTATATTTCACAAAAGAGTCACTATTCTAGCTAGTTTTTAACATTTTATGTTGGTTTATTTATAATAACATATATAATACCTTAATATTTTGAAAATATATTTCAATATCGTTGTTATAATGTCGTCAGCTATATTTAACTAGAACATTAATTTACATGACAATAATCCAATTTTATATTTGATGGGTTATTTCTTTTTATTGAATAAACTTGTTAATTTTACTTGAAATAATTTCAAATTATATGTTGTCTAATTAATTCTTCTCATAATGTCCGACTTAATGTATACATTAAGTGATTTCATTATAGCATGTGTATCAGCACGGCACAACACGACACGTTTATTCGTGTGTTGTGTCGTGGGTTGTGTTGTGCCTAGCTTTTGACTAGTAAAGCACAGCACGGCACAATACGTTTAAATCGTTGGCACAGCACAGCACGACACATGGCACGTGAAGCACGCGACTTCGTGTGCCGGGTCGGCACGTTTTACACCTCTACCTGAACGGGTCCCCCACCCGGGCCACCCCTGGCCAAATGTGTTAAGCCGGTTCCAATGGTCATAACAAACCGGTCAGTTTGCCAGTTTTGCGCCCACTCGCAAACTAGCAAACAGACCTAGCTTAGTGGAAATTTTTCCACTTAGTTGAGTGAGGTCGAGTCTCTACTGAGGGGTAGAGTGGCGACCGCTCAGTTGAAATTTCACCGAGCGTTCAGTATATATATCCAACGGTCCAAAATTAATCACCCTACGAATATCAAATTTCAATTTCATTTCAATCACATTTTCACTTCAATTTTCACTATTTCGTTCCAATTTTCATATTTTCACAATGCAAACTCAATATGGCAGTTCGGGATAGTAGATTTTCCTTAACTGAAGATGAATGCATTTGCAGGAATTATGTTTTTGTTATACTGGATAATATCAATCGTCCACAACAACAACAACAACAACAAATCAGTTTTTAGGAAAATATAATTCCAGAGATTCCAAGAAGAAACATTGAACTTTAATTATCGAGATACAAGTCAGTTGTGTGGTCGCTTCCAACTAATCAATAAGGATGTAAACTTGTTTGTTTCCTTGTTTATGCTAAGCGATCGAAACGTAGATGTGGAGCAAATGTGTCGGACGGAATGGTACAACAGAAACGGAAAATATTTTCAGTTCGAAAATTGTTATCTAATCTTGAAAGTGTTGTCCAAATATGATGCATTTAATTAAGTTAAGTTAAATAAGTTGTATGAGTTTAGTTAGGTTAAGTAAGTTGTATGCATTTACTTCAGTTAAGTTCAGTATACTTTTAAGATATCATTATGTTATCTGATAGATTAAAAATAACATCTAATTTTCAACGTTACTTCTTACTCATAAATCTAATTTTTAAATTAATTTACATTAGTGCGTCTTTCATAAATCTAGATGATGAGATATAAACTAGACAATCTTAACTTTAAAAAAAAAAGACTTTAAAGAAAAAATCAGGGACAATGTTCTTCATCTTAATTATCTTCTTCATTTCACATAACTTCCAATCAATGCCTCATGAATGAAGTTTCTTTTCTTTCCTTGAACTCTTCATTTCCTTTTTTTAGCTGGAGGTTTGATTTGGTCAATATCCAATACTCTTAGACTTCTTTACTTTTTACCTATTTCTTTGTAACTGTCACATATCTAACTGGGGCTTCAAGTACCACTCCAGCAAAATCAAGTTGGGTTGGTCAAGTTGGCTTTCAAATTGTTCCATTTGAATTCTTTTTGAAGAAGATATAAAGAGAAAAAAATTGTGCAAAAATTTTGGGATAAATTTTGTGTTTGGATTTTACTTATTTATATCGGTAGAGAACTAGCGGTTGGAGATGAAATCTCCACCGAACGATTGAGACTAAACCCCTCATCTTTTGATAGAGACTGCATCGCTTAACCTTGTTACCATAGTGGCGTGGCAGGTGGCCTGGCATATGTTTGGGTTTGCCACTTACATAAGAACCAATTTAAGAACCAGACTAAACATCGAAATTGTAAGTATTAAGAATCGGATTGACTGTCGAAACTATATGATTTCTAGGTGGGAGTCAGATGGTTCAACCGGGATTACTAGGTCAGACATATAATGCTAAAAGTATTTTAAATTTACATAAAACTACTCATAGCATCCATCAACATTCATGAAATGAAAAATCCAAAACAAAGCTAAGTTAAGTTTTGTTTTTTTTTGCTTTAGCTTTCGGGTTTTCTCATACTGATCGAGAAAATTTCAAATCAAACCGGGGATAATATTTATGTGTCATTCCAGACGTTGATAATAAGCTTGGCTATAAAAGGGATTTTTAAACCCAAACATAAGTAATAGGTGCGTCCATCCTTATTATCAAATTCATGTGTATTAGATGACAACATTAATAGCGTTGGATTTTTGGATGTATACTTTAATAACTTTTGGACACAGGTCGCACCTAAAAACTGCGTGCAACTCGTTATATCTGGCGAAATCTAAATTTCATCGTCATTGCGTTCAGCTTTTAGCTTTTATAACTTTTACATATTTTACCTCACATGGTTGTGGTTGGAAATTTTGTCAATCTGGCAATTATAACGATTACTGTGGATGCTCTCATGCACTATTTTTAACGAAAATGTGGTAGCAAGTAGTTAGTCATTTTCTAAATAATACAAGGACGTGAAGTAAAATAATAACCCTAATTCTAGTTTCACTTACTCAGCTATTTCTGCTATTGAAAACGCATGGGATACCAAATACACCCAACTTTTTCGTTTGACAACCCGTATGGACAAAATTTAATACAATAACAAGTATACCAACTTAATGATCCTTGAAAATATGTATATAGAGCTTAAATCTCAACATCTTCTCAATCAGTATATGTATAAACACAAAGTCTGTGAACCTGATTGTTAAGCAGAGTACTTGGACGATCTCAAAAGTCAATATCCAAGATCAAGTCTGTCGTATCCAAATAATCCAATCGGAATTCTTCCAAGTGGTTAAACTTGTTATCTATCTTTCAAGATACAAATTATACAAGAAACAAGTCCTGCAGTCGATTATAATTAAGCGGACGTATCTACTTAGATTGAGTGCGTACAAACCTGTGTAAATCCAATTATAAAGATAAAAAATATAACGAGGAAAAGGAAAAACAAAAGACACCGGAAATTTTGTTAACGTGGAAATCACAATAGCGAATAATCATGGGACCTCGTCCATATTTGAACACCATATTTTATTAAGCCGCTACAGAAATTATCCTACTATCATACTTAGGAATGAAATGTAATTGAGACTGAATCCACCCTCCAAGAGATTCAGTTACAGTCACGCTCCTTATGTCTCTTGAACCTCGTTGTACGCACTTTATTCTCTTAGCTGACATCATTTACATCCTAAGATTTTCTTCAACCTAAGTGAAGACTTTTGATACCAATTTGCCTCTAACATATAAGCCTATTTGATTTCTGTTAAGATCAAAGATCAAGGTGTAAAAATTTGTTTACAATAGACAAATCTAGCAAACTTCACAAATATGGAACTTACGACTTCCAAAGAGCATGCCAGATTTTTAACCACCTCTCGAGAACAATCTTCGAAAGATGAACTAAGATCGGTTTTCAAATATCTATCTTGAGGAATCACAAAGTCCGAGATAAAGAGAACTTTGCGATTTCTATCTATCTTGTCCGAAAGAGATTACGAGAACCTCGATAACAGAAAAGACAGATCAGGATTCACGAACTATCAAGGTGAAGATAGTAGGACATGGCTTCACGAATCCCCAAAGCGAAGTCCTTTAGTCGTAGACCTAATTATGTTTCTAACAGAAAACCTAGTGTTAGAGAATAGCTCGGTTGAACCAACCAAGCGTTGGTATGCCAAGTTTGGTTGTCATATTTTAGTGAATCAAAACTCATCTAAGAATCGCTTGATTAGTTTTGATTAAATTAGGGATTGAAAAATTAGGTTTGAAGCCCCTATATAAACTAGATTTAAGTTTGGGGTCCCTATATTAATTAGTTTTAGGTTTGGAGCCCCTATATTGGGTCACCCCTCATCCACATTTAGGATAGTTAAATCCATAAGAGCCCTCAAAACCAAATCCTTGGAGCCCGTATAAGAGCATCTCCAACGGAGGGTGAATCTTGTTTTTTTAAGTTACACATAGGATTTTAGACTCCGTTTGGTATAAATTCATCTCCAACAGTAGGGTCCTATAAATTAGGAAGGACCAATTACTAAATATGAAGGTGTTCAAAAAAGTGTTATTTACATCTCTGGCTCCACCTCTATGTCATATATTTTACTAAATTCTTTAATGTTGGAGATGGTTTTTTAGATGTGAAGTCCTATATTTACTCTATATATTAGACCTGATAATTAAAAAAACTAAATTAAAAAGCCACATAAAATTTTTTAGGCTTTCTATTGGAGATGCTCTAATAGGTTTCTTTAAGAAAAGTTAAGCACCGGGTATGTACTGTTTAGAGAGTGAGCTTTCATTTGCAACCACCTCTTCTTCTTAATGGAATTAAAATTTCTGAATCAAACAATCCTGCTGAGTTTCAACCAGTGGGTGGTCAATCAGGGTCCAGGTCAAATATGTAAGGCACCTATCCCACTATGGGGTGGAAATGGGTAAATTTGTCCATTTGCCCACCCCGCTGGAGTTGCTCTAAGTCGACTAGAGTAGCGAATGTAATTCTTTGAAATTTGGATTGGCAAGTGAAGAAGAAGTAGGGACAACAACAACAGAGTGGCTAAACCTAATTTAAACTCTAGTGTGTGGATAGGAATCCAACCAATTTTCTCTTCAATTGTTGTTGTGCCTGGTCAGTTCTAGAGAGAGAAGAAATGGGTGAAGAGGAAGAGATTATTGTAGAAGAAAAGATAGACAACAATTTGAACAATGTCAAGGGTTTTCTGTGGAAGTTCCCTGTCTTCAAGACCAGAGAGTTAGGGAAGCTTGGCCCTGCATTTGGTCTTGGTGTTGGCTGTGGTGTAGGTTTTGGTGTGGGATTCCTTGGAGGTATATCTCTCTAATTTATTTTTCACAAACCCTTATCATAGTGTATCTCCTCTAAGATTGTTGACTTTGAGTTATGTCTGTGGGTGTCTTTGATTTGATATTTGTTTGTCTTCTCTCTTTGTTTACTCCACAATGTAAATTTGTAATTGTGCAGTACAGAGTTTGCCCAAACAATTTCAGTTTCACGTTTCTCCACATTTTACTTCAATGGGTTTGCTAAGCCACGTTTATTAGTATTATCTCAAGAAAACAGTAACTGATTTTTATCGCAGACAACTAATGCAAAATTCACTTAAGTTTCTATACTAAAGATAGACGGAGCTGGGTTGCGCCGATACCTGAAGGGAGAGGCTGTACCTGTATCGATACCGTTACGTTACCCCTCCGATACTGCTTTATCTCATTAGTCTAAACTTTTTGCTGACAACATAGGTCATTCTAGCCATATACAGCCTAAGCAGTTTATTGCAGATTTTCTTTTTGAAATTTTGCTCATAAGAATCTTAGTAGCACAGTATATGATGAATGAAATCATATTTTTGGGATTAACATTGAATTTATATTCTCTAGTACTATAAAACACCACGATTGAAAAATTATGTAAACACCGTATTGGCTGGTATCCGTATCGGCCATTTTCGGAAATGCCGTATCGTACTCCCCGATACATATTGGTATCGGATACCCGTACCAGTATCTCTGCAACTCAGATACAGAGAGATAGAGGCCAAGCTGCAGAAACACTCATTTCCTCACCAAGAAATGGCCAGATAGAGTGTTTAAGTATCCTCCAAAGACTTGACAACCCAATTCAGTCTTAAAGAAGTCCATCTTTATATTTGATACCTATAAATCTTGAGATCGATGTGTCCTTATGGAAAGGAACCGTCATGTAAAATTATCAAACTCATATCGCAGCTTTTCCAAGCTGACATATATGACACATTTGGAATTTTCTTCCAAGTAAAAGCATGTACTCGTGAAAAGAAACATGCAAAAGATCTCCTTCTCTTATGTTTTTCAGTTTTTCATGGCACTCTAGTTTTTTGTGATTCCACTGTGTTATTGTAGATAAAGTTGTGGGTCTACATGCTATATGTGTCCTACTAACTGTGTGCTCTGTGCTTCAAATGCCAGAATCCTAGTTCTATTAGAATTTAAAGGATTAAGAAGCTTGTCAAACAACTGTTGTACATTGCACTCTCTTTGTTTTGAAACACATCTGTTGAAACTTGAAAGTTCAAAAGAATCTTAGGTAATCTGATTGTTATGTGAAGGAGAGCTGGAGAGATGAGTATAAAGTCTTAAGGCAGTTTTACCATTGTGAGTTCAGGATTATTTTGTATTTTCTCTTGGAATCAGATAACGGTGATGATAAAACAAAGGAAATGAAACATTAGATGTTATAGCCAACAAAATCTACTTGCTCTTTGCTGCTTAAATTTTGGGGCTTACTTTCTGGATAAAGATGGGTCATCTCAAATTTCTTCGTCTAATATTAGTCTTTATACCGAGAATTCTTTATTCCTTTTTTAACTTTTTAAAATACTTTATGTGTACTAGGTTTATCTAGTAACAGCTTAGATGGACCTCGTGTTGAATACAATTAGAAAACAAAGTTTCACTGGCCCCTGACCTCTTACTTTTAATATGTTGTCTACATGGGATAAATTTGTGCGAAGCATTCTGAGATTCTATTGGAGTTGCTGCATATTCTCATCTATTCATTCTATCAAGATAAATTACTGGATACTATAGAGTCTGAGCAAGAGCAATGTATTGTAGGATTCCTGGAGTTCAATACTTACGCATGCATCTGTATTACGTAATATGTGTTATTTATCCTTATCCCATACTGCCACTGTTTAGGTCAATGTCAAACCAAAAATGGGAAAGCTTTGTTATTTCAAGTGACTTTCGGCAAGCAATACTTATTTTCTCTTAATTAGTAATTTCAGTAACCATTATTTCCTCTGTTGTCCTTCTATCTTAAACAGTTAACATATGCAGGGTTTGGTTGGACTATTAACTCAGTAGCTTATTCATCATGATAGTTGATGGCGATGAACATGTTGCTGTTTTTGTTTTGCACTGGCTTCCGCACTTAAATATCAAGCCTAAGTCGTGCTGGCCAATTAGATAGGTTGTATTCAAAGCATAAAAGAGGTGGAAAGGAGACTTGACCCCGTATTTCTTATCATTCTGGCTGAAAGGAAATAAGTTTTCATTTCTACCACTCAGGTTTAGGGATAGGTCCTGGACTTTCTTCTAAACTGCAGCTAGGAGTTGGTTTTGGTGCTGGATGTGGAGTTGGAATAGGCTTTGGTTACGGCATGGGAAAAGGAGTTGCACAGGATGACAGTGGGCGACATGCTAATCTTGGGAGACTTTCTCGGCAGAACGGAAAACTTCCTTTTCGGTAAGCACATCTAATGATCATTTGTTTCTATTACAACTTGTCTTTCTACTTCTAAATAATAAGCAAACAGATATGAACCGTCAGCACTGTGCATTTTGGTTCAGAGATACGATTAATTTCCAGAAACTATAATTCAACCTGAACATCTGTTTTTGAAAGAACTTCAGACATGTTTGCATATAATTGTGGAATTGGGATTTTTCCTCTGAAACAATATAGCTGCTTCTTATTCGTTTGTGTTCGCTTGAATTAAGGTGTTTGTTATTCAAAGGAAACATGAAATTGACAATTTTCCATGATGTGGATGATAGTGAATCTGCAGTGCATGTGTTATTCACATGTTCTGTATGTCGTTGTATGTGGCTTGGTCTGTCTCTATATATACGCTAATACAACCAGGTCTTAATGCTGATATGAAACAGCCTTTGAAGCATTGACATTCAGCTCGCCTAGGCTCTTCTCCTATTCCCTCTAAATTGGCCCAACTTGCTGGCTCATTTGGAAACTCGGATGCTAGGTGGTTATTTGACAAAAGCAGATAAATCTTCCAAGCAGTCTATTACAATCAGGAGATAGATAACTACTTAAATTCTTCCTTCTACTTTGAAGAAGGATGTCTGCAATGTGGCTCATAAAGCCAAACATCAGTTTGACTACTTCGTATTTTTTTATATCTTCTGTTATCTGACAGACAATATTATGATGCTAAATTGCTAACAAGTTTCAAACTCGGGCTTCTGGTACTAACGACCAACAACTTACTTTACTAGCTAGACATGTGCTAAATGCTTCTCAGAGGATTATGCATGTGAACTAGGTCTAATCCTTTATTCTTCATCAGGTACACTGCTGATTAGCTGCAAAGGACACCGTGGCTTAGAATTTGATTGTGATGCAGCTGACTTCTGTGAAGCAGGGTCATAAGAAGATTATGTTTTTGTAGCAAACATGTTATAGACTTCTTAACATCCTGTTCAGTCTTTTCAAGCTGGAGATGAAAAGTCCCTCCTGTTTTGTAAGGACTTCTTACTGTCCATCTCTTCTTTATGTTTTACAATAAAAATGAAATTAGGGAGTTGCTGCCTTCAGTAATAGACATCATCAGGCTATTGTCTGGGTGGGGTGAATTCCTGATTTTCTTGGATCTTTTAGATGTTCAAGACTCAATTTCTTTCAGTTGTAAGGTGTTTTCTACACGAAGTTCCTTCTTCCAACAAAAAATAAGAAGTTATTCGAGTTTTCAAATTTGAGTATGTAACTATTGTGTATTATTTAATCAAACGAACATTGAAACGATGTGCACTCAAGGGGAATGCCTCTCTACTAGTACCTTGTCGAGAGTGAGAGACCAAACTTCTTTGATCAAGTTTTTCACCATGCTAATCTCTTAGTCACTTCGTTCACTTTGGTAAAGCTATGAAAAAAAAAGGTAACAAGTGTGGAAGATCAAGTTTAATGGGATTTTAAGTTGCTTTCATACAAGCTTTTTGAAACTATATTTTAAAGTTCTTTGGAAGATAACTTAGAATCAGTTTTCTTGACGCTCAATCTGATGGGTTTGAACCGTTTAGTAACTTGAGCTCTTTTTTTTTCACTGTTAATGTTGTAGTCTTATGATGTAGCGTAAGTCCCTTAACCGTCATCGTTAGTAGATTTCATTCTTGAGAACCTTAAACATGCTCTTCTATGATTCATTCCAAACCGTTAAACATGCTCTCCTATGATTCATTCCAAGTAACGAGATGGCAACCAACTTAGAATATGGTATGGATGGAGGACTCACTCTTATACTTCGCTACTCGCTAGTATGCTTAGCCTTTAGGAAGGAAAAAGAAAAACTTGGCTAGAGGAATTTGAACGGCCAACGGTGAAAAGCTTTGTTAAGTGGGCCAACGGTGAAAAGCGAACTTATACTTCGCTACTCGCTAGTATGCTTTAGCCTTTAGTTAAGTGGGCCAACGGTGAAAAGCGAACTTTTGTTAGTTCGCATAACTCAGAATTTGAACGGCTAAGTTCCTCAAACATTTGTGTTTGGTAGTTGAAACAGAAGTCAGCGGAAATTCTAAGGTAGCAAAAACATTTGTGTTTGTAGCAAAGAAAAATAAAAACAGAAGTCCTAGAAAGCACTTTTAAACAATATCAAAGTAAATACTACTCCAGCTTTTCATCACCTCTGTAGAATTAAAGTCCTCAAACTCTTTGAAAGTTAAGGCCCAAGTGAACAAGGCATAAATAACTTTATTAGCTACTGCCACGACATTGCAATGAGAATCAAAGAAAACTCTTTGATTTCTCTCCTTCCATACACATCAAATGATAGCAACCGGTATTAACTTCCAAATGTCACTCTCGACAGCGGCAGAAAGATGTAATTGTCAAGCTTGTAAGGCAGAAATTACTTCATGAGGCATAGAGAAAAACCAATTTAGCTTCAAAGTCAAAACATCTCGAACCTTCTTAGGGAACACACGGTGAAGTAGCAAATGTGAAGTTATCTCAATAGCAGTACAAAAAAGGCAATTCTCTGGCACTTCAATTCTTCTTCTCCTCAACATATCTCTAGTAGGTAACCTATCATGAGCAATGAGCCAAAAGAAAAATCCAATCTTTGGAGGACACTTCAAACTCCAGTTGAAGTTATACAAAGCAGTATTCATGGCAGGCATATCCTCCAAAGATAATTTATCATACACATAATTGGCTGAAAAAGACTTACTTGAATTCAAAGACCAAAACAGCTCATTGTCATGACTCATGTTGAAAGTGAAAGACTGCAAATCAGTAGAGAGCATGTTGAGTTCTACCCTTGCAGCAACAATTAGTCTTCTAGGAGTATGAAAATTCCAAGTAACAACATTACTAGTCACAGTGGTCATTTCAGTAACAGTAAGCAGCTTACCTCTTGTAGAGGCAAAAAGATTTGGATAACAAGATTTAATGGGATGCTCGTATAACCAATTATCTTGCCAGAATCTGACAAGATTCTCATTATTAACTTTAAACCTCACATAATTAAGGAAAATTGGATTAAACTTCATGATTGTCTTCCAAACAAATCTACTAAAAGTGCACTTGGGAATTTTAGGAGACCATACCACATTACCAATACCTTATTTCTCAGTAACAATATATTTCCAAAGAGCATCATCCTCTGTAGCATATCTCCAAGACAATTTAGATAGTAAAGCTTGATTCATCAAATCTAATCTCTTGATACTGAGAGAAACTTTTTAGTTGCACTTTTGAAACTTCTAGCGTCACATGGTATCCAGTTAGCTAAGTTTACATACTGTTTCTCACCGAAAATATAGAAATTGGAATGCTAGGGATAACAACTTATTGAGACATTAGAGAAAAAGACATTGAGATCCTTGAAATTCAGGAGAGAACTTGTTCCTTTTAGAGGGTAACCGTGATGGACCTAACCATACATGATGGAAAGGCAAGTAGGTCAGGGAAATGCCAGAAAGACAAAGCAACCTCACAATGTAGTCTTAGTTACTGGATTGCGACTCTCTCTCAGTAGAAACTTATCATCATCAACAAGCGGAGCGACATCAAAATCTATGAAGAAAGTTGAAGACGTTTTAGGTTTAGAAGCAACAATAGAAGAGAATAATTCAAAAATCAAAGTTGAAGTTATAAGAGCAAATGATATAAGTTGTTAGAATCCATGATACCAAGACATCACAAGTTGTGAAGATCCATGTTTTGAAAGTCCTTCTCTCATGGCCATGTAAATTTTTGTCTTGTAATTTTTTGTTTTCAAAAAAAAAAAAAAAAGTGCCAAAATGATTAAGATCTTTGATTGTGATTGTAGTAAATAGGATTCGTTTCAGACTTGTGAAGGAAATGGAATTTTTAGATTTAATAAAAATATATATACAAAAATATTAACAATGGGCGAGAGGTACTGGGACTAAGGATTTGGCCGAATTCACTACACAGGGTTCATTCATATATTCTTTGACAATTAAAACTCAATAAAATTAACATAGACTCTGATTTTGCCAAGATAGATTCTCAAAACATCGATTGTAAGTCCTAAGCATGATGTATCAAAAAACCTAAGCTAAGCATACATCATCAAATTAAATAACAACCAATTAATTCAAATCATATTTCAATTTTAAATTAATGCAAAAGTCATAAAAAAAGATTAAAATAAATTTACTCGTGTATGAAATTCAGCCTCCTTCGTCGTCCCAGTGTTGGGTTTTAGCTCCTCATGATGAAAACACGCTCAAAATATATTTTTATAGCTCAAATGGTGTTTACAATGGAGAGAAAAGGAGAAAATGGTGTAAAACTGTAATCTGCGACGCACAAAAAGCGTCACATAATGAACGATAAAACACAAGTGCTGCTGATGTTTAGACTGCACTGCGACCCACGGCTATGCGTCTTAGATACTGTTGATAAACCACTGTCCTTGCGAGTCTGTTCTTCGTGTTCTTGGTGTTCTTCATCAGCAGCAGCAGCAGAAACAGAGTTTCATCAACTCTTGATTTCTGCTTCTCTGGACCTTCTCTCGACCCCAAACTCTCGACATCCCTTCTATGAGTCCCCAGCACTCTATATATACTCCACGGGATCAAGAAGTCTCGCTATAACTCGAGATAATTCTCTCTCAACTCGGTTTGATGAAAAAATATTCTGGGAATATTTTCTTCCCTGATTTAGCTTCTCACGCGTATATTTCCATCCTGGTCACTCTAGAAGTGTTTACACACGACCCACAATGTTGCTAGAGCCCTCATGCATGAGCAGAACACGCTCAAATCTTCTCCAATCCCGTGTCCAACCCGTGTTTCCCTGTTTTGCATTCCGTGAATTATCCAGCTAATTCTGGCCAAATTTGATCGAACCAAAAGCCCAAAACGTGTTTGCTAGGACATATCACAACTTCCTACCAAAAATCAGCCATTGAATCGCCCTAGAACACGTTCAAAAATTCCAACAAAACATCTGCTAGTTGATAGTATTTTTTTCCCGCCAATTTTTGGTTTTTGAATTTGGGAAGAAGATGTCCTCCCCACTAACCAGAACTGGGGTGCGAATAGCAGCTGCCTTTGGGGTGACCTGGGGTGCCCCTTAGTAATTGAGGTGCCCCTTATCCAACGGTGAGAGTCCGAATAACACGTGTCCTTCGGGGCTTTTACCAACTTTTCGAGCCGAATTTTCCAAAAAATGTTTATTTTCCAAAGGTGCCTTCAAACACATAAAACACCAAAATTAGTACAAACTCGAGTGCCAACAATATATAGTGTTGAGATCAAATTAAACACAAAAATGTGTCTATCAGATACCAAAGCCACTACATAAGGCATTCCACTTCGCAGGATGTATTTTTTTCATTCCTTTATTATCATTCCACAGATTTCTCATAATCTTTTCAAGCTTTCTCAAAACAGAAACAAGTATTTCATATAAGGACATATAGTAAAAAAGAAGACTAGCAAGAACATTATTGATTACCATTATATCTCTAGAGAGAAGAGGCTTCTTCCAACCAGCAAGCCTAGCTATGAATCAATCAATAATTTTTTACCACTTTGCCACACCACCACATTTATCTCCTAAAGGTAAACCCAAATAATTTGTTGGAAGAGTACCATTATAACATCCCAGAAGAGAAGAAAAAACAGATAAGTCACCATCATATAACATCCCAGAAGGAAAGAGGAAAAAAATGAAGAGAGAGAATGTCCTGTTTTCTCGCGGCAGGAATGGTAAGAAGATCATCTTCTCAACTTAGCAGTTTAAGGTTTTTGGATTAGATCAGCAAGGAAAGAAGAGATTACAGGGAACAACAAGGGTTTCTGAAGGATCAACTACTTGGGTGGAAAAGGTTCGTGGTATTCAAGATTTAGAAGACAAGAAAAAAGTGCAGATAAAATTGTTGTTTATACTAATACTGGTGATGACCAAACCTGGCAGACTGTTTTAAAGAAAGAAAAAAACAACAGGAGTATTGCCTTTTATGCAGGGAAAGAGGTCGTTATAAATTGCAAGTTCAAGTCGTTTACCATTTCTTCTAGATTTAATGGTGTTTTTTTCGATGAACAAACCAGAAATATTAAAAAGGTGTTTCAAGTTCTTATTAGTAGAGAATGAGTTACTTGGATGAAAAATATAATGAAAAGAGAATAAAAAAAAAAGCTTTTATCGGAAGTGGTATTGGATCTTCCATAGACATAATGAGCATATTCTTTTTTCTCGTGATCAAAATAAGTTTGGTGAGTTCTTTCGTGTTTCTTACTCCTGTGAAAAGATCAAACACTATATGTGTTTTCCAGCAAAAAATGGCGATGATAAATGAATGTCTTTTGTATTGAGTCGTAATATGTACCTATTTTGAAGGAATCATCTGTTACACAGACTGTGTCGCAATTTGTGGGTATAGATGTTCCTGAGAAAGAATCTTCATCTTCTCCAGCTGGGAACTGGAATCAGGCTATCATAATTGAGACTTAAAATGATGCTTTTTCTTGGAATGATATTGGCCTTGATATTGTTCGTCGTTTGTCACTTGACATTAGTTTTGATATTTTTCCTTTCTCATCTATGAAAGTCTTTTTCTTTGCTAATTCTGAAGATAGGGAAATGTTATTAAATGATGGTCATTGGGATTTAGATGGTATGTCCATAAGGCTTATGCCGTGGTGAAGTGCTTCAAACTCTATTGAATTGCCAGTATATTCTTCGGAGGGATTTTGGATGGAGATTAAAGGCGTTCCTTTTGATCATTGGTGTAATAATTTTTACAAGAATTTTGCTTCAATCTTTGGTATAGGCTCATGGAGGTTCATGATTCTATATTAACTTGGAGTGATGCATCTGCTATTATGATTAAGTTACGAAATTAAAATGGACTTCAATCTTCATTTTAGTTTCGTTATGAGGCCAGTTCTTTTCCAGTTCAGATCTCACCTTTCAAGTTTGTTAATGGTGTTTTTGATCAACCTTTCCAAAAGATTAGGGTTCAGAACTTGACCACGGTTTCTATTAATCAGCCAGCTGTAGATTCGGTCAAAAATCTCTTATTTAATGTAGAATAGCCGAAATTATATCTTCCCGTTTTAAGACCCCGTGATTCTCGCTGGAGGAAATTATTTCGAAAATTTTCTGTTGCTGATAAAGGAAAGTTCGTTCAAGAAAAAGGTTTAAAATCAAATTTCTAATTTACCTCCAATATTAATGGTAAGAGGTTAAGATTTTCAAATGAGGATTTGGGCGCGCCTCTTCTTCAAACTTTGTTTCAACCTCACTTGATAACGTCAAGTCCATGACACGTGTGAAGAATTTAAATTCCACTTCACTTACTTCTTCAAACACGGATGTTTTGTTTCTGATACAACATTTCTTTTGCCCACTTTTCAAAATGAAGATGATATTAATAAGTATCTCAAAACTGCAGTTTCTAATTCCTATCTGTAGATGATTGATTCCACTGATGTTTTATCTACTTCCAAAGAAACCATCACCACCAAGAGCATCAACTCAGAGACTAATCCGAGTTCTTCTTCAAGTAAGTGTAGTAGAAGATTTGATTTCTTTATGTATACTACAGAAAAATGGAGCACTTTGAAACTTAAGGTGGATCCAATTTTAAGAAGAGAATTTGAATGTGTTTTACTTCCAATGGTCTCCATTTGTCCTAAATTGGGTATCAACTTCAAAGGATCACAGGAAGAGATTGATGGATGATTGACACTTTAAAGGTGCACCTTTTAAACTTTAATCTGGAGCATCATAAGCTCTTAATTAGCTTTTGGGTTTTGAGTATTTTGGTTAATTTTTTTATTAAATGGATTTCAAGATTATATGCTGGAATGTTAGGGGTCTTAATGATTTAAATCATAGAGACATTATAAAAAAAGAAGATTACTGATTGGAAACCAAGTATTATACTTTTTCAAGAAACAAAAATTCAACAGTGCAATGATCTTTTGGTTTGGCAATGTTGGAGTAATAAATCTTTCAAATGGTTAGATTCACCTTCTCAAAGAAGTTTCGGAGGTATTCTGTGTATGTGGGATTCTTCAAAGGTATGGGTTATTGATTCTTTGATTGGTCCATATTCCATTACTGTGCATTGCAAGACGATATCAGATTCTTTTGAATGGATGTTCACAGGTGTCTATGCTCCCCGTGCTAACAATACTTATGAGGTGAAGCTTTTTTGGAAAGAAATTGAAGAAGTTTGGTGTTTTTGGAAAATTCCATGAGTGATTGGTGGTAATTTTAATGAAATTGGAATTACTCATGAGAGAACATCATGTGGTGATTTTTTTTTGCTGGCATGAGGAGATTTAACAATATCGTTGCAAAACGTCATTTGATTGATCTTCTTTTACATGGGGAGACTTACACTTGGACTAATAATCAAGTGCAAAGTATCAAAAGTCTAATTAATAGAATTCTCATATCTTCTTCTTGGGAAAAAAAATTATCCTCAAGTTATTCAGCAAGCTCTTGCTAGGCCTTGTTCTGATCACAATCCAATTGCCTTAATCTATGAAGGAGTGAAGCATGGTCCCTCTCCATTCTGCTGTGAGTATTTCTGGTTTTCTCATCCAAATTTTCTTTCTTTTATCAAAGAAATGTGGTTGTCTTTTTTTGTTTCAAGAAATGCAGGATATATTTTCTGAAATAAACTTTAGCTGTTAAAGCCAAAGCTTAAGGAGTGGAGTAGAGTACACTTTGGGGATCTTGATAGAAGGCTTGAGGAGTTGGAGGATATTTTTGTAGACTTGGATGTTGTGGAATTTACAAATAATGGTCTTACTGAAGGGCAATAAGAGGAGAGAGTTGCTGCCAGACAAGAGTACTGCAAACTCACTATTCTTAAAGCTGAAAAATTGAGAAGTAGAGCTAGAGTATCACATATCAGGGATTTGGAGAACAACACCAAATATTTTTATAGAATTGCAAATAATAGAAGGAGACGAAGTTATATTTTTCAATCTCAAACACCAAGAACTGTAAATATGGAAGGTACGCAGTTTCCAACTATCACTGATGAGACTTTCTCTTGGCTTGAGAGGGATATTGATGGAGAAGAATGTGCGGCTATCATTAAAAGTTTAGGTCAAAACAAAGCTTCTGGACCAGATGGATTTTCTATGAGCTTTTATCTTTTGTGTTGGGACTTTATTAAGCATGATTTTTTTAATGTGGTGAAGGAATTGCAGGCTAAGAATTTTCTTGACTGGAGATTGAAGAATACTTTCATTGCTCTAATTTCCAAGAAGGATTATATTGAAGAAATTAAGGATTTAAGACCAATTAGTTTAATTTATGGGGCTTACAAGATTGTTTCTAAGATTCATGCTGAAGATTCAAACTCACTCTGCCCACTATTATTTCTCAGTATCAAACTGCATTTGTGAAGAAAAGGCAGATTCTGGATGAGGTGTTAATTGCTAATGAGCTCATTGATTCAAGACTCAGAAGTGGAAAGCCATGAATTCTTTGTAAAGTTTATTTTGAAAAGGCATTTGATCATGCTAACTGGGATTTTCTTGATGAAAATTTTCATCTCATGGGGTTTTGTGTTGAATGGAGAAAATTGATTAGATGTTGTATGGAATTTTCCAGATTCTCAATTCTTATAAATGGCAGTGCAACTGGTTATTTCAAAAGCAAAAAAGGATAAGACAAGGTGACCCAATTTCACCTTTCTTATTTCTTTTGGTGGGAGAAGCTTTAACCTTCATGATTAAAAGAGCTCATGATCAAGGTATTTTGTTAGGTTTTCAAGTTAAGCCTGATGGTTTGTTGGTCAGTCACTTGCAATTTGCAGATGACACCTTAATTTTCCTTAATGCTGATATTGAGCAAGTTAAGAATCTGAGACTCATTCTCTTGTCCTTTGACATGATTATTGGCTCGATAAACCCGCAAATTTTACCTGAATAATCCGCATTTTAACGGGTGGACACCAGATCTTTCACTTGGTGGATTGGACGCTAGTGGAAATCGGCAGTTCTCAAACAATGTTTGCTTTATTTATATATGAACGTTGTTATAGGAATTGGTAGGTCATATGTATAGTCTCCTATTGAATAGAGGTTAATCTTTCCTTGCTTCCCACGTTCAGTGATTCCCTCCCTCGTTCCGTTTTGGTAGGTAATATACATAGTTTCTTATGGATTAGGGCTTAGTTTTCAAATCATTGAATGTCTTATGTTTGGATGTCCTCAAATTCAGTACGGTGTTCTTGTTACGTTGTAACCACTTAAATTTTCATAGTTAAGGTTCCATTAGTCTTATTAAATATTTACCTATTTATGTTTTTTTTCTTCAACATTCATAAATCCACTAGTCTGTTCATCCGCACTCTTGTAGATGTCAAAATCCAAAACCAATAAGTAATGGACTCCACTTGTCTGTTCATCCGCACTCTTGTAGATGTCAAAATCCAAAACCATTAAGTAATGGACTGGACGTGGATGGAAATTTCAAATACGTCATCTATATATGGACGGAACACGTGTGGTACCCCAAATAAACATCCTCCCATTTGTTGCTCATTCCCACTCAGAAATCAGAATCAAGAGTTTTCTTTCTTTCTTTTCTTGCCTTCTAGCTGAAAATGCAGTAGAATAGTTACACTGACTATCATCATTGCTATAAGGGATTACCAAGATTTTTTTTTGGGTATATCGAAATCCATATAAGAAAAAACAATCTATTGGTACACCCCAATTAAATACACTACATTTGTGGCCGTGCTACGCACCGGGTATTTTATTTCTTTTAATTTGGTGTGTGTGGAGCTCGCCTCGCCTAGCTCCGTGGGGATGCATTTCCGATTTGGTGTGCGCGGGGCTTCGCCCCGCCCCGTGGAGATGCATTTTTTATTTGGTGTGTACGGGGCTTCGCACCCCCCACCGGAGATGCATTTGGTGTGTGGGGGCTTTCGTCCCGCCCCGTGGGGATGTATTTTTGATTTAGTGTGCGGGTGGGCTTCGCCCCGTCCTGTGGCCATGTATTTTTTATTTGGTGTGCGCAGGGCTTCGCCCTCCCCGTGGTGATGTACTTTTTATTTGGTGTGGCAGGCAAACACATTAAATAGGTGGAGAATATGTGTATATTTTATTTATTTTTACATTTTATTTTTGCAGAAAATATGTGGATTTTCCCCCTTTACATATTAATTTGGGAAAAAGAGTCCTTATACGGTAGATACTCGATTTCCAAATTGAATTTGGACTTCCATAAAATTCTAAACTACTGTAGGTTAGGTTTTCCTTTTGAGTTTGTAATTTTTAAACCAATCATACGTTATCAAGTGTCCTCGCGAATTCCAAATTAAATTTGGTTTTTTTATTTTTTATTTTTTTCCTATTCTTTTTAAACCAGTCATATGTTGTCAAATGTCCTCGCGAATTCCAAATCGAACGTAGTTTCCTTTTTTTAATCTTTTTCCTATTCTTTTTAAATCAATCATACGTTATCATGTGTTCCCACCAAAACGATCGTTTCACAAAACTCAAGAAAGATTTATTTCGGCCAATAACAAGCGATGATTTCCTCACCATTCAACGTGAAAACTTTATTTGTCTAAACCTTTAAGTCTTTAGGTAACTCCCTATAGCAATGATAAATTACTTTCCATATCCCAGTATTTCCAGCTAGTTTAGCATTAGTATTTTTGTCATACAACGATTTGAACCAAACAATATTCCATCGTATAGTGAAACAGACATTCTTCTTCCATTAAAAGGAAGAAGGGGATAAACATCCGGCTTGCCAACCACCAATCTTTACGGGAGCCTACCCAAATCTCACTTCTGATTTTGTGATGCCCCTTGCTTGTTAGTAGGCCTACCGACTAAGACAGTGCATGTGAGAATCAAGACAGAGATATGGGACGACGACTAGTATATCATATCATTGAGGGCTTTTGAAATGATACTCGGGGTTATGTTGACTAAGTCGGTACTCTAAGGTGATCCCACCAAATGCCTCGCCAAGATGATCTTTCACTAAAATCTCTTTCTCTGCATACAAAGAATCGTCGACTGTATTGACTTAGACTCACTTTTATCAGCACCTTTCTTTTTGTTAGTGCACTGATCAAATAGGAGAAAGTGGAACAGAAATATGTTCCTGAAGCAGGAAAGCATCCTTCTTTTTTCTTTTTTATGGAGAAAAAGCAGGAAAGAAAGCATGGTATTCACCAGTACCATTCGTGTACATATTTAATAACAATGCATAGAATGCATGGCCATAGATTTTTAAGAAAGCTTGCTAATGATAATGTTTTCATCTGTCTTTATATTAGTGAATTAATCTTTATACTTTGAATCTTTGACTCAAATAGTTAATCTTTTTTAGGTTTATAAAGAAAGACAGCAATTAGATTGATAACCCAATCAAGTAATCAGCTGTATTGTGTGGAACTAAACTTTGTCACTCTTTGCGAATCCATCCATACGGATAAATAAATGAAAATGTTGCATCATCTGACTCTATTCACGTCACGTATTTATCCAAACCTAAATCCTTCATTCATTCATTCCATCATACGTCCTCATCATTTTAATTTCGTCATCAATTCATTATATCATTAACTTTCCTCCAAGTCCAAGTAATTGTTTTGCTGAATTGATGATGAAATTTAATTTGATATGTCCTTTTCTCTTTAATTGGAAAATTAAGTAGGTTTACAAAAATATTTATAAGGAAAGTTAATTTCATTTATGTTCAGGAGGTTGGCATTTAAATTTCGGTCCGCGAGTTATAACCCCAAAGGTGTCACTCTCCATCCACATAAAACCCATCTAAATAAAAGTAATACAAAAACCCCAAATAATCTAAACAGTCTAAACTGCCCTTCCCCTAATTCAGCCTAAAATAACTAAAGAATAAAGCACCCACCGTATCTTCATTCGTAAACCCGAAAACGACCAACAAACAAAACCCATTAAACTCCCTTCCCTAAAAATCCAAAAACTCTCAGATCTGTGAAAATCATCACCGATTTTTGATTCTCTCTTTTTCAATTCTTACTTACTTCAACTAGTGAAACATAATTATGAATCGAATCATTTCTAAACCTAATTTCTGACCTAAATCGTCTCAAAACACAAGATGGTGAAGAAACAAACTCAACAGAAGAAAAAGAAAGATGAAAAATTAAACAAAGCAGTGGAACAAATTTCAAACAGTAAATCGAAGAAAATATTCCAAAAGGTAAGAACCATATCAACTAATTTTGTATGCACTATTTTTTTGTGAAGTAAATTTCGTCGTATTTCTCATTTGTTAATTCAAAACTGTGTTGATGGTGTTATTCTTTTTTTTGGTGAAATCAACATGAATCAGTGATTTTTGGTTTGGTTTCATCACTGATTTTGATAATTAGGTTTAGGTTTGGTTTCATCAAAAAAATTTGCAATTAGGTTTAGGTTTGGTTTCATCAGTGAATTTTTATATGTTTTCATGTGTTTGTAGCTATTAATTAGGTTTAGGTTTCATTTGTTTTCATTTTATTATTCACGGTTCAATTTTAAAATTTCTATTGGTGTATTTATTTGATGTTTGTATGATGAAACCATATTTTGTTTCACCATTTCTACCTGTGGTTTACATATACTTGAAACCAATTTTTTGTTGGTGTGTTTACTTAACTTTTGTTTAATGTAACCAGATTTGGTTTTACCATTTCTGTTTATGGTTTACATATGCTTGAAACCAATTTTTTGTTGGTGTGTTTACTTAATGCTTGTTTGATGTAACCGGATTTGGTTTCACCGTTTCTGTTTATGGTTTACATATGCTTGAAACCAATTCTGATGGTGTGTTTACTTAATGGTTGTTTGATGTAAATAAATTTGGTTTCATCATTTTCACTTATGGTTGGAGCTAAATCTGTTGGCGTTATTTATATATTTATTTATTTATTTCAGTGTCTTTGATGGAACCAATTCTGGTTTCATCATTTTCATTTATGGTTTACTTATAGTTGGAACCAAATTTGTTGATGTTTTTACTAATTGGTTTCTTTGATGCAATCAAATTTGGTTTCATCATTTTTAATTATGGTTTATATATGCTTGGAATCAATTTATGTTGATTTTTTTACTTAAAGTTTATGTGATGTAACCAGATTTGGTTTCACCATTTCCAGATTCGGTTTGACCACGTTTAAGAGATCGATGACACAATTAATCAACCAGAAACGTACAAATTCTAAAAGCTATACATGTTGTGAGCAAAAAGGATAAGTTAAAATCCAATTATGTTGATTTTGAAATGCTAAAATCAACTATGTGTGTTTGTAATTTGTGAATCAATTTCTTTTTCGGGTGCTTGAAATATTTGTTTGTAATTTCAGGTGAAATTTTGGAGTTCATTTCAGCTATTGCATGAAGAGCCTGTTCAAGGGAAAATGAAGTTTCTGAAGAGGGGATATCATAAAAGATGGGAAACACGAGAGCAAAGTTGGCATTCAAAATCCTGATGGCAAAAGCATATCAATGAAAACATTGGTGTAACTATCAACTAGTTGTAATACTTGTTAGAAAGTTGTGATAGCATTTTGCAACATTATATATTTCCTGTCAAAATGCTTATAATATTTTCTAAGAGATTTCAATTGCTTATGAATGGTTTCAACCGTTGAATTCATTTTTTCTTGTCGAATTGATTTAGTTGTGTGTTCGATTTCAAACCAAACTTAAAAGAGATTTAAACTCATGTGTGATATAGGAACCATGTTTAAATGAAGTTTCAACTGTAAGTCTGTTCTAGTTCATCCGTAAAAGAAACATCTTGATGGTAAGTACAACTACCAATAACTGTATGTAAGAAAGTAAGGTACAAGTATAATGTTCATATGGCAAACGAAACCAAATGAACAACGGTAAAAAATGATGAAACCAAAAAGGGTTCCAACAAAAAATGATGAAACCAATTTTGGTTTCATCATAAATACGATGAAACCGATTATGGTTTCATCATAAATAAGATGAAACCATAATTGGTTTCATCAGAATTCATCAGTAGTTGCACTTCATTTAAGCTTCATTTCTTCTCTAGTTTACAGCATCATCTGCTATAACTCAGTTCTACTTTCATCCTCCGTCTATCCACAGCAGCACCATCTGCTTCATTGACCATCTTCTTCTCATTCTTGTAGCCCTAGCCAAGACAGCAACAACACAGCAACACAAATCCATGCTCTATGCTACATCAAAAATCAATATGTTACATATTTAGCTCCTAAATCATCATAACTAAATCTTAAACATGAACATGACTTTGTTCCTTAGACTGGTGCAACATACTCATTCACCAACAAGAACAACCAACCTTACACCATGTCTTTCAAAAATAAAAATGTTCCTTCTTTACGACCAAAGTCTAGCATTGCGAGAGAGGGACAATTTCTTTGATGTTCCACTGTAAAGATCCTCCAGGGACACCTTAAGAGAATGCATAACATCTTCTCCCCTCCTCTGCCTCCTTCCTCTGCTGCTGCCACCACCTAACGGTAAACAAATTCCAAACATCATGAATACCTTTCACTTTCATAAATAAATTTAGTAAAAACATTAACCCATTAGAAAATGATATCTCCACCTACCTCCAAATGGGCTTCCTCCTCCAAAGAAAGATGAGAAGATGTCAAAGGGGTCGTGGCCACCACCACCTCCTCCCATTCCTTCCTTGAGCGCATCCTCACCATACTAATCATAAATTTCACGTTTCTCTGGATCACTCAAAACCTCATAAGCCTGGGCCAACTCCTTGAACTGCATTGAGAGAAATATTACAATGCTCAATAAACACCCCTTTTTGACTGCCCCAGAGAGCAAATTAAAACATACACAAATCAACAAACCAACCAGGAAAAACCCGGCATCCTAAATCATTCAAGCATCTACTAGCTATCTCAAAATTCAGTTGCCCAGCCCAAATAATAGTCTGAAATGAAGGGCATAGACACGACCAACAGAATCGAGTAAACAAAACATACACAGGGTCTGACCTTTGCAACCTCTATACGTTCGAAATGGAAAACCAAGAGAAATTCTTAATTATATCTACAGTAATTAACAAAGTTACTGATTCCCTACTAGATCAGGAATAATCTAATAGAAAAAACACAATACCTTTTCTGGATCTCCACCCTTATCAGGATGATTCTTAATGGCAGCCTTTCTGTAAGCCTTCTTCAAATCTTCAGGTGAAGCAGTCTTTGGTACTCCAAGTACCTCATAGTACTTTGTGTTATCACTTTTCTTGGGCGCTCTTCCAAACATCTTTAATCTAAATAATCAGCATCAACAACAAAAAGAAGAACCCATCAACAAAAATGAAAATTTTTTCCCAAAATCAACAGATCCTTGAATATTAAAAACATACCAAGAATTTCAAACACGCTGAATGTTCAGAATAATCGATCGATTTTATGATTGTGGGTGAAACCCTAATTCTTCTTCAGAAAGGAAGCCCTAGAATTTCACACGAAGGAGGGTGTTTCTCTCAATCTATTCTATTAAATAGATTTTTTTTCCTCTGATGGTGGTGGGAGAAGGAGACGGAAGAAAGAAGAAAAAAGAAATCAGAGAAGAAGAAGAAGAAGAAAAGGTCAAGGGCATGTTTGTCTTTTTTTAAAGTAACAAAAATTAAATTTACACATTATTATTTGGTTTGGAGTTTTTGTCCCACTTTTATTTGAAACGGTTTTTGTTTGGTAGAAATAATATGACCGGTTTTTTCTTATCACTAGTTTGTTCACCTAGGGGTCTTGTCACTAGTTTTGTTTAAATTTTGAAGATAAATGTGGTATGTTAATGCTACTACATGAGTCATAAACTCGAAATGGATTAATGATTAATTGTTACAAGTCATAAATGAATATACAAATTTAATGAAATCAGGGCAGTAGTAATTACTTCCCAAGCAGTGTAATCAATATCGGCCGTATCGGCCGTATCGGCCGATATATCGGGGATATTTCGGATATCGGTCTTGGAGCGGTAGGATAAGCATTGTATCGGCGATACGATATCTTGGCGATAATATCATCCGATATTAGCCGTATCGACCGTATCGGCCGATATATCGGGGATATTTCGTGATCCCATTTTTCTTGATGAGCATGATGAAAATGATGAATGGTTGGATCCACATAACTTGGAAGACTTGGCGGTAGAAGGTGATAATGTAACTTTGGATGATTTGCAAAATATTCTTGGTAAAGAAAGTCGGCCAGTTGGTAGTAGAGGTGCATGTAGCTCTCGAAGTAAGTCTACTTACCCAACCGACTTTGAGTATGATGGATATGATACTGATCAATTGATGCTAGACACATATTATGGACTACTTGATGGAGCTAATGGAGTTACTGAAGATGATAATATCAATAGTGGCTCGTATGATTTTGAATAAGACTGTAATATCCTTGTTTAATTACCATTTTAGGTAGTAAACTTTAAAGTTGTTGAAGTTACTCTCCTGTTTTTGGTTTGAACTTTTAACTTGTTTAATTACCATTTTAGGCAGTGAACTTTTAAGTTGTTGAAGTTACTCTCCCGTTTCTAGTTTAAACTTGTTTATTTATCATTTTAGGTAGTGAACTTTAAAGTTATTGAAGTTACTCTTGTGTTTTTTGATAAAATTGATGGTAGCTATAAAATTATAGTCTCTAAATTTGGAACCGATATTATACCGATATTTGAACGATAATATCCCTGATATAAAATCGTACCAGTGCATCGGTCCTGGCTGAGATAAACAGAGATCCGATATTAATTACATTGTTTCCAAGTTAATATTGACATTTATATTTGGTTAAAAGAATTTTTATGGTGTAGTACAACAAAAAGACATTTATTTACCGTATCCCCTCAGAGCATTTTTCTCTTTGCCAATTAATTGGGAGTTATGACAATGGCCGTGCTCAAGAGACATTTCCTTGGAAATCATCATGCAATATCTTAAGCCTATATCATACTATGTTATCAGCCCACTGATTAGACAATGACTCGGAACCGAATTCCTCTCCAGCTCTCCTGATTGAATCATCATGGCAAAATTTTGGTTGCCGTGAGAATGACTCGGAAGGAGGACCAGTACAACGGGAGATAAATACATCTGATGCTGGTAGATTTTATCAAAGGGGGCCCGTATTAAAAGTTCGGGGCAAACCGTATTAATAGCTCGTTCGTTTCAAGTTTTTCAAATCTCAGGAATTGGATTCCTTGGTATAAGAAAATATGTTCGGTTGGGGTTATTGGATTACAATGTAATTCAAATCTATCATATTACTTAAATATCCTTGAAAATTTTAATATATGACTAAATTTCAAAAATTTAAGAATTCAAAATTTCAAAACAAATTTAAACAATTGGACAATTACTCCTCCACAATCTAACTGGCAACCAAATTCTAATACACAACTAAAATTCATATTCAAATTCAAAAATTTAAGAATTCAAAATTTCAAAACAGATTTAAGATCACTATTCTTCCTCCACAATGTTACTGGCAACCAACTTGTGTATAATACCGCCCTAACAAGAGCACAATAAACATACCAAGAGCTTCCCTTTTCCACTACTCTACTTGAGTATTCTATTCTTCACATAGTGAGCCCTCTTTCCTTCGTCCATCCCGAAAAACATTTTGGTCTTTGTAATCGAATCAAGTATAATCGATGCAGCATCCATCACATCATCATCATTAAGACCATCAATTTTCTGCAGCTCCTCAAACAACTGCTTGTTAGTGTATGATTCTTGAGCCAATGTACTACGAATCGCTTCAAAATGTGAAAGAGTGCCTGATACAAACTTGCTGAAAGAATTAGCCATCAAATTAAGACCATTCGAATCACCACTTGATTCACCGGATCCAATATCCAAAGAAGATGATCTAACCCTTTTCCTTCTCCTACCTTTACCATTGCTATTATTGGCTTCGTCCACTGATCCAGACTGGTTACTTTGTTCATGCTCTGTTTCTTGTTCTGTTTCGTTCTCCCTTTCTTGTTCATCTTCTTTATCTATGTATTCTAACTCTTCAGCTAAAGACGCAGCTCCTTTACCATTTCCTCTATCTTCAGCAAATATTTCAACCAACGCGTCCAAATGAGGAAAAACTTTCCCATACACTCCCTTTATACTTGGATGAGACTGCAAAATCCACAAACAACAAAATTTCAGTCCAAAAAACAAGAAAAATGAACTGGAACTTCACAAATTTCAGTCGAAAAAAACGAAAGTGTAAGCTCCAGGGCATTCCTATAACACTTCTATGTTTATTTTCTTCTGCAATTCTAAGACATCAACCCCGTACTACTTGTATGAGCTGATACTGATACCAATACCAAACCAAGGATAAAACTACATGATTAAGAGAACAAACTGACTAAACCGAAAGGAATATATTTAATAATGGTTTGAAATTACCTTAGCCCATTCATCAAATAAATTCTTCTCACACACAAGCTTATTGTTGACATAATCCCATTCAAAACCACTGCCAGCATTTAGCATTTCGTTGATTGCCATTGAATGCTTCTTCAGGGTCTTGATTCTAGAATCAATGTTGGTAGTACTTAACCCGGAATTGGGTATTTTCTCAGCTAACTTCTGTTTAATCACTTTCAAATATCCAGATTTGAATCATGTATCACTTTTCCACTTGCCATCGAGCGCAAGTTCCGTCAAAACATCAACCAATATATCATCTTCAGCTTGTACCCAATTCCGATGAGGTGTCATTACTTGCCTGTTTACAACCAAGTTTCGTCAAGATAATTTCAAAAATAGTTTAACATCAAATAAAACAAGGAATAAAAGAACAAAAATTAATTGTTATTAACAGACATTTATACCTGTTGATGACAAGAATGATACATTTCATTATCAACTACTACAGACTTCTGTCTAGGAATAGTAATTCCAGAAAGCCATAAAGGCGGAAAACTGCATTTCATTTCTATAAGTAATCACATGCTCCAATGTTCTACCACCATCTAAATTTTTGTAGAGCAGTAAACACAGTAATCATTGCTACATATAAACCCACATAGATACTAAGATAGAGATAAAAAATCAACCATTTGCAAAAATAAATCTGAAATAAACCATTTGACAAAATTATACCATTCGAAGATAAGTAATAAACCTTGTTCTTGTAACAGTACAGTACAAATGAAAGTGATAAAAATGTAAGCTAATACAGGAAAATGATGAAATCATTTAACTAACTATGCGCCTACGTTTATGTGCAGTCCATCTTTCCCACATTTGATCTGCCAACTCCTTTCTCTGAACATCCCAATAATTCGAGGAATCAACATGTTCGATCATTCGACTTTCTTGAGGAGAAACCAAATTAATTGGTCCATCTTCATATTCATCTTCCGCTAAAAATTCATCCATCGGCATTTCTCTCCTAATAAGGTTATGTATCAAACAACAAGCCATGATAAAACGACAATGTATGTTCACAGGATACCATATTCCCATCTCATTTTCAACAGTCCAAAAACTCTTTCAATCACATTCCTATCCCTACAATGTTTCATATTGAATAACTCTTCAGCTGTCCTGGGTTCTAGACGATCTCTCCCCCATTCCTTCAAATGATAACGTTGACCTCTAAAGGGAGCAAGAAATCCTCCACTATTTGGATAACCGGCATAGACAAGGTAATAGTAACCTAAACAAGTAAGCATGT
Organism: Papaver somniferum; assembly: GCF_003573695.1. NCBI lineage: Eukaryota > Viridiplantae > Streptophyta > Magnoliopsida > Ranunculales > Papaveraceae > Papaver > Papaver somniferum. Next base: position 12,311,010 of record NW_020621936.1, on the reverse strand, counting down.
AAAAAACCATCATTATCTTAATAAAAAACATGAAAAACACTCGCTAATCCGCAGATTCAAGTTACAATACTCTAACAAACTTACCATGTGGAACTTTTAAGCCATTTTTTTTGTAAATGGCTTCCCTAAGAACACGAGAATCGGCAACTGATCCTTCCCATCCAGGATATACATATATAACCTCCAAATCTTGAGAACATACACCTAAGACATTGGTAGCAATTGCACTTTTCCTTGTACGATACCTAGGCTTGTCTGCTGTAGCAACGTGGACACTAATATGTGTTCCATCTAATGCCCCTAGGCAGTTCTAAAAGTAAACAAGGTCGTGTTAATAGTTCATTATAGATACGAAAAACCAAGCGTTAATATTCATTACATATAAGGTTAACAAGGTTTTAATATTTAATTAGAGATAATCTCATACCTTAAAGCAATTCCATCTTTGGTCAACTGAACTTGTAGCGACTGCTACCGGTTCTTTTAACAACTCTCCTTGAAGCCTAATAACTCCTGTCAACACCGTGTTCACATGTCTACTAATCGTATCTCCTGATCGCTTGAATTGAAAACCCACAACTCTATTCTTATGGTGATGCGCAATTACATATAAAAATATCGCCACCATTTATTCGACATCACAATTTCTATTATCTTCTAATCCACTAGTGGTGCGCAGCTTATGACAAAGAACTCTAAAAGTGCATCTATCGAGACAAAGTTGGGATTTACATTTGGTGTCACTTTTGTATACCAAATCTTCCATCACCCACAATCGTACCATAGTTAATTCAAAACGATCATTGGCTCTCAACACACAGCTTTGCTGACGCGAGACATATGAATAGAAATAAATGTAAAATAAAGTTACTGCATCCAACGTTGTTCGGATATCGTCTGTCATCATTTCAAGTTTTCTTTTTTTGGTCAAGACTAGAGGTGCCATACTGGAAGTGGGTCTGAATTTGAAAAGCATAAGAACAAAATGGTCAACCATACATGATTATAGAGAGACAGATAATAAAACTAAACGTGTTGCCATTTTTAACCTACTTGTTACTGTTAGAGAAGATTATTATTCTGCAAATTACTGCGGACCCAGTAATTCATTGAAGTCCCATCACACCACTTGAAAACACAAGATCTCAAAAATAGAAACAATAAAAAATCATACAGCCACAGGGTGACTCAATATAGGCCTCAAATCAAATCTCAAAAGTTTTTCAGGACAAAACAAGCATAATCTAAGTTATAAGTGATTAGTGGATTGTAAAATCATTCTCATTCAAGTAGGGAAGCATTGTCCTCAATGGCAAAATAAAATTTGATATTTTGAAGCAAGATAGTCTGAAGCAAATAGCATGACAAAAAAAATTATGCCAGAACCACACAATGAGAGAAAAATGCAAAAACAAACCTCTAAAGTTAGTCTCTGTGTAAGCTAAAGCCAACTGCGAAATGAACCACCACCAAAGATACAGTTTCTTCTTCCTCAACACCTGATCAAAACCAAAACAAGATACATCTTAATGAACACAAATTCCTCCAAAGCTTATAGATGGATTCTCGTACACACTTTGCTTAGGCATATTTTCAGAAGTTATTCTCCAAATAAAGTGATTAAGGAAAAGTTCAAAGACAAGGTAAAAAATATACTAGTTTTCACATAAAAATGTTAAAAGTTAAAAGAATTGGAAAGTGTTATTTTCCTAACTGAAAAGGTTCCAACCAAACTCAAAAGTTTTCACAAAAATTCAGTACTAACAAAATGGTATAAACTCACATTAAAACTATCAACCAGTTCATTCCCCAACGAGCTGTTACCGTGTTTGAATGGTGAGTCAAATTTAAGAAATTGGAATCACAAAAACCAACTATCCGCTAACCAGAATACGGAGAACAAAATGAAATCGGATATCTAGAAAACAGCAAAATGAGTTCCCCCCACAAAGAACATACCCAGTTGCTTAGCATTTCCTATTATAAATAGCTTTCTATCTCTTGCACCAAATTTTGTTATACATCATTTCCCTGACTCATATGAGAAGACATAGAACAACCCCAATTACAGCAACTACAAATTTATGCAGGGTACTACTACTAACATAACACAACACAATCAAGAGATAGTGAAAAGATGATTTCATGGATTATATCATAAACCCAACACACATACACATGCATAAGCTAATTTTATCATAAAACCAACACTCAAATCCATACTAAAAAATTACCGAAATCAATTTAAATGAAATTGGTGAACAAATTATACCTTGAAAGTTCTTAATAATTGAATCAAAGGGAAAAGCTGATAATACTGTAGTTGATTGAGTCGGGAGAAGAAGAAATTGGTACTGTTGAAAATGAAAATTACAGTTCTTGTGGAAGAGATTATTGTTCCTGAGTTGATGACCGATTATCACAAAGCTGCAAATCCAATTGAGATGATAATTGGTCGTTTAATTAATAACTCCAGCAACAAAATAAAAAGAAATCAAAACCCTAAAAAGAAACTAAATGAGCAGTTAAAAATGATAAGGAAATTACATACAGATAGAAGATGAAAGACATACATACCAGAAGTTAAAACCCTAACCTAATCATCGTAGATCTCAATCTCTCGTTCTTCAGTGGTTTTATTCTTCTTCTCTCTCGATTACGAAGAAATGGTTAGAAATGAAAATTGAAAAACAGATCGAGATTTTGTTTTCAGATGGACAGTTTGATAATTTAAACTCAATTCCCCTTGTTTTCTCCGGAATCGAATTCTTTTCCACCCACCCAGCGCTGCAATGGAATAGAGCTGATAGGAGGGAATCGGATTCCTTAGGAATCCAATTCTGGAAATTTTATGGCCGTTCGGTTCAAGGAAATTGGACCTATTCCTTTGGGATCCAATTCCTGGGCTCCCAATTACTCGAAACGAACACGCTATTAGTCAGCTGTTCTGCTAAACAACCCGTGGGAGTCCTGAATCTGTGATTTTGTCCTTTGTACGTCGGCTACTAGCTAGCTAGCAATCTTTTCTCCTTTTGTGGTTAGCTGAGTATGTGCGTGTTGTACAACAACAACACCTGTTATGAGTGCAGGCATGCACTCCAGGAATCAGAATAGTACGTACAGACGAAAAGGTGAAAATTATTAAGATCGACAACCCACAATGTTCCCCAAAATGTTTCCTACTTGCAGTTTTTTTTTTTGCTTCCGTATAGGCTGTGACTCGTTAGGCCGGTTCCCATGCACACAATCTTCTTCTTTTTTTTTTTTTCCTAAGAAGGAACATTTTTATTAACGGAAATTCGATGTTTATTAGGAGAATATATCTTTTTATAGTTAGGAATTTGATATCTATGTAAACGGGCGTGGATCCCCTATCCCAGCTCCCCTATCCCCTCGTGTCCCACCAATCACAATAGACCACGTGTCAAGAATACAACCACCAAGTTAACGCCGTTAACTTTGAAGCAGCGGTGTCCATCGTCTTCCTGAGCTTTAGATTTTTATACAGATTTAGATTTGATTTTTTTTTTCTTCTTTATTATCATAAAATGCTGGAGACTCTTAAGGTTTATAAAGAGAGAAAAAAAGAATCATCAAATTAGATAGAGTTCAACCTTTAATCAGACTCTCCAAAATAACATTTTGATTAGGACTTTGATTACAATGACTATAATTAGATCCTTAATAGAGTTTCTCAAATTTATACAGCTATCGATCATATCATGGAGGAAGAAACAAGTAATATTAGTACAATAAACTTGGTTAGGGACTGTAATGGTGGTATTGCACAAAAATATAAAAAAAGGACTTTAATGGTGATAATAAGAACATCGATCAATATGCAATAACAATTCTATGGATCAAGGCTGCTCAAGTTCAAAGTGTTGAAAGACAGAGAGAAAGAAATGACCGTGTAAGGATCACTACCCTATTCCAATTGTCAATAATATCGCCATATCTTAAAAATTGATAAGCTTCGGATATATTTTCACACAATTTCTCAATTTTGATAAAAATCATAATCAAGAGACAAGATTAGAGGAAAAGTAAAATAAAACCAGGATACTTTCCCTAGTTATAGATAACAGTTCCGTGCTGTAAGATCATAACGGAATTAATTTGGTTAATATTTTTGGAACACGTGTCGAATTTTAATGGGTGGGACCAATGTAGTTAATATGGGATATCGGTTCATCTCGGTCGGGACCGATACACTGGTACGATTTTATATCGGGGATGTTATCATTTAAATGTCGGTATAATATCGGTTCCAAATTTAGAGACTATAATTTTATAGCAAACATTTTTTTCATACATTTTCTGTTAAGATGTAATAGATACCATCAATTTTATCAAAAACACAAAAGAGTAACTTCAATAACTTTAAAGTTCACTGCCTAAAATGATAATTAAACAAGTTCAAACTAGAGACATGAGAGTAACTTCAATAACTTTAAAATTTACTACCAAAAATGGTAATTAAACAAGGATTTATCCCTTCCCGTATTCGAAAAACCTAAAATACCTTTAATCTTTACGTAAACGATTGATTTAACCCATACCGGATTTTCGTAAAAATATCGTATCGGCTCATATCGGTCGATATTATCGGGAAGATATCTTATCGCCGATATACTGTTTATCGTATCGTTCCAGAGCGATATCCGATATTTCGATGACATATCGGCTGATACGGCCGATATTGACTACATTTGGTGGGACATGGGGACAGGGGATCCGCACCCTATGTAAACAGAGTTATTCTAGGAAACGAATTCCTTGAGAATAAAGGCAATGCCGACTATTGTAAACATATGAATAGTTTGATATGAATGAGAAAAGGGAGATACGATCCTATTGATAATTTAACATGGCCTCAGAGCCTGGTTTCAACCTAAAACCTCTTATTTAAAAACAGAAACCCTAAAAAGACTTTTTAAGCAATGGGAAAAGATGATGATGAAGCAACAACGTCAAAGATGACGAAGAAAGATCCAGTTTATCATCTAGGATCAAGTGATGGTCCGGGAATTATTATTACCCCGGTCATATTGAAGGGAACTAACTATGATGAATGGGCTAGAGCCGTTGGAAGATCTTTGAAAGCAAAGCGTAAGTTTGGCTTTGTTGATGGAACCGTAAAGAAACCTACTGGAGATGTTGATCAGGGGGAGGAATGGATTGTTGTACATTCTATGATTGTTTCAAGGATAACCAATACGTTAGATTCTTCTATCCGATCAACACTGGGAGATTATGATGATGCAAGTGTTCTCTGGACACACTTGAAGAATGGATTTTGTGTCGTTAGTGGAACCAGAATTTTCCAACTCAAATCTTCTCTGAGTGAGTGCAAGCAAGGAAAATTTGAACATGTAGTTGTGTACTTTGGAGGGCTTAATAAAATATGGGATGAGTTGATCACATATATGAAGACACCACGATGTAGTTGTAGTATGTGTACTTGTGATATCGCAACACAAGTCACTACTTTACGAGAAGCAGATTATCCTCACTATTTTTTTAATTGGTTTAGACAACATGTATGGGTCGATTCGTGAACAATTATTGGCAAGAGATCCATTGCCAACGATTGATGGTGCATGCCAAGCTGTAGTGAATGCTGAGCGTTTGAAAATAGGAGATGTCTCACTGTCTAAAGAAGTACAAGATAATGTGATGGCTTTTAAGGTTCAACCTTTCCAAAAAGGAAGCACTAGTAATTTTGATACTAGTTTAAAGGTATGTAACCACTGTTAGCTAGAAGGACATACAGAAGATGGTTGTTTCCAATTAATTGGATACCCTTACTGATGGGGAGATAAACCACGAGTTGGGCCTGTCTCTTGTAGAGGATATGGCAGAGGTAATAGGGGTGGTGGTAGAAATAGTCCTGGTCGTGGTGGTTTTGCATATGGAAGAGGTGGAAGAGACAATAACAACACCAATCTTGTTCGTGCCAATAACTTGAGTATGTCAGCAAACAACAGTCGAGTTCAAATGCATGACCTGCAGATGGAGCTGGATTAGTCGGAATGACAGCAACTCAACTTCAACAAGTGCTTGAATTTTTGAATTCAAACAAATCGAAAATACAATTACAAGGTAAGAAGAATCGTGCAATATGATGAGGCGCTTAACATGGCCTTGAAGACTCGTGTTTCTGATGACATTATGGCTCAGATTTATCAAGTGCGTAGAGAAGTGCAGGAGGCTTATGCTACTTCTACTACGCAATATGATGAGGCGCTTCTGATGATGGAAGATGTGGATCATGATATCGTGTATTGTCGTTCTCTTATAACTAGTCGTTTTTTTTAATGTTGTCTTGGTTGTCATGTTCCCTTTGATTACATATATGAGAATTTGTTTTGGTTAATCAGTGTAAATTTGCTTAAGTTTCTTTCCCTTTTTCGTTCTTCTATTTTGGGTGTATGGATAATAGGGTGAGATTAATTCTTGAAATGGAATATCTAGATCTTCTTTTCCGAGTGATGTGCCTTGCTCGAGATACATTCGAAATTGAAAATTCAAATTGGCATGAACAACTATCTGTTGCGGATCATCTGGTGCGTAGGATTCAAAGTGAAGGCGGTCTTCCTGACTTAGCCCTTCTAAAGTATCCTGGACATTGTCGTGAGCGGCGCATGACTACATATTTTCGATGTATTGAGGCGGATCAGAGCATTAGGTCTATTGAGATTGCTCTTGCTGAAGTCCGTTTGGCGCTTAGCATGTTACCGTGATTTTTTTTTAATTTTTTTTTGGGGACGGTAATTATGAAGTAATAAATGCTTCGATGTACATGTTTCTTATAAATGGAACTTTTGGTGTTGGTATAATGTTTCATTCTCTACTTTATTCATTGTGTGTGCTTAGTAATTTCTCTATGTCTGAACGCTTACATGGTTATATGTTAGCTTTGGTTTTCGTTCCAGCATTGGTGTCCCCTTATAGGAGGGGGTCCGAGCTAGATCGTTTACGGCTTGTGAGAGCCGAGATGGAATTGCTTAGGGAAAAGAGGCTGGCGAGCCGTACAAACGCACGAGCTCAATTTGATAAACGTTACAAGATATTCCTTAAAGCTCGAGAGACTCGATCATCCGGACCGGTTTCTTTCGAGATTCATAGTGCTTTGGATGATGCTGCTTCCGCCCGTCATGAAGTTGATAAACTGTTACAAGAGATAAATCTCATGATCATAGACATTGATCAAGTCATTGTGGATTACAATGTGTCCGCTTCTCATCTTTCAAGTCGACGTATGCATGGTTATGCCTTATCTTTGCATATGATACGTGCCTTAATGCATCCTACACTTATACCAGTGAAATTGGCGGTTGCTAGTTCTGAAGAGTGAGTCGCAAGCTTTGCGGACTCATAGGTTGGCGGTGCAAGGTCATGCACGCAAAGCGTTTGAGGAGCAGGAGGAAACTTCCAACTTGGCTCATCAGAGTAACGCGTCCGAGAAGATTCTATATGAGGTAGATCAAGTGCTAGGGGATTTGCGAGTGGCTTTAGTTGAGGCTACTACTCAGTGTGAAGAGGTGCTTGTGATGATGCAAGATGTGGAGCAGGAAATCGCACGTTGTCGCGTGCTCATTACTGTTGAGTCAACTTAAGAATTGTCCTCCTTTTTTTTATGCAAAAGTTTTCCCCTCTTTTTTTTTATATATAGTTTAAATATTCTAAACATAAATTTCACTCTTTTGTGTTTTTTTTTTAAATGGAAGAATCAATTAATGTTTTATGTTTATCTCTACGAAAGCAAAAGATTGAATTGTTGCAAGCTATTGTTACTGGGAATGCCCGGCTTGCTCGTGAATGTGAGGATTTATTCGCGGTTAGTCAAGTGCAATATTTCCATGCTATGGATCTTTATGCGTATTGCTTGAGCGCTAGCCGGATCGACCCTTCAATAGAGAACGTGATGGCTGCGGATGAGGCTTCTGCAGCCTTTGCTGAAGCTCATTGCCGGATGAAACGGCAGGAGGGCGATTTGGTCGTTGCCCGCGGCCGATTGAGGCGCGCCCACTCGGTTTTGTCGTCATTTCTTTTGACTTAGTGGAGCTCGCCACCGGACGTATTGTTTTGCTTGCTCTGTGTGTTGCGCCAGATGTTTATAAATGTGTTGTTTGTGTTATTTTTCCATGTGTTATATGCGTGTTCCTTTTAGATTATTGTTTGTGTAAAAATATCTTGTTCTCCGAATTGTTCAAAATCTATACTTGCATAGTTTCGTGTCAACCCTGCACGGGGATTATCGTTCTCTGGAGTCATTGACAGAATTCGTCGAACCAAGTATGAGATTTAACCTTTTATTAGACCATTGGTATGCCTTTTCTAGGTCATGCGCTAGTCCCTGTCTTGGGCTATTTGTGTACTTCATCTAAGTCGTTCCCGGAGCTTAGTCTTTTCTTGGGCTATTGGTGCACTTCATCTTAAGCCATGCCCGGAGCCTAGTCCTTTCTTGGACTATTTGTGTACTTCATTTTAATATTCGGTCGCGGTGATGACATATTTATGCCGCCCGGATGAAGTCATGTGTATTTTCCCAATAATGTCAAGCCCCCAACTATGGAAAGGCCACGGGGTGACGATACTATGCAACAAGGTGCGCGGGGCGTGGATTAGCGATCCGTGGCTTTGGAATTGCTGGAACTTCTTTACATGCTCGGATGTATAAAACTCCATTGTGGGCCAATAATACCCTGCATCGTGCAGTTGCAAGAAGAGCTTTCTCATGCCCTGGTGCTTGGCATCGTTAGTTGTAGCCATAACTATTTACGTCTCTTCCTGTGATAGACAGCGTAATATCTTATCCCCGAAACTTTTCCTGTAGAGGATACCTTCACTCATGAAGAACTGCCCGGACTTCCTCTATATTTTTAATGCTTCCTGTCTATTTGACGACATATGCTCACGTTGGATGAAATATATGTAAGGATGTCTCCAGTCTTCTATCTCCGCGCTGCATATTTCCGTCTGTTGTGGGGGTGCTTGACAATCATCACATTTATCTTGGACTACCGCTGCTTGAATTTCCATACTTGACCAATACACGCCCATCCTTTGTAGCCTTCGGTACAGCGGGATTCCTCCTGTCTGTCCACATGATTTTTCATGAATGCGATGCAGTGTTTCCTGCGCTTTTGATTTTCCCACACATCGTGACAGAGCGCCTCCGGATGTTCGGAAGTATAATGCTCCTCGGATCATAACAAATTGTTTTAACACTTTGACGGAAAATATCTGATCATCGGCCTCTCTAGTCATATCCTAGATGTACGCGGTTCTCCAATCATCTTTAAGTTCAAATTCTGCGTCTTCTTTCCATGTGCTGGGTAATGCTCTTCTTTTCACCACTATGGTGCCTTCATCGGCCCCATTTAATTGTATCTTAGTTTCTAAGGTATCCATAGTGTCCGCATGCTTATTAGTGGATCTTCCCTATGCTCTATAACAGTGCTTCCTCTTCTCGCTATAAGCTTTTGGGCTTCCGCTCGGTATGGTGCCAAGTGCGCCTCTTTTACCTGGAAATCACCTGATATCTGGTTTGTGACTAACTTTGATTCTCCTTTGACATCGATAGCTCCTAAATTGAGTTCCTCGGCCATTCGTAATCCGAGGATCAGTGCTTCATACTCCGCCATGTTATTGCTACATTAAAAGTCTAGCTCAAAAGCGAATGATAACAACTCCTTCTTAGACCTCTCGAAGACTATCCACGCTCCTCCGTAAGAGCCGTGTGATGACCCATCGAAGAACATAGTCCAGCGTTCTTCCTCTTCGAGTTCCGCGACCTCCCCAGGTATTTCCTCGCTTATTTTTGTCATATCCGTACCTGGGAATGCTGCTAATAAGTCTGCGAACGCTTGCCCGCGTACTCCTCTCGGCCGCTGGTATTTTAGTTCAAACTCGGACAACTGTAGTAACCAACGACCGTCCTGCCTGATAGTCCTGGTTTTGTTGCTAGGTAAGCGATCGGGTTAGTTTTCGCCACCACCACGGTTTCATGAGTAAGAAGGTACGATCGTAACTTTTGCGTTGCATAAATGAGCGTTAAGCATGCCTGCTCCACCTTCGAATATCTGAACTCTGCATCTCTGAACCCTCTGTTGATATAATGAATTGGGCACAATTGGTCATTGCCGAGATCTTGAGCCAACAATGATCCAATTGCCACGTTAGTGAATGATGTGTACAAGTAGAGGGGTTCACCCTTAACGGGGGGTCGCAAGACTCTCGCGCTGATCAAACATTCTTTAAGCTTCTGAAAGGCTTGCTCTTGATCATCAACCCACTCGAATGGCTTGTTCTTTTTTAATAGCGGTGTGAATGCACATAATAATTGTGCCAGCCCTGGGATGAATCTCCGGACGGAAGACACTCTGCCAATGAAAGTTTGCAACTCTTTTATCGCCTCAACCTTATCCGGATCGATTTGTATCCCCTTGTCGGTAACAACAAACCCCATAAATTTTCCGGAGGTAACTCCAAAGGCGCATGTGAGTGGATTCATCTTTAAATGGTACTTTCTGCATCTGTTGAAAACATGTCTCAAGTGGCTAAGATGATCCTTCCGTGCCCGAGATTTCACTACCACATCGTCAATGTATACTTCCATAATCTGATGCATCATGTCGTGGAAGATCGCTACCATAGCTCGTTGGTAAGTCGCTCCCGCGTTCTTCAATCTGAACGGCATGACTGTGTAGTAGAAATTCCCATATGGGGTTTGGAAGGCTGTCTTGTGTGCGTCTTCTACGGACATCTTGATATGATTGTTTCCGCTAAATCCATCCATGAAAGAAAACATATCGTATCCGCTCGTGTTGTTTACCATCATGTCGATGTTTGACACTGGGAAATCATCCTTAGGGCATGCTCGGTTCAGGTCTCGATAGTCGACGCAACACCGGACTTTGTCATTCTTCTTTTCCACTGGGACGATGTTAGCTAGCCACATGGGGTGTTGAATTGGTCTAATGAAATTGGCTTTCAACAGCTTCTCCACTTCTTTCTTGATAGCCAATTTATTTTTTCTGGAAAGTTACGCCTCCGTTGTTTAACAGGCTGATACTCAGGCGAGACATTAAGGTTGTGTGCAATCAGGTTACTATCAAGGCCCGGCATTTCATCATGTGTAAATACGAATACATCCCGATATTCGTGGAGCAGTTTAATCAGTCGTGACCTTTCTTCTTCTTCCAAATGCTTGCTAATGCGTACACAGCGATGTTCGTCTTCTGATCCGAGGTTCACTTCCTCTAACCCGTCGAGGGTCGGATCGAGCCTCGCTTTTTCTTCAGGTAAACCTTTGATCATTTCTTCTTCTGATATTAAGGACTCTACCTCTTCTAGCAAATCTTCTATTCCTGGGGTTGCTTCCATCATTTCTTCGTGCGCTGACGACATAGCACAGTCGTGTTTTCGACTGGAAGCTTCCCCGGGTAATTTCTATAAGCGATAACATGTCCGCCCTCTGGTCGGAAGAAGCGTTTAAAATGGTTATTCTTTGTCTCGACTACAGCTTGTTTGTTCCCTACGACAGGTCCCATCGGGGATGGACTGAAAATGGATTTAGCCTATTCCTTTGTCTGCGCCTCCGGCTGGAATTCTTCCCACTTAGGTAGGGTAGTGAAACACTCTGATTGTTCGCCTTGACTTGCGACTGGCTGTGTGTAGAAAACCGCGTCCGCCATGTAAGCCTTCTCTGGACCGAACGGATTACTCGTAGCTGGGATCCGGAATTGTTTTCCTCCAATATTAGTTTTGACACACTGATGGTATGTAGATGCTAACACTTTGTGGTTCAGAATCCATCCTCGTCCTAGTAAAACGTGAAATGTGGTATCATCCTCAAGCACATAAAAAGGAGTGACCGCTCTGATGGGACCGATTTTCATCATCAAATGTACTATTCCCATTGCCGTATGAGTCTGTCCCCCGAATCATCTCACAGTCGTTGCGCGCATTTTGATCGATGTCATTGATACTCCTAAGGACTCCAATGTGTGTAAGGAAATCATGTTAAGGGTGAAAAAGCGGGGGTCTAACAACACCACCCAATATTTCGGTTAGCAATTTGTATGGACTAACTCCGAAATACTTTGCTAGAGAATCAACTAGACAGTCAGACTCAATCTAGATTAAAGTATCTCAAGGAGTTAATATCTCTCACTTGTATTGATTTACTCAAGCTAAAACAATAGCGAGTCTTTAATCAAACACAGGGAATAATTTGGACGGTACCAAAGACCAATGTCCAAGGATCAATCAATATCAATCAACAACCAAAGGTCGGATTTCCAATTGATTGATACAAACGCACAACCTGTATTATTTCAATTATAAAGATAAACAATATAATGCGGGAAATGAAATAACACAGACACCAGAAGTTTTGTTAACGAGGAAACCGCAAATGGAGAAAAAACCCGGGACCTAGTCCAGATTGAATACGCACTGTATTAAACCGCTACAGACACTAGCCTACTACAAGCTAACTTCGGACTGGACTATAGTTGAATCCCAATCAGTCTCCCACTGATCCAAGGTACAATTGTACTCCCTACGCCTCTGATCCCAGCAGGGCACTGCACACTTGATTCCCTTAGCTGATCTCACCCACAACTAAGAGTTGCTGCAACCCAAAATCGCAGACTTGATAATAAACAAATCTGTCTCACACAGAAAAGTCTATCGAAGGATAAATATGTCTCCCACAGAAGAACCCTAGGTTTTTGTTCCGTCTTATGATATGAAATCAAGGTGAACAGGAACCAATTGATAATCCGGTCTTATATTCCCGAAGAACATCCTAGATTAATCAATCACCTCACAACAGTCTTACTTGTATAAACAAGAGGACATCGAGGAATCACAAACAGTGAGACGAAGATGTTTGTGACTTCTTTATCTTGCCTATCGGAGAACTCTAACGATCTCAAGCCAATCAATAGATTGTACTCGTACGATAGAACATGAAATATCAGATCACACAACTACGATAAAGTAGTATCGATATGGCTTCACAATCCCAATGAAGTCTTTAAGTCGTTAACCTGGTTTTAGAGAGAAGAAAACCAAAGGTTAGAGGAGAATCGACTCTAGCGATCGCACTAGTATCACACAGACGTGTGGGGATTAGTTTTGCACAATGCTAGATGTCTCCTTTATATAGCCTTCAAATCAGGATTTTGCCTTAGGTACAAAGCAATCTGAAAAAGCGGGGGTCTAACAACACCACCCAATATTTCGCTTAGCAATCTGTATGGACAAACTCGAATAAACTTTTAAGAGAATCAACAAGACTCAATCAATTAAAAGTATATCAACGAGTTAATATCTCAATCTCTCAATTTGATTGTTACTCAAACAAATAGAAATCTATGAGTCAAATCAAAGAGAGATAACTTGGACGGTACCAAAGACCAATGTCCAAGGATCAATTAACTACAATCAACAACCAAAGGTCGGATTAGAGAATTTGATGATCTTAACGCACAACCTGTATTATTTCAATTATATAAATATAATGTGGAAAAGAAATAACACAAACACCAGAGATTTTGTTAACGAGGAAACCGCAAATGCAGAAAAACCGCGGGACCTAGTCCAGATTAGATACACACTATCAGTCTCCCACTGATACAAGGTACAGTTGCACCTCTATGCCTCTGATCCTAGCAGGATACTACGTACTTGATTCTCTTAGCTGATCTCACTCACAACTAAGAGTTTCTACGAACCAAAATCGCAGGATTGATAAATAAACAAATCTGTCTCACACAGAAAAGTCTATCGAAGGATAAATATGTCTCCCACAGATAAACCCTAGGTTTTGTTCCGTATTTAGATATGAAATCAAGGTAACATGAACCAATTGATAATCTGGTCTTATATTCCCGAAGAACATCCTAGATTAATCAATCACATCTCAATAATCCTTCCTGGCTACACAAGAGGATTATCGAGGAATCACGAACAGTGAGACGAAGATGTTCGTGACTTCTGTATCTTACCTATCGGAGAACTCGAATGTTCTCAAGCCAATCAATCGATGGTACTCGTACGTGTTAGAGCATTGCTCGGTTGAACCCACCAAGCGTTGGTATGTCAAGTTTGGTTGTCATATTTTAGTGAATCAAAACTCATGTTAAGAGTCGCTTGATTATGTACTAGAGTTAAACTTCGTATAGGTTAGCTTGAAAGCATTAGGATATGAGATATTACAAGTATTGTGAAGTCTTGAAGATGTGAAGAAGCGAGGAGCTACAACGACTACAATCATCCTTCCACTTGAGGTTAGTGATATTTGACTTGAACTGTTTCATTCCCTAACGTATCTTTCAAGTCGTGCATATTGAAAACATAACTGTGAAGCATGTTGAACTCTAGATAGACATAGTATTAAGGAATACAATACGAGGTTTATTGCTTAACCATTAAACTTTGTAGATAAGACATCTCCATAATCATTTGAATGCTATTGTGATTATGTATGGGTATAAGGTGAGGATTTCATCCTAGGGAACAATATTTACATGTGTTCTAAGGAAGTAAGTTCATAAACTTGTTTTGTGAACCGAAAAGGAAATTGCCAGGCGTTATTGGTTTTGATATTCATTGCATATCTTATGAACAACCAATATGTGTGATAGAGTAGAACCGCTCACAACTTGTTGTGTTCTTGGTAGAACTAATTCACAAAGGCCTGACTTTTGTATTGGTAGAACTTTTATTAGTAAAACCAATCTTAAGTAATCACCTTGGTATGTATCGGTTTTGTAGCTGCCAATGGAAGAGGGGAACCGATCCTTGTAAGGGGTGAAGGGAACCGATCCTAGTAAGGGGTAAAGGAGAACCGATCCTTGTAAGGGGTGAAGGGGAACCGATCCTTGTAAGGGGTGCAGTGCAATAGGGGAACCGATCCTTGTATGGGGTGCAACATATTTACAGAAGAAAGGGGAACCGATCCTGTGAAGGGGTGCAACACATATAAGTTAGATACCATATATATGTGGGGAACCGATCCTAGTACCTAGTCAACCATATCTATGGTAAGCTAGTGTGACTATGCGTAGTGCTCACATGGAGGTAGAACCGAAACTTGTTTTGGTAGAACCGCAAACCCATGATTGTGATTGAATGTTGGTTTGATCAATCACATAGTTCTTGAAAGTCAAATGAACCAATTCTAAACTTGTTTGGAAGTGTGGAAAATCGGTTTCAAGGTTGTAAGTGTGAAAGAGAACTTACAAAGTAAAGATGTCGACAAACTTTGAACACGTGCTGAATGTTTATTTCTATAATTGTTCAAAGATATTCCTTAAAGGCTAAATGGAAGAAAATCCCAGAATCGAAACATAAGTAAGTTAAGAATATTTTAATTAAGGTTATTAATTTATCTTGGTATGGAAATTACGGAATTGGTAATGTGCATTTACTAATTACATTTTCCAAGAGATTTCGATTGTTATTTTTGGACAGAGCATTTCCAGGAATTATGAAAACCGAATCTGTGCATTAATGAATATCTTTGAGTATATCTTCGATTTTGGAAATTCCTTGGTGTCCAAACTTCCTTGTCTATAAATACACGAAGTTTTCCTTTCTAGCAAATTAATCCTTCGTAACAATTTGACTTCCTCTTTTGTCATTGTTACTGGTGTAGCCGCCTATCAGAGAGGAGAGTAATCTAATTAGGTAAAATCTCTTACGGCCGCTCGTTTTAAAGTCTTCTTTGGGATTGAGAAGCTCTAGCGTGACCCGTTGGTGGGAAACTAGATGATTGCGGTTTATCTTTGTTTTCGATTGATTTGATTGACTAACGGTGGTTGAAATCTGTTTGCACCTAGTTTGTTTATTCTTGAGAATCTTCTCTTCTGATATAAGATTCACTCAAACTAGTACAGATTTTCGACAGGGATATTTAGACTGTTGTTAGTGCTAAAGACGATCTTGTGATTATGCACACTAAAGACGATATTGTGATTATGTGCAGGTGTTTATTGAAGATTAAAGAAGATTTGAAGACAAAGAAGATATTGAAGATCTGACTTGGGTTTTATAATCTTTGGTGTGCACAATACTTGTTTGGGAAAAGAGGATCCAATTAATAATCGGTTTATCCTTGTGGTAGATTGGATTGATTAATTAAGTAGATCGGCAGCAACACGATTCCTTGGGATTAAAGGTGTTGTTGGCTTAATCTTAACCGATTACCTTAGGGTGATTGAACATAAGTTAGTTCTAGACCTGAAGAATGAGTTTATGTTGAGATAAACGGAAGAGCCTTTGTTTGACTCATATCACTTGGTTGAAGAGAGTTGATACCAAACAGATTTCTTGTTCCTTTACTGTTTGGAATACGAACCAAAGGGATTGTTCCAAGTACGTGACTTATTTATAAGTTGGAGGCGTGGGAATACATACGGAACTAGG
The DNA here is from genome assembly GCF_003573695.1 of Papaver somniferum. Taxonomy (NCBI): domain Eukaryota; kingdom Viridiplantae; phylum Streptophyta; class Magnoliopsida; order Ranunculales; family Papaveraceae; genus Papaver; species Papaver somniferum. The sequence goes on along the minus strand of NW_020621936.1, from coordinate 12,294,561 downwards.
TACACTATAGAGTTAGGTACTTGGTCTCAACTATACGAAGTAAGTGTATTTTGTGTAGCGGCTTAATCCTGAGAGTATTCAATTCTGGACAAGGTCCCGGGGTTTTTCTTCATTTGCGGTTTCCTCGTTAACAAAATCTTGCTGTGTCATTTACTTTTATTTTCCGCATTATAATTGTTTTATTATAATTAAAGTAAATTACACAAACGTTAATATCATATTTACTTGATAAGCAATCCTATTGTGTTTGGTTAAGTCCGAACCTTTGTATCAAGTAAACACACTTGGTTGTTCTATTGTCTCGATCTCGTATCCATAGACGATCACACTAAGTGTGAACCGATTAGTTGTATTGTCTCGATCTCATATCCATAGACAATCACTTTTGGGGAAAAGACTTATAGGTAGGAAAAGTTTTGGTTTGAGGTATATTTGGGTACCCTCGCCTTTTCAATTGGTATCAGAGCAGGCAAACACGAAAATATCTAACAATCTGTGTTTTGTGCGATCCAACCTCTGAGAATGAACTCGAGTTCTCACGAATCGACTTCAATTAACGTGTCTTCAAGATTTGACGGAACAAACTATCTATGGTGGAAATCTGCTATGAGATCTTTTCTTCAATCATGAGACTTTAATACTTGGCTATTAGTCGTCGATGGTTATACTCTTCCAAAGAGAGAAAATTCAGAAACTAAGTTTAAACGCTTAAGTGAATTTTCGAGGGAAGAAAATACATTGGTAAAGCAGAATTCAGATGGTTTGAATGCTATTATTCATGCTGTAAGTCGTGACTTGCAACATCATGTGTTTACATGTCAAACTTCAAAAGAAGCTTGGGATAATCTTCAGATCGTATTCGAAGGAAACTCTTCTGAGAAAGAAGATAGACTTCAAACCCTCACCTCCGCGTGGGAAAACCTTCGAATGGATGACAACGACACTTTTGAGGAGTTTCACCTTAAACTCTCTGAGATAATTAATGCCTCTTTCTCGTTAGGAAAGACTATTTCTGAAAAAGATATAGTATGCAAGATTCTCAGATCGTTGCCATCTAGATACGATTCTAAGAAACATGCAATCATAGAATCAAACGATCTTTCAACTCTCTCATGAAGTACTCTCGTTGGTAAGTTGAAGATCTTTGATCACGAATCACAGTCTATTCAAAGTAAAGGAATCGCTTTTAAAGCAAAAGTTCCAAAAGCACCAATAGAAAGGAATAGACATTTGGATGATTCGAATGAAGAGATTGCTGGAAATTCGGATGATGAGATTGAACAATCTTTGTCATCAATTACTAGACAGTTTCGAGATCTCTTAAAGAAAAGAAACAAGAGATTCGTTAAGGATACTTATCGATCTTCTCGGCCACATGATCGAGTTCCTGTCAAGAAGGATCGGGAAGAAGATTATGAATATCAGTCGCAGTGCTTCAAGTGTAAAGGGTTTGGTCATATTACTAAAGACTGTCCCAATCTTAAGAAATACACTGGAAGCAAGGCATTGGCTGTAACTCTAGATGAGTCCTCTGAGTCATATGATCCTGAAGGAGAGGAAACAACTAATATTGCATTGATTGTCAGTATTGTTCCTTCTACTATTAATGATTTACCCATTTTAAAAATGGACATGTATTACGATATTATTAAATCATCTAATGGTAAAAGGAAAAAGAAGACAAGATGCAAAAACTGTCTTAAACATAGAATTGCTAAAAGTTGCGTGTGCAATTCCGATCTTTCTCAAGATATTTTGTTAGTTCAGAATAACAAAAGGAGATCTTTTCATACTATACTAGATCAAGAACACTCTGGTTGTTCGAAATTCCATAATGAGATAAAATCTCATACTAATGCCACTTGATCGGTGTTAGAATTCTTTCCTCAACCTGTGTACCGAATTTTGAATGAGGAAGAATAAAAATCAAGGCACTTTTGTGTAGTTTATGGAAATAATATCTAGTATTTGAAGATATTTGATATATTCGTATTTATAGGAATATTATATTTTCGGAAGTATGAAAAATATAAAATGACTCTTCTCCTATTTTGATCATTCCTTGTCTGAATTATGGGTCTGGATCAAATGGTTTCTCTGGAGAAGATGCAAGATCAGAAGGATCATCTTAAAACTAAGTTCGGTTTATCTCTTGACATTAAGGGTAAAATCAGAAAGGGAGATTGGCTTAGCAAGAAGGAAAGAGAGAATACTTTGAAGAAAGATCAGTGTATTGAGGCATTGACACACTTTTGTGATCAATCGAAGACAGAATTACATGCTCTTGCAGAATCCTTCACGAAGATTTCTCATCTGCAAGAGATTCTGGTCAAGCAACAAGGCTTTCTACTTGAAGAAATTCAAAAGCTGAAAAGTACTAATGCACCTTCATTCGGTTCTGATATGAAGGATTAGGTTGCAAGTTTAATAAACTATTATGAATAAAATTATTTTTTTTGAGTAATTTTCTTGTGATAGTTTTTGGTTTACATAGCTTGTGATTTATTGCTTTTATCTTATTGCCATGTATGATTATGAGATGTATGTTTTCGGTTTTATTACCTTAATGTTCGATCTCATATGGTATGGACCCTCATGGTTTGGGTGACTTTTTGATTTAGCGGGATTAGTTCTAGCCCTAGTAGGTAGGCTTTATCAAAGGATTATGAGGGGTTCTGATAGAAACAATATGTGAAAAAGTCACAATATGTTGAATCTGTTTTGGTTTAGCATAAAAGCATATGTGTTTCGACGGTTTTCAACTTTTTCTTGCAATAGTTAAAACCGGTTTTCAACCTTTCTCTGGTAAAGGTTGAGGTATGTTGTTATTGTTTTGTTTACGCATAAGGATGACAACGTGGGGATATTTCGTAATCAATTCTCCCTGGACGAAGATGCAATCATATTGGAGGAGTGGATGCGAAATCTGAGGAAACAATCTTGTTAGTTAATTGTTTTCCTGTTTTAGAAAAGCCTGAGTTTATATTATATATTTATTGCTTTTGCTTAACGAAATTTAGGTGCAATTGATTTTTATTCCATGATGTGTGTATGGATGTGTGTTTCAATTGATTCATGTTATGAAAAACTATTGTTATCTTGCTTTTTTGTGTGGTATCACTCGTTTAGGCTTACGAAATTGTGGTGCAATTGATGTGTGTGTTGATTCAATTGGTTCCAGTTAAGAAAAACTATTGTCATCTTGCTTTTGTATGGTTTCAATGGTTTAGGCTTACAAAATTGCGGTACAATTGATATGTGTGTGATTCAATTGGTTCCGGTTAAGAAAAACCTTTGGTATTTTGCTTTTTTATATTATCAATGGTTTAGGATTACAAAATAACGGTGCAATTGCGGTGCTTATAACGTCTTATGTTGATTCAATTGCTTCCGGTTGAGGTGGATAATTTTGCAAGTTGATTTATATTGGTTTGTATGAATTATTTATGACTTAACGAAATAATATGTGTACGGGATGAGTTGTTTAGTCCAATTCGATTCCGGATAAGAAACTAAGTTAATTCTAATCTTAGTTTGTCTTATCAAAGTGAGGTTTCAGTTATTCAAGTCTAATCGAATGCCTAAACAAAGAAATGCTAGTTAACTAACCTAGTATTTGGTTTGTTTGAAATTGAAAGGTCTAAGTTTATGGATAATTAGAACCTAATGAGAAAAATGGAGTTTATACTTTATTTTGGTCTTATCAAATTAAGCGGTTGTTTTTGGAACAATCGATTTAGCAAAGGAACTAATGTGATTAGTCGTTTTGGTTTGGTAAACTAAATGGGAAAAATTGTTTCGGGCAATTGTTTCCTTGGTAACATATCAAAATAAAACTACTTGTAGTTTCGGTTTGATAATGGTTATCAGAACGTGATCTGTGGAACCCTCGTGCCTAACTCTACAGGTTTGCAAGTCTATTTCTGAGATTTGTAAGATTCTTTTCGTGTTGCCCTTTATTTTTTCGTTTCTTTGTCATTTTTGTGACAAAAAGGGGGAGAAATATATGGAGTAAACAGGTGATACTGGCATTGATATTTATATTGATTGGTATCACTAGGGAAAAGAACATTGGTGCTTGAATATTATTATCTAATGAAAGAGTGAAAGCACAAACTAAGGGGGAGTAACATGTCATATTGATTGGTATAACAAAGCCGTGCGAATTGAATATCTACCTATCTTCCTTAGGGGGAGTATTTGCTTTGTTATTATGATGTCAGCAACGACATTTTCAAGGATTGAATGTAAGCAGGTTTACTGTGATGTTGAATCGGGAGTCAAGCGGTGTAATGAATTCTTGTAATTTGTTTATCCATATGATGTAAGAGTTTTGTCACTAAAATTGACAAAGGGGGATATTTTAAGAGCATTGCTCGGTTGAACCCACCAAGCGTTGGTATGTCAAGTTTGGTTGTCATATTTTAGTGAATCAAAGCTCATGTTAAGAGTCGCTTGATTATGTACTAGAGTTAAACTTTGTATAGGTTAGCTTGAAAGCATTAGGATATGAGACATTACAAGTATTGCAAAGTCTTGAAGATGTGAAGAAGCGAGGAGCTACAACGACTACAATCATCCTTCCACTTGAGGTTAGTGATATTTGACTTGAACTGTTTCATTCCCTAACGTATCTTTCAAGTCGTGCATATTGAAAACATAACTACGAAGCATGTTGAACTCTAGATAGACATAGTATTAAGGAATACAATACGAGGTTTATTGCTTAACCATCAAACTTTGTAGATAAGACATCGCCAAAATCATTTGAATGCTATTGTGATTATGTATGGGTATAAGGTGAGGATTTCATCCTAGGGAACAATGTTTACATGTGTTCTAAGGAAGTAAGTTCATAAACTTGTTTTGTGAACCGAAAAGGAAATTGCCAAGCGTTATTGGTTTTGTTATTCATTGCATATCTTATGATCAACCAATATGTGTGATAGAGTAGAACCGCTCACAACTTGTTGTGTTCTTGGTAGAACTAATTCACAAAGGCCTGACTTTTGTATTGGTAGAACTTTTATTAGTAAACCAATCTTAAGTAATCACCTTGGTATGTATCGGTTTTGTAGCTGCCAATGGAAGAGGGGAACTGATCCTTGTAAGGGGTGAAGGGAACCGATCCTAGTAAGGGGTAAAGGAGAACCTATCCTTGTAAGGGGAACCGATCCTTGTAAGGGGTGAAGGGGAACCGATCCTTGTAAGGGGTGCAGTGCAATAGGGGAACCGATCCTTGTATGGGGTGCAACACATTTACAGAAGATAGGGGAATCGATCCTGTGAAGGGGTGCAACACATATAAGTTAGATACCATATATGTGGGGAACCGATCCTAGTACCTAGTCAACCATATCTTTGGTAAGCTAATGTGACTATGCGTAGTACTCACATGGAGGTAGAACCGAAACTTGTTTTGGTAGAACCGCAAACCCATGATTGTGATTGAATGTTGGTTTGATCAATCACATAGTTCTTGAAAGTCAGATGAACCAATTCAAAACTTGTTTGGAAGTGTGGAAAATCGGTTTCAAGGTTGTAAGTATGAAAGAGAACTTACAAAGTAAAGATGTCGACTAACTTTGAACACGTGCTGAATGTTTATTTCTATAATTGTTCAAAGATATTCCTTAAAGGCTAAGTGGAAGAAAGTCCCAGAATCGAAACATAAGTAAGTTAAGAATCTTTTAATTAAGGTTATTAATTTATCTTGGTATGGAAATTACGGAATTGGTAATGTGCATTTACTAATTATATTTTCCAAGAGATTTCGATTGTTATTTTTGGAAAGAGCATTTCCAGGAATTATGAAAACCGAATATGTGCATTAATGAATATCTTGAGTATATTTTCGGTTTTGGAAATTCCTTGGTGTCCAAACTTCCTTGTTTATAAATACACGAAGTTTGCCTTTCTAGCAAACTAATCCTTCGTAACAATTTGACTTCCTCTTTTGTCATTGTTACTGGTGTAGCCGCCTATCGGAGAAGACAATAATCTAATTAGGTGAAATCTCTTACGACCGCTCGTTTTAAAGTCTTCTTTGGGATTGAGAAGCTCTAGCGCGACCCGTTGGTGGGAAACTAGATAATTGTGGTTTATCTTTGTTTTCGATTTATTTGATTGACTAACGGTGGTTTAAATCTGTTTGCGCCTATTTGGTTTATTCTTGAGAATCTTCTCTTCTGATATAAGATTCACTCAAACTAGTAAAGATTTTCGACAGGGATCTTTAGACTGTTGTTAGTGCTAAAGACGATCTTGTGATAATCCATTATTAACAGACTCCGTTCTGTGCGTGATTGATCACAAGAAGATTCAAGTGATTGTGTGCAGGTGTTTATTGAAGATTAAAGAAGATTTGAAGACAAAGAAGATATTGAAGATCTAACTTGGGTTTTATAATCTTTTGTGTGCACAATACTTGTTTGGGAAAAGAGGATCCAATTAATAATCGGTTTATCCTTGTGGTAGATTGGATTGATTAATTGAGTAGATCGGCATCAACACGATTCCTTGGGAATAAAGGTGTTGTTGGCTTAATCTTAACCGATTACCTTAGGGTGATTGAACATAAGATAGATCTAGACCTGACGAAGGAGTTTATGTTGAGATAAACAGAAGAGCCTTTATTTGACTCATATCACTTGGTTGAAGATAGTTGATACCAAATATATTTCTTGTTCCTTTACTGTTTGGAATACAAACCAAAGGGATTGTTCCAAATACGTGACTTATTTATAAGTTGGAGGCATGGGAATACAGACGGTACTAGGTATACTATAGAGTTAGGTTCTTGGTCTCAACTATACGAAGTAAGTGTATTTTGTGTAGCGGCTTAATCATGTGAGTATTCAATTCTGGACAAGGTCCCGGGGTTTTTCTTCATTTGCGGTTTCCTCGTTAACAAAATCTTGCTGTGTCATTTACTTTTATTTTCCGCATTATAATTTTTTTATTATAATTAAAGTAAATTACACAAACGTTAATATCCTATTTACTTGATAATCAATCCTATTGTGTTTGGTTAAGTCCGAACCTTTGTATCAAGTAAACACACTTGGTTGTTCTATTGTCTCGATCTCGTATCCATAGACGATCACACTAAGTGTGAACCGATTAGTTGTATTGTCTCGATCTCATATCCATAGACAATCACTTTCGGGGAAAGGACTTATAGGTAAGAAAAGTTTTGGTTTGAGGTATATTTGGGTACCCTCGCCTTTTCAGTACGATAGAAAAGTAAGATCAGATCACACAACTACGATAAAAGTAGTATCGGTCTGGCTTCACAATCCCAATGAAGTCTTTAAGTCGTTAAACCGAATTTAGAGACGAAACTCAAGGGTTAATGGAGATCGACTCTAGCGAGCGCACTAGTATCACACAGACGTGTGGGGATTAAGTTTTGCTCTAGCTAGATGTCTCATATATATAGCCTTTCAAATCAGGGTTTTGCCTTAGTTACAAAGCAATCCATATCCACTGTTAGATGAAAACCTGATTTAGATTCAAGCCAATATCTCTCAACCGTTAGATCGAAAGACATAGCTTGTCAAACACACTTATCGTAAACGTTTACTGGGTTCGTGAAACCATGCCCAAACGTGTACGCATATGTTGGTTCAACACAGTAACCAAAAGGTTAACCATATGAGCATCTCATATTAACCTGGTTCCTCATTCACCATAACTAGTTCACTTGACTCAAACGAACTAGTTAGAGAGTTGTTCAATTGATATGAGATCTTATGTAACTACACAAGACACAATTGAAACTAAGATGATTCGATTCGATTGATCCGGCTCAATGAACATTATAGCCACGGTTTGCATTAAGCATTCCTTAGTAATTTATATTTCATGTTCAAAGCACATCTTTAGATCATAACCTCTTAAGTACACAAACAAGTTCGTGGACTTAATTTAATCGGTTGAGTTTTCCAAACTCAGCAGAAATTCTCGGAAAGAGAACTTCCGCCAGTTCGCGGACTGGGTTCACAGACTGAGTTCGCGGACTAAGCAGCAAACGAGTTATTTGGAAATCCCAGCAGAAATTTTCGGTTTGAAAACTTCCGTCAGTTAGCGGACTTGGCCAGCAGACTGGGTTCGCGGACTTGGCAACCCAATTCCACAATCCTCTGATTCTTCTTGTTCAACAAAGTTCAAAGAACTTCGAATCAAGGAATACATGGTTATGTAATCTAAACTCTCATTTCAACCATTGAGACATTCTCAGAGGACGCTATGTAGCCGTTATTCACAGACCGATTCATGTCAGACCGATTCTCAAAGTGATTGAAACTTTTCATGACTTTCGTCACTAGGTGAAGATAAACCTGATCAAAGCGAGATGCTTTACCAACACACGAATTTCGAGAAAAAGATAAGCATTTAATACTCGGCTCGAAATATCAAATGTGTTTGACCTAGTCTATATAGCATACGACTTTTGTCTCATAAGAAGTAGGACATAGAATAAATATACTTTTGAGTGATAGATAATTTCAAGTCTCCACATACCTTTTTGTTGATGAAGTTCTACGGTTCCTTGTGCAGATCTTCTTCGTTGTCGTTGAATCGCCATGAAGTCCTTGAGATCAACTACACTTTTCTTATCCTAGTCCGAGACTTAGCTAATAGGCTAGAAATCAAGACTTATAGTTTTGATCACTAACATTGACAAACATGATTGATATAGCAACGCATGCGAGGTTGACCGAGCTATGCTCTAACACAATCAATATTCACCATTTAGATGAAAACCTGATTTAGATTCAAGCTAATATTTCTCAACTGTTAGATCAAAAACTTAGTTTGTCACACACACTTGAGATATACGTTTACTGGGTTTGTGAAAACCGTTCCCAAACATGTACGTGTATGTTGGTTCAACATAGTAACCCAAAAGGTTAACATTTCATATTAACATTGTTCTTCTTCACCATAACTAGTTCAATTGACTCAAATGAACTAGTTAGAGAGTTGTTCAATTTTTATGAGATCTTATAACTACAAGAGACACAATTGAAACAAATATGATTCGATTCGATTTGAATCGGCTCATGAACTTTAGCCACGGTTTGCATACTGCATTCCTTAGTAATTTAAGTTTCATGTTTAGAGCACATCTTTAGATCATAACCCACTCAAGTTCGCAAACAAGTTCGCGGACTTAAGGCAACCGACAAAGTTTTCCAAACTCAGCAGAAAATCTCGGCAATGAGACTTCCGCCAGTTCGCGGACTAGGTTCGCGGACTAAACACGCAAACGAGTTTTTGGAAATCCCAGCAGAAATTCTCAGTAAGAGAACTTCCGTCAGTTCGGGACTGAGTTCGCGGACTTGGCAAAGCCAATTCCTCCGGTTTCTCTCAATCAAAAAAGTTCGCAAACTTCGGATTAAGAAATAGGACTTATGCACATATATGTTTCCACACAATTCTTATATCCATCATTGGTTATATAGACCTAAACTCTCATTCCAACCATTGAAACATTCTTAGAGGTCGTTATATAGTTGTTACACTATTTCTCGTCAAAGCGATTTTCAAAGTGAGTGAAACATTATGACTTTCGTCACTAGGTGAAGATAAACCCGATCAAAGCGAAACGCTTTACCAACACATGATTTCGAGATAAAGATAAGTAGAGTATACTCAGCTCGAAATATCAAATGTGTATGATCCAGTCTATATAGCATACGACTTTTGTCTCATAAGAAGTAGGAGATAGAATAGATAGACTTTTGAGTGATAGATAAGTTCAAGTCTCCATATACCTTTTTGTTGATGAAGTTCCACGGTTCCTTGAGTAGATCTTCGTCATCGTATGATGAATCGCCATGAATTCCTTGAGCTCAACTACACTTTTCAATCCTAGTCCGAGACTTAGATATGTAGATTAGAAATCAAGACTCATAGTTTTGATCACTAATATTGACAAACATGCTTGATATAACAACGTATGCGAGGTCGACCGAGCTATGCTCTAACAAAGGGATTCTCCGCCGTCTATGAAAGCTCGCTTAAGGAGATGCTTGCTGATATGGGTTGTGAGGTATAAGGGTCGGAGATGTTCCCCTGGATAACATATATCTTCATCAATGAAGGTAATGGCTTCTCTAGGCAGCGGATTGTACGCCTTTCTAGATGCGATTGTTGCGATAGCTTTGGATGCCTCGCGGATTTGGTCTTCACTGAAACCAAGAGAGTTGAATAGTTGCTGGTATATAACCGTTTGGGAGAATTTGCTGGCGATTCCATTGGTATCCGAAAATATGGTCGTCTCAGTCGCCTCATACGCTTCCTCATCTTCCTCGCCTTCCCATGGTTTCCAGGTTTCTCCTTCTGTGAGTTCATGGGAAATCATCATGACTTGGTGCTGAGGGAGCGGATCCTTCTGGATGCTTTGCTCTCCTATCTCTAACTCGCCTTTATCTCGCTTTCTCTGCACTATGTAAGGCAAAGAGAAACATTCTACGGTCGGATGGTGGACTCTTCTGTGAAAATGGCAGTATCGTTCATGCATCTTGTCTGTCGCGGTAGGTTATGTAGCCACGGGTGGCAAAGTTTCTTTTTTCTTAGCTTCCCATTATTTCATAAGTCGTACTATCTGCTCCCTGCTGCATGGTAGTGGTGGTGGTGGGTTTGATCTTCCTCCGTCCGCTCTCCCACCTCTCCTGCCTGATTGTCCTCCTCGATAAGGGCCAAAAGCAGTAGATCCTCTCTTTCCTCTGTCGCCTCCTTGGTCATTGGACGCAGCGTTAACAAAATGTAATTGCCAATTATGTCCACTTTCTCCTGAGTTCATAATGTCCGTGCAGTCTGATATCCGAGCTGTAGCATCTTCTACTTCTACAAAAGTTTGGAATTTCAAGTTCGTCAAATTCAGCCGGAATATAGCGTTCATTCCTCGAATACAGATCTCCACCAAGCGCTCCTCTGGGATATCCTCATTACATTCTAATGTGAAATCTCAGAAGCGAGTGATGAACTTCCCAATTTCTTCTCCGACCCGCTGGGTGCACCTTCCCAAATCTATTGTCGTGACTCTTTTTTGGGCGGAATAAAACTTCTTCATATAGAGTTGTACCATGGCGGGCCACGAGCCGATAGTTCTGGGTTTCAAGTTATCATACCAAGTAAAAGCATTATCTGTAAGCGACTTAGGGAACTCCCTCATATGGAGACTCTCATCCTGAGCGTACGCATTCATTGCTGATGAAACGACTCACGTTCTCACGCGCATTTCCTTTTCCTCCGTATGTTTTGAATTTTGGCGAAGTATAATCTTCAGGATATAAGTAATCAGCGACCTCTGTAGAGTACGGCGGCTCTAATGAATCATAGGCGTTGTGCTTTGTTACTCGATAGTTTGCCTCTAGATACTTGGCGATCGCATCCTCTGTCATGCCCGGAGCTGAATTTTTTGTACTGGCAGTTTTAGTTGCTACCGCGCTCTGTTCCCTCGCTCGCTTCAGATGCCCGCGCAGCTTCTGTTGTTTCTTAATGGATGCGTCTAACTCCTCTTGCATCTCGGACATCTCCTGCTCCGCATGCTGGTACTTCGTGGCTCGCACTTGGGAGTATCATGATGGTAAAAAGGCTAAGAACCTCCCACTATGGTCGCAATGTTGATGGGTAAAATGTGGGAAGGAGGAACTGGCCCTAATCACATAAAGTACTCCCAAGGAGAAGGTAGATAGGTAGAAGTAATGGGGAATTAATGATGATCTCAAGAAATGTGCCCCCTTTCCCTTTTATAGTGACCTCCTTATGGATAAAAACCCATAAGATTAACATATTACTAAACTACCATTTTCCTTTCCTTAAGTTAATACCAAATCCTAAGAGGCTTCTTTCTTGGGTTAAGGCCCAACTGTCTTGTCATGGACTAGGATTATCCCACTTCCAATGGGTTAAGCCTAATCCCCAAGTTCATCCTTCTTAAAGGGGACTCTTAATGGGTGATGGGATACTCTCCTTCTAGGGCTAGGTATTTCCATGTATCAACAGTACATCTCAACAGAATGGAAGAGTTGAGAGAAAACATCAACATATTATGAATGTGGCAAGAGCATTAAGATTTCAAGCTAACTTGCCAATAAAATTTTGGAGAGAGTGTGCATTGACTGCAACATACTTGATTAATATAACACCAACACCTTTGCTTGGGAATAATATACCATATGAGATTATGTTTGGAAAATTGCCTCCGTATGATCAGTTGTGTGTGTTTGGGTGCTTGTGTTATGTGCATAATCAAAATATCAAAGGTGACAAATTTGCTAGTAGGGGAAAAAGATGTGTGTTTCTTGGATATCCATTTGGTAAAAAAGCATGGCAAGTGTATGATTTGGACACACACCAATTTTTAGTGTCTAGAGATGTGGATTTTTATGAACTGCAGTTTCCATATGTTGAGATAAAAGATAAACAGCTTCCCAATAATGCAACAACAAGTAATGAAGCATGTTGGAGCGATGATGAGGATGTGGAGGAGTTATCGTTACCTAGAAGCGTAAGAGAACTTCCAGAAAATGGTAAAGTTATACATGCCAGTTGTTCACAACCAATAGCAAGATAGAGGAAAATAGTAAAGAACATATAGAGGAAAAAGAACAAGATACGATATCGCATTCTAGTGGTGACAGTGAATGTAGTACACCAACAGAGACAGTGGTAGATAACAATACCAATGAGATGGGCAAGGGACAACGTAAGAAAATTCCTTCGACTAGACTCAAAGTTTTTGTGATGCATACAGTTCGAGAAAATAGTGCATCGTCTACTCAATCTGCACAATCATCTACCTCAGGTACACCTTATCCTTTAACATATTATGTTAGTTGTGAACGTTTTTCCGTTGTGCATAGAAAATATCTTGCAGCAGTTAATGCAGCAAATGATCTAAAGAGATTTAAGGAAGCTATGAAACATCCAGGTTGGAGAACAACTATGGATAGAGAAATCCGAGCCTTGGAATAACAAGGAATATGGGAATTGGTGGAGTTACCTCCTGGAAAGAAAGCATTAGGAAGTAAATGGATCTATACATAAAAGAGAGATGAAAATGGAAATATGGTACGCTTGAAAGCAAGGTTGGTGATATTTTGGAATTATCAAGTTGAGGGTTTAGATTATAATGAGACATTTGCACCTGTGGCAAAGATGACGACAGTACGAACTTTTCTGGCAGTTGCAGCTGTTAAGAACAGGGAAGTGCATCAAATGGATGTACATAATGCATTTCTTCATGGTGATTTGGAAGAAGAAGTGTACATGAAGATACCTCCGGGGTTTGCTAAGGGAAATCCTAATATGGTCTGTAGAATGAAGAAATCGTTGTATGGCTTGAAGCAGGCACCTCGATGTTGGTTTGTAAAGTTATTGACAGCCTTGAAGAATTATGGATTTACACAGTCCAATTCAGATTAATCACTTTTTACAATGACGAAAGGGAAGATGCAACTTAACGTATTGGTTTATATTGATGATTTAATTGTGGCAGGCAATGATTTGCTTGAACTTCATAATTCTAAGACATACTTGGGTCACTGTTTCAGAATGAAAAATCTTGGGAAGTTGAAATATTTTCTTGGACTAGAAGTGGAACATATTAGACAAGGGTTTTACATATGCCAGAGGAAGTATGCACTTGACATTATCATAAAGACTGGATTATTGGGAGCAAAGCCTGCAGAATTTCCAATTGAAACAAATCATCGTCTAGCTTTAGTAAAAGGAAAATTACTAGAGGATGTGTATAAATATAGACGATTAGTAAGTCATTTGATATACTTGTCAGCGACGATACCAGATCTTGCATATATTATCACAATTTATGCAACAACCCAAAGTAGAACATTGGGAAGCATCACTCAGTGTGGTTAGATATTTGAAGAAAAATCTTGGACAAGGTATACTTTTACGTTCTGATAGTGCTCTTCATTTGAAAGGATGATGTGATTAAGATTGGGCAAGTTGTCCATTGACAAGGCGTTCATTAACTGGTTGGTTTGTACTTCATGGTTTCTCGCACGTGTCTTGGAAAAACTAAGAAGCAGATACAGTCTCTCGTTCGTCTGCAGAAGCAGAATATAGATCTATGGAAGCTGTGACATGTAAGTTAAAATAGTTAAAACAATTACTTGGTGATTTAGGGGTTCGTCATACTCAAGGAATGAATCTCTACTGTGATAGGAAATCAACACTATATATTGCACAAAATCCAGTGTTTCATGAAAGAACCAAACATATAGAGGTGGATTGTCATCTTGTCAGAGATGCAATAACAAGTAAGCTCATATCACCATCATACACTCATACAACGGTGCAATTGGCAGATATTTTCACAAAAGCTTTGGGAAAAGCTCAATTTAACTCTCTCTTGTCCAAGACGGACAATCGTGATCTACATGATCCATCTTGGGGGAGGGTATTATGAGAATATATCTTTCTATAGTTAGGAGTTTGATATCTATGTAAACAGAATTATTCTAGGAAACGAATTCCTTGAGAATAAAGGCAATGCCGACTATTGTAAAATTATAAATAGTTTGATATGAATGAGAAAAGGGACATACGATCCTATTGATAATTTAACAATGTTACTATGAGTTTAAGATCGAAAATAAGAGAATACAAAGTAACAAGAACATAGCGTAAGAGTACAATTACGAAAAATCCGACAAGACAAAGAGAAGGATTACCGGAGTAAGACAAATACAAGTATGAATAAGATCCGATGAAATAAGAGGAAGAATGGTTTTTCTCAGAAGTAAAATTAAATCCCAACCATTTAGTTTGTTTTTCTTCTTTAGAAAAATATGCTCCCAAAGTAGGAGTGGTTTGCTCAAATCTCTCCCACTTCACCCTTTTACCATTTCAATGCCTGCATCTCCACTTTCCGCCACTAGATTCTTTTTATAGGGTATTATCAGGAATTTTTGGGTGTCAACTTAGAATTAACGGCTACGTTAATATTATTTCTAACTCGTACAATTTTTGAAGTTACTGCATTAGTGTATTTAGAGATTTTAGACGCGCATAAAAATGTGATTATGAATCATAAGGATAGTCAAGATTCCCAGAAATTTTACGCTACAATTTAGATTGATATGAATTTCTTAAAATTTTAAGGTGTTCAATTTAATGAATATTAATTAAACTCCACAAAAATCAGAGGTATTCAATTTATTTAGATTTTTATGGATTTCTAGGACCCGTGATTTTTGTGGAATCCATGAATATTAGAAGGCAAAATATCTATATAATTTTCCTCCGCAAATCTCAACCAAAGGCACAAGATTTTGGCGGAAACTTGTGAATTCTTATATTTTCCTTATAAACTAGCACCGCCACCACCGTTTTTGCCATCAGAATCAGCACCACCCCTACTTCCAACGTCCCCACTGTGACCGTCACCAATTGCAAGAAGGAAGCTTAACCGTATGTAGGCTAAGGGTAACTTGCATATGCATTTGCATCATTATCCCTACCACCACCGCCACCATAACCACCATCATCGGTGCCACTAGTAACACCGCCCCCACCACCACTACCCATTCCACAAGCGCCCCTACCACTTCCGCCGCTATCACTACCCCTACCACTACCCCTGCCACAAGCGCCCCCACCACTGCTCTCCGTCAAGTATCAGAGAATTTTATACATTAGTCCCAAAATATTTAAAAAAAAAAAAGTAAAATAAAAATTGTGCAAAGGTGGTGCGAAATTATAGATGCTCTTGTGATGGTAAATTACGTTTTGAGATCAAAACTCACCTGCATAATAATTACTAGTTGGAAATAAAAAATACAAGTTAAAACTGTTAGAAATTCAATTCTTTAACTATCAATGCTTAGACTTAAAAAGATACTTCACATACGAAGGAAAGAAATAACAGTTATATTCGGATTGAATATATGCCTAGTTTGCCTTTAGGGAGAGTAAACTTATTGTCATTTGGATGGATGTTCTGCAACTAACATAAGCAGCATCACATAGTAGAAACCAAAAACAGATTGTAATAAAAAAAATTAAGTAAAAAATTATACATGGACTTTTATTTCTATTTTCTCATATTACAATGATGGATAAAGTCTGATTTTCTTTAAGTTATATAAGGCTAGAAGAGAATCATGGTCATACCATATGTTTCACAACTTTTCTATCATGAGTTGGAAAGCCACCTTATTGGATACATGGGAAAGCTCACACTGATTTGCTTAAACTAGCCTTAACCAAAAATAAGATAACATACGTGATTAAAATGATTAACCATATCATAATCCAGAATAAAAAAATCTGGCTATACTTAAATAAAACATACATTAGCTTAAATTAATAAGGAATATTTATTGTACAAACCATAAACAGTCTAACAAATAAACTCGTTTCTCGATCTATATTGTGAATGCTAGTAAATAGATTATTCATATGATATTTGTCTGCACTAGTATCGGAAATTACGATACTATTTGAAGTTTTGGATGTAGGATGTTTCTTCCTTTGTCGAAACAGATACAACAATATATCACACGATATTTATTCTATATCCGATAACATGTAAAATATATTTCAGATTAGTATTGTAAGTTTAAAAAGTACAATAAAAGAATGCGATAACTATGAAATCACGAGCAAAGAAGCGTAGACTTAAACAAAAAAAAAGTATACATATTCTTTGGATATAGTATTTTAGGTAATTGTCAAATATTATCGTATATCCAATAATTTTATCAAACATATATTATATCAATTTTAAATATCCATCATGTAATTGTTATATATTGGATATTTAGATATTCCTAGAGGAATCAATATAGTATTAGCCATACTTGTTTCTGTAAGTATGGGTTATACCCTAGTTAATGTTTATTAAATCATCCTCAATTAGTTGTATAGTATTAGTGTCCCAAACTCTGGTAAAATGGTTTATATCTTACCTTACAAATACGTGATAGGCATTTTCAGTCCCCCAGCCGCGCTTGATGTGTTGGCGGGTCCCAATGGACATGTTGTGTAAATATTTTCACGGTTGGACTAAGTATGCTTATGGATATATCAAAATCTAGGCATGTCTATGTCATTTACCGAAAATAAAAAAAAAATAAAAAAAATTGTATATTACTACCCATTTAGAGAATAACAACGTCGTACTTAAAGTAAAAAAGAATCTAGAACGTCAACTAATTGGTCATTTTCATTTCGAAAATAAACTACCATGATCTTCACATAAAAAAAACACATCTTTTACTTACGCAAACAAATATACTCTGATGTTTAATGATGCTCGGTCAAGAGTGTGTGCGATTCATGAAGCTCGGAAGATTGGAGAAAATATTTTTAAAACTCGGTATGTATCTCTGTGGGCTTGAAAACCCTTATGTTTATTTGAGTGCAGTGATATATGCGTTGAGTGTTTTTTATTTTATCAGCTCAAAAATTGCGACAGGCACCACTGGCTTATTTAGAGGAGCTTTTAAACGCTTCTTCATTTTAGTTTTCAATGAAGATATTTTTTAAATCACATGACAAAATGTGTGTCTCCATAAGATCACAACTTTTTCAGCTCTGTTCTACAGGTTTTTGTCTAATTATCACATTGTTTATCTGGTCGTCCAAAGTTGATGATGTAAATCAAGATGCATGAATAGAAAGACGGAAATCCAAGTGGTGTTTATGAAGTATGTGAGGATTCTTGTAATGTTGGAGTAGTGTGTTTGAGTTCATTTATGTTATTATGTCTTTAGGATTTAACTAAGGGTTCATTTGTATTATTATGTCTTTATTTTTCTATTAATTAAGTTATTTTAAAAGTTGTCTTGAGAGATTAATTTCTGATCATCATGGATATTTAATGTCTTACAATATAATCGATCCTCAAAATAACTAATGTTGTATCTTTATAGTTTCTTATTTCTAAGAAGAAAAAAAAGAAAAAAAGAAAGAAAAAGTTTCAATTTGTGATGTTGTTACAATCTGTATAGCGGTAAGAAATATTCTGAACTAAAAGACACTTCTAATTCAGTTTCATGGCTTTACAACTTTGCTCTTTAACAAGTCATTAGTGGTAAAACAAGTAAAATCAACATATCTTTTTCTTTTTGTGTTTTTAAAGTATAATTTGAAGCGTCATCAAAGCATCCGTCAATACAATATACATATCTAATGTTATGTTTTAATTTGTTCTAATCTCTTTATGTATGTGTAGCCACACACTAACAAAATATGGATTAAAATTATTATCTCTCTAGAAATTTTACTAGTCAAATACATTTGACATGACTTGTTTAGTTATTGTAGTTTTTAGATGGAAATGTTGGATATTAGATGTCTTATAAAACTTTTCATCAAAAAAAAAGAAAGAAAAGGAAATTATAAAACCTATCACCACTAATTACTAATGATTAATAAATCTGTGCTTGCTAGTGGTGATAAATTACAACCACATTTGTTTAAGTTGCTTACCTCCATAGTAATCCAATAATTTATCCTACAATTAGTAAATCAGTGAAGCATCCAGGTTTATCTAGATGGGAATTAAGTTTGTTCAAACTTTTTAAAAGAGTGTTTATTTGACACTATCATTTGATTGACTAGGTAGTAACTAACGAAATAAAGTTTAACGATGATAATAAAACGTCATCTCGAAAACTTATAAGTCGAAAGCGACTCCATGTACATAGTCTGGCTCTGTAAAATATATGTATGTAATTCCTTATTTTATTGACAATATCATTCTTGCAACTATTTTTATCTACACTTTTTATTGATCTCATCGGTAACTGACATAGAGAAGCAAACTTTGGGGATGATATTCAATTTAAGCGTGTTGTGAATACCGGTCTTTAATATGTTTGGTTAGAAAATATTCCATCTTCATCTTCTGTTCACCAAGTACGAGTAAAGATTACTTGTTTTTCAAAAGTTTTTATATAGTTGATCTTGATAAGTTTTTATATAGTTGATCTTGATTTAGGAGTTATTTCGTTGATTTTAATAATTTTCTTCATTCTTAGAGGCGATTCTTGTCTGCACTTTCATATATATTGTTCTTTTTCTTCAGATTTGTCTGTGAAACAGATGGAGTGGAGGAATTCTCGTGGTTTTTCATTTGGAAAAAGGACATCCCACCTAAGGTTCATTTTTTGGTTTGGTATGCAGACCATGGAAAACACAATGAACATGCTTCAACGCAAAAGTATGGATGTTTACAGTTCCTGTAAGCTTTGTGGAGATAGTCCAGAGTCTCAAGACCACCTGTTATTGCATCGTAATATATTGTGTGTTTTAATGCTTTAATATTGTAGTTGCAGGAAATCCTACACTACATCCCTCATATGATTTCATTAATACTCAACTCATTTTTAGATTAACAATCTTAATTTTATTGATGAATCTCTGACCAATCTTACAAGAAAAGATAAAAGAATCAAGAATAACCACCGCTCTAGAGTTTCTCTCTCCTATTTACTTGTTTCTTACTCAAAAAAGATCTCTCTCTTTTCCTTCACAATTGAACGACTATTTATAGGGAAATACATAGTGGATGACAGCTAATCTGTCCTTTATTTTCGGATATGGCTTGCGACATTCTCGCAACCTTACAAATGTTAATCTCGCAGACTCTCTAATTTTCGCAAGATCATCACATCTTTCTCGTGATTTTAGCTGACGTCGTTTATTATATCGTTTCTAAAATTGTTCTGCGATGCTGTTGTGTTGTGTTGTTGATAATTTCGCTGAGGCATTATTGCTGCGAGATTCTGATCCTACATCTTGCCTCTTCTCATATCTTCTCTGCAAAGTAGAGAAGGATGTGAGAAATGCCGCAGCTGTTCATCTCTTCATATTCTGCATTTATCACACGTATTCTTTCTTCCATCTGTTTCTTGACACGTCTTCTGTAACCGCTGCTTTTCAACCGCTCATGTATTTTCGTCTTAATGGTGTTTATTTCTTCGAGTAAAAACTCTTCTTTATATATTCTTCTTACTCTTCTTTTCACTTTCTTTTTACTTTATCTTCTCTTTTTATTCTCTCATCTCTGCAACTCTATTGTTCTTCCGTAAGTTCCGCTATTGTAATCCTTTCTTCTTCAATCTTCTTACTTTTTATTAATTCATATACTTTATATTCAAGTATGCCTCCAAGTGGCCATAAACATGAGAAAAACTTAAAAGACGTCCGAAAAGATCTTGCAGAGAAAGGTTTTACACTTTCTACCATTCCTGGTGAAAGTGTCAAATCAATTCTTTATATCAAACTTTTCTCTGATCAATATTGTGATGATCAATCAATCATAATTTCGCTAGGTCAAATTCTCGCAGGTCTTCCCATTCCTCTTTATGATCCAGATATTCCCATGTTTTATGAAATTCTCGCTCACTCGGGATTTTCGCGAGCTATCTTTCAATTGAGTGGGGATTGCATCCGTCTGATGTTAGAGTTCGCTAACCGTGGTGCTAGTAAAGGATATCTGTATTCTAAAGAACTTAGGGATCCTAAATTCGCAGACTTGGAGATAATTGCTGAGAAATATACAGTAGCGAGCTTCTTTGAAAATTATGAATTGATCTCCTTGAAGAAAGAGAATACTCGCTGGGGTATTCGTTTGAAAAGGAAAGATAACATTGATGAAGCGAAAATACTCATGCAAGACATTGATTTGCATTCTGGTAAGAATACAACTCCTCGCCAATCCAAAGATGATGAATGGTATTTTTTTCCCTTAATGCTAAAAGGACCTTATATTGCTGGATCAAATATTCTTCCTGAGAATCTCGCTACCTATCAACCTTGGGTATTCTCTTGGCCCGAGAAGGAGAAAGAGGTATGTTTCTTCCAGTTTCGCTCACTTTATATTTATTTATTTGTCTTTATTATTTTGTTCACTGATCCTTGCGATATTCTACAGATCCAAAAACTGAAAGATAGTTATAACAGGACTGGGAAGACTAGTATGTTAGCTCTTCGCTCATACACAGATGAGGTAAGAAATTTTCTCTTATGATTTTAAACAGTATACTGTTGCTTCCATTTCTTATTTCTATCTGTGTGTGAAGATTATTGCTGAAATAGAAGAACCTGCCGATGTTGCGAAGACTGGTGATAAAGGCAAAGGTGCTTTTCGCAGGGAAAAATCAACTGCTCCTCCTTCAAACAAAAGAAAAGTTCGTTCTTATTCTCCTTCGAATATTCCTTCTCATGAAAACTCCGAGAATGATAATGATGATGAGGATAATGATGATCTTGTTGCAAATGAAGATTCTCCATCTGAATCTTCTATGGCTAAGCTCTCTGGCCTCTTTTCTGATTCTTTGCAAGGAATGGGAGATAGTCAATTCGCTAACACCTGTAAAGCTCTCGCTACAATTTGCGATGTTCCTTTGTTGGATGGTGATAATTCTCTTCGTGGAGTTTCTAGATCAGTGACTCCCAATTTCCTGCATTCTCTTAATAGTATGGTATACTTTCATCCTTTTACTTCTTTATTGTTGTAATTCAAAATCTCTTTCTATATTAATACTTTTTATATTTTCTCGCAGGCTGGAAAAGCTTCTTTCGTTGTTGCCTCAGATCTAGAGAGGAGACGCGAAAATCTTGAGAAAAAGAATCTTCAATTTCGCACAAAGAATGAAGAACTAGAAGCTGAAGTCAAATGGACAACTAGAAATTGATTATTCTTCGAATAAGAACAAAATCTCTAGTCTTCGGCAAGCTAATAATCAGCTCTATGGTATGTTACTTTTCTCCTTTCCCTTCATTCATTCATCCTATTGTTTTATCTTATTTAATTGATCCTTTTTGCAGACATTTATGGTCTTTCTGATGAAGCTACCATTCTTCGTTCATTTCCTAATGCCTTGGATAATAATACCCTTCTTGAGCGTCTTAATAAATCTTTAAATAGTTTCTCAAATGATAGAATTTCATCTCTTTCTCTGAATGAACTTAGATCCAAATTTCGCCTCTTAAAAATTGACAATAGATCTAGTTTAGGCTTAGCCAACCGATTTAAGCGTCTCCTTTTTAATTCTAAAGAGAAAATCAATGAGTTGAGAACCAAAATTAGCGGTCTCATAGATGATAAAGACCGCATCTCTGATCAAGGTGCTAAGGCTTTAGCGAAATTCCAAGAGACTCTTCTTGAAGTTCAACTTGAACGAGATGAAGCTAACCGCAAGAACATCGAGCTCTGCGAAAGAGAAAACCAAATTCGTTCTCATCTTCTTATAAGTAATGAGGATGAATTTTCTTGGGCTGCGAAAATCTTAGATGATGCCAGAAAAGATTTAGGTGTAAATGTTAGTCTCCAAGCTGAGCATACAACCTTGATTCGAGATATGATTTCTGACAAAGAAGGTTATTAACTGTTCTTCTTTGCTAATCTTTTGTTTCTTATGAATTTTCATCAAGTTAATAATTGATTGTCTTTTGCTCGCAGATTCTGAAAGTAGATATCGTGAAAAGATTGAGGAACTTGAAGCTGAAAAAGAGGAACTCGCAAAGAATCTTTCTTCTCGCAACGACGAGTATTCTAGATTAAAGAATCAAATCAAGATCACTGTTGCGAATTTTAAGAATGATGCTATGCATTTTTACAATCAAACTATCCAAATGGTTTATGATGACCATAATATCCCTCATTCGGATTATCCTTGTCTCTTGGAAGAGATCCCAAAGAATATTCCCAGTCTGATTATTTCTGATAGCGATGAAGAATCTGATGGTGATGAAGGTTCTGACGCAGACGAAGAAGGAAACAAGTCTGATGAAGATGATGAAGGATCAACTAAGAAGTAGTCTTTGTTTCTTTCTTTAATCTTCTGTAATACTTGTACATTTATTCCTTCTTTCTGTATATTTGCGAATTCTTTTGGTTCTCCATATTCCTTAATATATGGGTCTCTTTCATTTTGACATGCATTCATTAAAAAAATTCTTCCTTGCAATACAGTTAATCAATATAATCATTAATTTTTGAATTTTTGTGTAAATCTATCATATGGAGACGAATAACATTTTCTAATTTCATTCATTCCCATACTTGCCTCTGTTATTTGTATCCATATGAGAGATTTTGTAGATTTTTCTTATTTTGAGCCTCAAATTCGCAGTTAATTATGTATAATTTTGCAATCTTATGCGAAGTGAATTTTGATTCTTTTCAAAATCTCATTCCTGTGTGGTCTTATTTTGCCTTCCTAATCAAAGGTCTTATTATGCCACCTCTTGTCATTGCGACAAAATCGCAGGACGTTCTTGCACTTTCATGCAAAAACCCATTGATTTTGCCTTAACTTTTTCTTTTGTATTATGGCCTCTTCAGGAATGTTGCGACAATATGACAGGTCTAAATATTCTTGCGAAAATAAAGTCCCATGACATTGTCGTCTTGCGACGAAATCGCAGGACGTATTCGCACATTTATGCGAAAACCCATTGATCTCGTCTTATCTTTTTCTTTTGTATTATTGCCTCTTCAGGATTGTTGCACAAATATGACAAGCCTTAATACCCTTGCGAGTAAAAAGCCTCATGACATTTGCGTCTTAAGACACTTATCAGATCCCTAATGGAGGGTGCCGCCCTTATCTTCCCCCTGGTTGCCCCTTCAAGGAGGCGTACTTCTACCATACAAGGTTAGCTCCTCCCATCCGGTCTTAAAAAAACCAGTTATTTTCGCAGCCTCTTATCCCTTTTACCCATAAGGCTTATGGTTACGAGACTGCACCCTAAGTGGGGTTTTCTTCGGGACGAGTGCAGTATAAGCCAAGACTTGTCAAGAATGGAAAGGTACGCTTCAAACGCCCCTGGCACTCTTGACTCAACCGTGTACCTCGGCGCCTTGATCAGATCTGCACTCCTTGGGAGAGTCCTTATTACCTTAATCGCCCAACCTAAGTCATATGCTTAAGCTGAGAATCCAAGGTGCCTCTCCCGGATGGGCTTTATTGACCCCAAATCTCCATGACTCAGGTTCCGGTGGCGGTGTAGCCTTTCCCTGAGCCATGCAACAGGTACCCTCTTATATGACGTACTTTAGGTCTTATATTTGCCTCTTGCGAAATTGTATTCGCGAACTAGGGTGTACGCAATAAAGTTTTGCCCCTTTCTCTTTTGTCATTGTTCTCTGATTGTATTCTGTAAAATTCATTATCTCTGCGAGATTCTCGCACATCATCATATCGTATTTGCATTTCGCAATCTCAATTTTGTCATTCAATAAAGTGTATTTTTGAGAATTTTACTTATTGCGAGAGTGTCGCAACAAATTAATCATTCATACATTTCTTATTTTTATTACATTTTCCATCCTCTGTTTCTTTGTTATTTTCTGCTACTGCTTCCTTGGTAGTGGTATGTTCATCATTTTTATTCTGAGCTAGCATTAGTTTCGCAACATCTCTTCTTCTTTTCTTTCGATTTCATCCACCATCAACCTCTCACTTCTTTGTGTCTCTTTGATTTTGTGTCGCCAATTTTCCTTCTTGTTTGCTCTTCCTTCGCAAGATTCTATCTCAGTTTCGGAACACCTCTTTCCTTCAACCCAATCTCCCTTTATGATTCCTACACCGCTGGGGTGAGGGAATTTGATGCAGTGATGGAAAGTTGAAGCTACACCTAGAATCCCATGTAGCCAAGGTCGACCAATTAATGCATTGTAAGGTGATTCTACATCAACGACACAGAATAGGATTTCAGAAGATATTCCCTTTAACGGAATTCACATAATAACCTCCCCTTTAGGTTTGTTGGCAGTACCATTAAAACCATATATCTTATATGTTGATGGTATAAGATCATCATCTCTTCCTCCCATAGTTTTATAAGTATGATAAAATAAGATGTTCACAGAGCTTCCAGTATC
This sequence comes from Papaver somniferum, assembly GCF_003573695.1. Classification (NCBI taxonomy): domain Eukaryota; kingdom Viridiplantae; phylum Streptophyta; class Magnoliopsida; order Ranunculales; family Papaveraceae; genus Papaver; species Papaver somniferum. The sequence goes on along the minus strand of NW_020621936.1, from coordinate 12,269,678 downwards.
GATTAGAATTCTATTAATTTCCCATGAATCTTCAGCTTCATCATCCTCATCTTCTTTCGGTTTTGGATTAATTTTTAATTTTACTACCAGTGGATTATCATGCACCTCTTCACCTTCGGGGATTTCTTCCGCGGTAAAAGAAATGATCCGTTTCTGTCATTCCTCTAGTGGCGAGATTTTCACAATATTCATAACTTCTCTTCCATCATTATCTCTTGCGAACACTCTACTTAAAACATTGTCATGAAAATCTTCAATTGTCTTGTATGAATGTACGATAGAGTGACATAATAGATTTTTTGCTTTTGCACCAACTTCTATGAAGAATGTTTCCTTCTTTTTCATCGTGTTTACTTTGTGATGCTCTGGTGGTGGTGGCAATGGTTGAGATTATGGGTGCCCTGCCAAAAAGTGGTTTAGTTTTCCTTGATCTATCATTCTCATAATAATTTTTTTTACATTTCTGCAATAATTTGTTGTATGTCCATGAAAATGATGATAAGAACAAAACTCATGACTTCTGTGGTTTGGAGGTGGTTCCGTTCCCATGTTCCATGGTGTTGGTATATTCTCCATCAAAATTATAGCTTCCCATATTTTCTCCACACTTGCATTTAGAGGTGGCATCTTGATTTCTTCCCATACTACCTTGTGACCTCCTTGTCCTCTATTATAGTTTTGTCTTTGACCTCCATAAGTTTCTTGTGGTTGATCGAGTCTTTGAATCTTGTTATTTCCACCACGATTGTAGAAATTTCTTCTCTTCATACTCCTCTTGATCTCGGCTTCCCATAGCCACCAGTTTCTGTTGATTGTTACCCGTCACCTTCTCTTGTTGTACTTGCGAAGTATTCGCTACTGTGTTTATTAGCTTGGGTAATAAGCTTGCATTCGCTGTTTGTGAGCTGGTGTTCGCAACTGGGTATGATTCCATTTCATTTTGCCTTTCCTCTAGAGCAATATATTCTTCTTGAAGTTCTCGCAATTCAGTGTGATCGTATTCTTGACTCTGAAAATTTGGACATACAATAGGTTGGTTGCAAACATAGCATTGATAAATGATAATATAAGATATCTCTCATCTACACGGCCAGCCATTTCGCTACACATAGTCCTCCATCTTTTAGTTAGGTGCTTCAAACTTTCGCCAATCCTTTGTTTTAATCCAAACACGTCTTCTATACCAGGTCGCGAAGAATTATTACTTATATATGCCCCTAGGAATGTAGTCCAAATGATTGAAGGATGTTATTGTATTCTTTGGTAGACCTTCGAACCATTTTAACGCCTCCCCTGTTAAGCTGGATGCGAAATACTTGCATAATACAATCATGATTTTCCCATTGCAACATGCACCTCACGTAGGCTTTAATGTGTTGAATTGCACAAGTTGTTCCATCAAAATGCTGGTTAATGCGGGAAATTGCATTTCGGTGGTATTCCTCCTAATTGTACTTCCCTTGTAAATGGAGTTTTCGCAGCTTCTTCTATAGCTTCATCCAATTGTCTTCTGCCTACTTCTCCTCTATTATTTAGCATTCCTCTCATTTCTTCTAACTCTTTCAAGATTTGTTTATTTACACCTGAATTTTGATCCATTGGTCTTTTTAATTTCGCCTCTCTTCTTCTGCGTTCATGTCTTTCTTCTCTCGCGAAATTTTGCATTTCTTCTTCATTATCCTCATCTCGTCTTCTTCTGCGAGTCTCTTCTTCATCTCTATCTTGAATTCGCATATGATTATGTCTTCATTTTCCCCTTCATGATTTTGTTCATTTCTTATTAATTCCATTCGCTGTCTTTCAGCCATCCTCTTATTCTATCATACTCTTCATTGATATTACCGTTATTCCGGTTTTGTGTACGCCTTCTTTCTCGATTGTCGTGATTGTTCTGGCGAATTGTCTCCTGAAGCTCTTGTTTTTCCATTTCCGCTCTCAATCTTTCACGTTCGCAAATTAAACGTGCTTGTTCAGCATAATGTCTTTCAATTTCTTCTTCAATCGTCTGTTGATTTCTTTGAGTTTCTCTTTCATGTAAAATTCTTCTTCCTTCCTCTCGATTTCCTTCGCCATCTTGGTCATTTCGTCCCTGACGTTGTCCGTTCTCTTGATTTCTACCATTTTCCCATCATCAAAAGTTTCATTTTGTGGAACGTAACGATCATCAGTTCTTTCTCTATTTTCGCGATATTCTTCATTAGGATTTGATATTTCTTCTTGAATATTGTTTCCAGCATTAATTGTGGGTGAGTTTCGCCTCATTTCTCTTCTAGTCGATCTTGAATATGATTTTGTAATACTTCTCGATCTTCTACTCTGTAGTCTCATATTTTCCATCCTCAATTCGTGATTTTGCCTTGTTAATTTGCACGTTCTTCTGCCTCAGCTCTTCTTTCTTCATGTATTCTTCGTCTCAACGTTTCTAACGCTCCAATTTCCTCATCTCCATGAATTATTTTCTCATGCTTCTTGATTTCTCTCTACCTGTCTATGGTTTCTCTGGTTTGTTGCTCTTCTTCTACTTCTTCTGCTGAATTTGATTGCCAAGTGTGTATACTCACCCTATCATAATCTGTATTCCTCCTTGTACTAGTGTTTGTTGAATTGGTGGTTGAATTTTATTTTCTCTATTACTTCTCATTCTAGTAGATTCTCCCATTTCACTTCTTTCTCTTCCAGCAATTCTCTTGCTTCTTCTAACAGTAGTTGGTTGTTCTGATGTATTTCTTCTTCTAGCCATTTCTTCAATGTTAACAAATTGCAAGAAATTATGTAAAATTCTTAATCAATCACTCCAAATCTTCACAAATCTCAATATTAATCTTCATTTTTTCTAGAACAATCTTCAATACCTCCCTGTTTCTAGCGCCATTATATAGTTGCAGGAAATCCTACACTACACCCCTCATATGATTTCATTAATACTCGACTCATTTTTAGATTAGCAATCTTAATTTTATTGATGAATCTCTGAACAATCTTACAATAAAAGATAAAAGAATCAAGAATAACCACTACTCTAGAGTTTCTGTCTCCTATTTACTTGTTTCTTACTCAAAAAAGATCTTTCTCTTTTCCTTCACAATTGAACGACTACTTATAGGGAAACACATAGTGGATGACAGCTAATCTGTCCTTTATTTTCGGATATGGCTTGCGACATTCTCGCAACCTTGCAAATGTTAATCTCGCAAACTCTCTAATTTTCGCAGGACCATCACATCTTTCTCGTGATTTTAGATGACGTCGTTTATTATATCGTTTCTAAAATTGTTCAGCGACGCTGTTGTGTTGTGTTGTTGATAATTTCGTTGAGGCATTATTGCTGCAAGATTCTGATCCTACAAATACAATTTCTCTCTTCTAATCAAACAAATATAATATCTATTTGGCCTAGGATGTTTTTTGATTAAAGTAGTCTGAAAACTTCTTTAATCCTCTTTTCTATTTTCTTTCCTTTCTCTTGTACCCTCAAAAGGGTGGTACAAGCCTTTTGTACCCTCTCTTTTTTTGATCACTACATTCATCTTTGCCGATCAATAAAAAAAATATAGTATAGTAAAACAATATATATAGTATAGTATAGTATAGTAGACATCTCTTTATTGAAATGAATCAATGTCCATATATATATATTGAAGCAATTCATCTATATATAAGCATGGGAGGAGAATTATAGCGCAGAAATTTGGAGGAATAACCGAAGCATTGTTCCCTAATCAATCAAGTAGAACTATTGGTCGGAGTCTTTGGATGGGTATTCTAAAAGCTATGGGTTTCACTAAATCTGGAAAGTCTTTAATTTTAAGGAATGGGTCTGGTATTTATTTTTGGGATGATGTTTGGGTAGGTGAACAGACCCTTATGATGCGATTTCCTACTTTATTTGCAATTTCCAAAGGCAAAAACTCACGATGCGGGATATGGTGTCAGATCAAGGAGCATGGGATTTACAGTTTGTTAGAGCTTTGAATGAGCTTGAAATGCAGGAAGTAATACAACTGCTACAGGTAATAGGCGACCCTATTTCTACTCTCGATGTTAATGCTACATATGATAGGCATTTGAGGTATGGTAATGGAGAAGGTTTCACAGTGGCTTCTGCTTATTTAGCTCTTGATATTGATGGATTTATTTCGTTTCCGGACAAACAACTTTGAAATCCTAAGGTACCTCTAAAAATTTCATTTCTAGTTTGGACTTTATGTTATAATGAGACTCCCACTTTAGATCAGCAATATAAGGCAGGTACAGTTCGGAATCCTAATTGTTTACTGTGTGGTGTTCATGAGGAAACAAATAATCATCTATTTTTACATTGCAAAACAACTTTTGAGGTTTTGTCCTATTTTATGAATAGCTTTGGAATCAGATGGATTTTTGCAAGTGATATTAGAAGAACTTTGTGGGAATGGAAAAACAAAAAAAATAAGAAGAGGCTTAAACGTTTGTGGAGTTATTTGTCGCTTGCCATTTAATGGAGTATATGGAGAGAAAGAAATAACATACTTTATCAAAATTTGAGTAGGTCTACTAAACAGATTATAATGGAGGTTAAGTCATTGTTATACAATTGGACACTGCATATAGATATTTTTATTGGTTTCTTTTTATCCACAATTATTTATAATTGGGATGCTGCTATGTACACATCCATGTAATTCTCTTTTGGTCTCTTCGTCACTTGCTTTAGTGATATTGAACCTTTTAATATATTTTGCTCTTTACCGTCCAAAAAAAAAAAAAATCAGCGTGGGAGGAGGTAACGAGCCATATAGGCGTTCTGCCATTTAGGAAGCGCCGTAACATTGCCGTTATCAGACTGTGACGCACCGTCCATTAGTCAAATATGGCGGAAGAACCTTGATTGCACTATCCACATTACACAACAAAAAATCTTTCTACAATAAACAAGACACGTGTTCTTCAAAATAAAATAAAAAGATTAAAAATAAGTAAATAAAACAAAAATGAAATTAAATGAGTTCGGTCCACATATCGGACTGGTTCAGCCTCCAGACCGCTTTTATGAGTTTATCCCCTCAGAGCAACTGCAATGGACGTGTAAACCCAAATTTTCAGTCGAGTGGGCTGGCGTAGTGGGACGGACCATCGATCAAAATTTGATCAAAGAGTAAAATCCAGACCAAATTTGATCTGCGATCAGGACCAAATCCAAATATAGTCGGGCGTTGATATAATCTCCACTACACATCGGGCGTTGATATAATCTCCGCCATTCATCGGGCGTTGATATAATGTACGCATGAAACGGGGCGTTGATATAATGTACGCCTGAAACGGGGCGTTGATATAATGTATGCCCGATGGGGCGTTAATATAATGTACGCATGAAACGGGACGTTGATATACTTAACGCCCCACTTTCACAAATTTTTAAAACTTACATGGGGCGGGCTTTATACCTCCGCCCCATTTTTTTTTTTTTTTTTTTGTTTTGTTTCTGAAGCGTATACTATACCAACGCCCCACTCGCGCGTTATCTTTACCAACGCCCCATTCGGGCATTATCTTTACCAACGCCTGATTCCAGGCGTAATGTTTATCAACGCGCGACCAAATATACTCTTTTCCCACTACGCCACATGACGGACTAAACCCAAATTTGATCTTTTTTTTAGTCTTTGATCTTTGGTTATACTCGCACCACTGTGGACGCTCTCAGAAATCAGAATATAGTTTAGCAATTTTTAAAAAGAGCTTTTAACTCTATATTTTCATTTCCATCCTTCTGTAAACAAAAACCTACTCAAAAGGTCACATATAAATTTCAACGAAACCTTTACCTGATTAGTTTTCTTCGGACGTTAAATAGACACACTTTAACGTTAAGAACCCTGAAGCTTATCCCTTTCGGAGTATTCTCCTCTATAAAATCTAGCGTCCGTCCCCATTACGGAGCAAAGCTTCCAAAAATTACAAAGAATGAAGGCCTAACTCAAATTCTATACCTAAAAATGGACCTCCAACTCTACAAAAGCATCCATCCTTTTAGCTCACGTGTGCTTAAACCAAATCCAGGTCCCACATAAACTTGTCATTACATCTCTCTCAAAGAACTTTCTCCCCTCCCTTGCTTATCATATACATTCATCCTTCCTTCCTCTCTTCAACTTCTAAGCTAAGACTCAACAAATAAACAGCTCAAAACAAAAGTCTTCCTCTTCTACACTTCATCTCCCTCTTCTCTTCCAGAGACTCCCAAAAATGAGTGCCTTTTCACACTAATCACTAAAGTAGTCCAGAAGTAAGAGCTTCTTTCAAGAATTGTGTCTTCCCACTTTCAACTCAACCCAGGAATCATGAGTGATAATAGTCTTAAGTTCCTTCATATATTGTTTCCTCTGTTTTTCCTCTGTTTCTCATCACATTTCTCTGCAACAAAATCAGACGAGCTTCAAATCTTACTCAAACTAAAATCATCTTTTGAAAAATCAAATGTTTTTGATACCTGGGTTTCTGGTTCTTCATCTTCTCCGTGTAATTTCACTGGAATTCATTGCAACTCCAACCAAAATGTCACAGAAATTTCACTCTCGAGTAACAAGCTTGTCGGTTCTCTCCCACTCGATTCCATCTGTCAGCTTCAGTTCCTCGAGAAACTCGATTTTGGTATAAACTCATTATCTGGTTCTGTCTCTGAAGATTTGCAGAGTTGTAGTAAGTTGACTCACTTAGATCTTTCTGGTAACTCATTTACTGGTTCATTTCCAGAATTCTCAGCTCTTACAGAACTAACTTTCTTGAATTTGAATATGAGTGGGTTCTCTGGTTCATTTCCATGGTCTTCTCTAAACAACTTGACTAACCTCGAGTTCTTAAGCGTCGGTGATAATCCTTTCGACAGAGCTCCGTTCCCTGTGGGAGTATTGAATCTTAAGAAAGTTTACTGGTTATATTTAACAAATACTAGTATCGGAGGAAGAATCCCGGACGAAATCGGAAATCTTCTGGAATTGGAGAATTTGGAACTTTCATCCAATAACTTACACGGAGAAATTCCAGCTGAGATAGTGAATCTGAAGAACTTATGGCAACTTGAACTGTTTGGTAATCATCTGAACGGAAGTTTACCGTTCGGCTTTAGAAATCTAACTAATCTCAAGAACTTCGACGCGTCGGCGAATGAACTGGAAGGTGATATTTCGGAATTGAAGTTTCTGAATAATTTAGTTACTTTACAATTGTTCGAGAACAACTTTTCAGGTGAAATTCCGGAAGAATTTGGTGATTTCAGGTATCTGGTAAATCTATCTCTATATACGAATAAATTTACGGGTACTTTACCGCAAAGTCTTGGTTCTTGTTCTGATTTTGATTTCATTGATGCATCTACAAATTCATTAAGTGGTCCAATCCCACCAAATATGTGCAAGAATGGTAAAATGACAGCATTACTTGTACTCGAAAATAATTTCACTGGTGGAATTCCGGATACCTATGCTTCTTGTACTTCAATGAATCGATTTCGTGTAAGTAATAATTCACTTACCGGTGTAATTCCAGCTGGGTTTTGGGGATTACCGAATTTGGATTTCCTTGATCTTGCTATGAATCAGTTCCAAGGTCCGGTTACACGTGATATCGGCAACGCCAAGTTACTCACTCAGTTAATTCTCAACAACAATAGATTTTCCGGAGAATTACCTTCAGAAATCACCAAAGTTTCAAAGTTAGGAGTACTGGATTTAAGCTTCAACCAATTAGAAGGTGAAATTCCGTCTAGTATCGGGGAACTAAAGAAACTTGCTAATTTGTTTTTACAAGAAAATATGATCATCGGTGAAATTCCAAGTTCGATAGGTTCTTGTCGATCACTAAACAATATTGATTTGGCGGGAAATTCTCTTTCGGGTGCAATTCCGTCAAGCATGGGTTCATTACCTTCATTGATATATTTAAATCTTTCGGGAAACAAACTTTCAGGCGAAATTCCGTCGAGTTTATCATCATTGAAGTTCAGTCTGTTTGACTTGACGAATAATTTATTATCCGGTCGAATACCCGATGGCCTCTCTACTCAAGCATACAAAGGAAGTTATTCTGGTAACCCGAATCTATGCAGTTCAGATGCTGATTTCTTAAGGCCATGTTCTTCGGGTTCTGGCACTTCGGCTCAAACCCGAACAATTATGTCTTGTTTCCTTGCTGGGATCACTTTGCTACTCGTCTCCCTGGCTTGTTTCATCTTCGTTAAAAGAAGGTCGGGTAAAGATGATGATCGGTCGCTAAAATCAGATTCTTGGGACTTAAAATCCTTCCATGTGTTGACGTTCACGGAGCAAGAAGTCTTAAATTGCATTAAACAAGAGAATGTGATCGGAAAGGGTGGCTCTGGGAACGTTTATAAAGTCTCACTGGATAACGGAAACATCGAGCTCGCTGTGAAGCATATCTGGAAAGCAGATTCCATGGGTGGTCGAAGAAGTAGTACTTCAATGTTAATGAAGCGTTCAGGAAACATGCCAGAGTTCGACGCGGAAGTAGCAACCTTGAGTTCGATACGACACATAAATGTGGTGAAACTGTATTGCAGTATTACCAGTGAGGATTCAAGTCTTTTAGTGTATGAATATCTACCTAATGGGAGTTTATGGGATCGGTTGCATACGTGCCGAAAGATGGAGCTTGATTGGGAAACAAGATATGATATTGCAATTGGTGCTGCCAAAGGCTTAGAGTACCTGCATCACGGTTGTGACAGACCAGTTATACATCGAGATGTTAAGTCCAGTAATATCCTCTTGGACGAGTTTTTCAAGCCTCGAATTGCTGATTTCGGGTTGGCGAAAATTGTTCAGGCTAATGCTCCCAAGGATTCTACTCATGTCATTGCCGGAACCCATGGATATATTGCTCCAGGTAACTTCTTTTAGTTTCACTGCAATAACTCGTAACTTTACATATTTTTGCACCAGAAAAAAAAAAGTATATATATGAGGAGGTAAGACAATCTTTCAGAATCTTTGTTTCCAAACAAGATAGCATTTCATTTTTATTTCGTATTCATTTTTTGTCTTCCCGTATGATCTATGCACAATTATTTGTCTGACCTATGAATTTTCTCCCTAACGCAATAAATCCAGTCCTTTGCTAAAAGATGTCAACTATTTCGGCAAGCTTACAAATCTGGCGTGATTTGACGCACTGTATTTCATTTTCCATGGTCCCAGTAGTTTTTCGTTATTTTGCGGACGACTTGATTGAGTATTGACTTTATATGTGTAAATGTGTGCAGAATATGCATACACGTACAAGGTGAACGAGAAGAGTGATGTGTACAGCTTTGGAGTTGTATTAATGGAACTTGTAACCGGAAAACGACCGATCGAGCCAGAATACGGAGACAACAAAGATATCGTTTACTGGATATCAAATAAAATGACTAGTAAAGAAAGTGTCATGGATGTTATAGATTCAAGTATCCCGGAACCTATCAGAGAAGATGCAGTGAAAGTTTTGAGAATTGCTGTTTTGTGTACGGCTAGACTTCCTTCATTGAGACCTTCTATGAGAACTGTTGTTCAAATGCTTGAGGACGTCGAACCGCCTTGCAGATTGGTGAGTATCAAAATCGGCAAAGATGTCGATACCGATTCAATCAAGAAATCATTATCAAGAAAAGATTCAATCAAGAAAGAGAACTTATTTTAGTTTGGAGATCAAAAGTTCACAGCATTGTCTATTAGAGGAACGGGCCGGGGTCAGGGAACTAGACGATCAAAGAAGATCGTTCGTCTGTAACCAAATAGATTGAGAAGATGAGGGGATGTTGCTTAAAATGCTCCCTCTTTGTATTATAGTTAAATTGTATTGTAATTACATTAGGTTTGTGTTTATGTCATATGTAAGTAAGCTTTTTGTCGCGTTTAATGCAATAATATGAAATCCTTAAGCAGTCTTCTACCACTCGTTTGCAGACAACAAAAAATGAAGAAAGATCACTCCGCTATTCATGTCTTAGTCATATTGCCAAAGATCGAGTGAATCTCAAGTTTCTTGTACAAGCAATGAACCTTATCTTGAGAAAACCACGGCAACTCGTGTTAGCAAGTTGATTGGTTTTTAAAGTTGTGGTAGGTGTTTGATTCCCCTGTAGTGGTTTGAATAAGACTTGCATGATTTCTCCACCTTTCATATCTTTAGGGTGCGTAGAGTTTGAGTAGACAGGCAAAGAAAAGGAGAAGAGTCGTGGGTGTGCACAGTCTTCTGATGGCTCAATAATGGAACTCGAAAAATAAGTTATGATTTCCCATTTGATAACTAACGAGTACAAAGATCAAAAGAAAAATGTGTTAATTAACTTGGGATTTAACCACTTGAAGAACCTACTAAAAAGGTGGAGTGGAAGTTTTTAAAAACTGTTTCTAACCATGTACTGCCAGGACAACCTTCGAGTCAGATCGTCTGTTAATTATTCGACCAATCAAATAAATATGTGAAAATAACATTTAACTGTGCACGAAAATGGATGTCATTTCGCCGACTAGATTGTAGGAATAACAACAACAAACCACCTCCACTCAGCTCGAGTTGGACACATCATTTTCTAGATTATATCTTTATCTTTAATGTATTTTATATTTTATAACAATTTTTTAACCAAAAAACATTCTCCACTGAGTTCTTAATGAGAATGTTAAACTGTTTTTAGTGGGAGCGCATTGAATTGCATTATGCATTTGTCGAAATCATCTTCTTGTTTTAAATAGTGGAGTAAGGAATTATTAAAAGAATAAACAAATTATCGACACAATTTTTGCTTAACAGTATTTTTGATTTTTCTTCCATCTTTGAAGAAAAACCGGCCAAATGATTATAATATCAGTCTTTGCCCTAGTGTAGTGAATAGAATATCCAGCTAGGGGGTCTGTTTTCTAGTATCAATCAACTGTTAAAAGAACCACTTCATTTCCTGCTAGCCTCATGGTCACATGGAGAAGCACCTTTTAGTCAATGGTGTCATGCTTAAGCGACAAACTGCTAAACATTTTTAAGTATAAGATGATTCTGAAATTTAACCTCATTAGGCTATAATAGTTGTTTTAATGGGATTATTTGTTATTTAAAGATTGATCTCTTTGCTGAACACAAGGTGGATTTTCTTGTCTCATTTTTACTTTAATGCTGTGTCTGGTAAAGTTTAGAATACAAGGGATTAAAGAACATGGGATGACAATGCTTGCTGGAGTGTACAATGTACAAACAATAATTCACAGACGAAGTGTTTATTCTAATGGGTCAAATGTGAAATTTCTACTTCACAGGAATCCCTTCTCCATATCGCAATCGGGAAGGCTGTGTGTAGCACGAGAGTCCCGTGTGTAAGTATGTACAGGTATGACGTCTTTTGATGCAATGCCGGACATATTTTCTTGCCACGGCCAACCTGATCGGCGAAGGTACTTGGACGCTAAACAAACTGTTGAAGTGTCTGAGCATCCAAATCAAAATGAATGTCAACGAGTGGAGTGGTCGTTCCATGTTATATTTTTTTAGTGTTAGTTAAGAGAATGGCGGCAATGTGATAGTGGTGAGACTATTATCCTTCACACAAACAAATGAAACAAGGGATGTTTGGTATTTGTTTGAGAAAATGAAATAATATATGTAGTGAAATTTCAATTGTTTGATCCTAGATAATGATTATTGGGGCTGTGAGGCAAGTTTGAGAAAAAGAATTATTTCACTGGGACTACATAACCTATTAGAGATTTCTATAATTCCAGAACTTAAGCAAACACATGCGAAGGTATCAAGACGAAGAAAATCGTCTTTATACAAGGAACAAGTATACAATGACAGAGTAGTACAAGGCAACATGGGGAGAAGCTGTGGTGCGCGAGGTCATTATGCTATAGACTCTTGATCAGCGAGAATGAAGAAGGGTTACTTTGGAGTAGCAAAAACACGAGGTAGTACTTGCCACATCGATAAGTTAGTCAGCCTGAAGATTTCTTGTAAGTAAAGGCAATAGACCTGCCAGTCAAGCAAATGATCTAAACTTAATCTAACACACTCAAGGAATATGGCTCCCGCTGTCTGGGTTGTTCTGATGGTGTGCTTCCACAAATAAGGAGTGGGATCGAGACCTTGGTGTACCAGCGCCGCAGCAGCAACAACAGTTACACAACATTGATGTATCCTTCTTGATGGAGAGAGAGAGAGTCTGTGAAGGCTATGGCTGTTCAGATTAACTGGAGGCTTTCTTTTTTCTTTTTTGGAACGGAAGATTAACTGGAGTTCAAAATAGCACTTAACATCTTAATTCTAGTTCTAGTTATCAAAAAGTGTGCTCGAACAAATTCACATCTGACACAAGTAGTAATACGAAACATTCACATGACGATTCTAGTTATCAAAAGGAAGAGGTGATACAAATTCACATGGCATGGGGTACAACTGATATGGGATCGAGCCTGGGCGTATTTTTGCATACGTTTTTTTCCTTAGATTTTTGTCAAAGGGAGATAAAAAAGTGATCCCAGCAGTGCAAAAATCGTAATCCGAATTGTAACTCGGTCTGTTATCGTGGCATCTGGTAAAGAGGCTGCGGTAACAACTCCCTGTTACCCTCGTGGTTGTGTTGCTGTATTAGTAGCATACAAATACAACCAATCTTTGCCACAACACAACAATTGTTATGTTAGCATACTGTATACAACTAATCTTGCCACAGCACAACAATAACACCTATTGAAGTTACCGCTACACACTCACACTCTAATGCCTGGGCATCTTAAAGTTAGTTTTTCAGAGTAGGCTGAATGCAAGTTGCCAAAAGCCATTCATCATTTCCAGAAACTTTCCTAGTAAACTACATCCAAATACCAATAATCCACACCACATAACCATGATTATTAAGGAAACTTAGAAACATACAAGTCTTTCATCACCATCAAACAGGAACAGAAAACAGCAAAGAACTAGTACAGGCTTGTTGTAAATCATTATAACTTCTTCTAAAGCTCAGTACTCATCTCCATCATCTCCATCGTCTCCCTCAGCAGACTCGGCACCAACCTCCTCGTAATCCTTCTCAAGAGCAGCAAGATCCTCACGAGCTTCAGAGAATTCTCCTTCTTCCATACCCTCACCGACATACCAGTGAACAAAGGCACGTTTGGCATACATAAGATCAAATTTGTGGTCAATGCGAGAGAAGACCTCCGCAACACTGGTGGAGTTGGAGATCATGCAAACAGCTCTCTGGACCTTGGCAAGGTCACCACCTGGTACAACAGTAGGTGGCTGGTAGTTGATACCACACTTGAAACCAGTTGGGCACCAATCAACAAACTGGATAGTTCTCTTAGTCTTGATGGTGGCAACAGCTGCATTAACGTCCTTGGGAACAACATCACCACGGTACATCAGACAACAAGCCATGTATTTTCCATGGCGAGGATCACACTTGGCCATCATAGATGAAGGCTCAAAGGCACTGTTAGTGATTTCAGCAACTGAAAGCTGCTCATGGTAGGCCTTCTCAGCTGAGATGACTGGGGCATAGGATGAAAGCATGAAGTGGATTCTAGGATATGGGACCAAATTGGTCTGGAACTCAGTCACATCAACATTCAAGGCACCATCAAACCTCAATGAGGCTGTGAGGGATGAAATCACCTGAAACACCATACAATGAACATGTCAGAACTTCAAACTCAACAGCAAATGACTTTTCATGTGTTAGCAGCCTATACACAAGAGAGATCTTCACATCAGCTGAAAAATATTCACAATCTCAAAATGGCAGATGAATAAGCTCCATATCAATGTTAAATTCTCTATTCAACGCCGAACAATGAACATGTGAGAACTTAAAAACAGCAAATGACTTTTCAAGTGTTAGCAGCATATACACAAGGGAGATCTTCACGCCAACTGAAGAACTTCCACAATCTTTAAAGGAGGGTAAATGACAGATGAACAAGCTCCATATCAATGTTAAGAAATTTACAACCAACAAATATAAGTGTGGTTGTATTCTTTATTCATTTTTGAAAACATTAGCAGTTATGTCAGGTTGGGAACATTAGTAGGTGAATGACTATGAAACAACGTGGAAGTATGTGTTAGACTAGGTACTAAATGTGTTGCACGGTATTAGCCATGATATCAAATCAAATGCAGTCATGTGTTATACCTGAGATACAAGACGGTTAAGGTTGGTGTAGGTAGGGCGTTCAATGTCAAGCGAGCGCCTGCAGATATCATAGATAGCCTCATTGTCGAGGAGCACAGCAACATCAGTGTGCTCGAGGAGAGAGTGGGTTGAGAGGACACTGTTGTAAGGCTCAACAACAGAGGTGGAGACCTGGGGTGATGGGTACACAGTGAAACCAAGCTTTGACTTCTTTCCATAATCAACTGAAAGACGTTCCAAAAGAAGTGACCCCAATCCGGAACCAGTACCTCCACCAACTGCATTAAAGACTAGGAAACCTTGCAGACCGGTACAGTTGTCAGCAAGCTTACGAATACGATCCAAGCAGAGATCAACAATCTCTTTGCCAACTGAAATTAAAACCAAAAGCTATTAATACCACACCAATACATAATAGGATACTTAAGAGATACAAATAAGAGGTTTCAATTACTTGTGTAGTGTCCACGGGCAAAGTTGTTGGCAGCATCTTCTTTGCCGCTGATGAGTTGCTCAGGGTGGAAGAGTTGACGGTATGTTCCAGTTCTTACTTCATCAATGACAGTGGGTTCAAGATCTACAAAAATTGCACGAGGGACATGCTTTCCAGCACCAGTTTCACTGAAGAAGGTGTTGAATGCATCATCTCCTCCGCCAACAGTCTTGTCACTGGGCATTTGGCCATCAGGCTGCAACAAGAAAACCAAGAGTTCATTAAGTAATAAGCTTAACTGCTTAAGGCAGCAGACAACGTAAAACTAAATTCAGACAAACCAGATTAACCTAACATGTGTAGATCTAAATAGTCTTGTTTCAAAAAAAAAAAAAAAAAAGAGAAGGAAGTGTATCATACAAATGATCTTCAAAGGGAAAAAATGTTGCTGTCCCCAAGAAAAAAGTGACAAAATATTATGCTAAAAAATCATGTGAACCAAAACCAGTCAGATCCCATCTCAACAGATCAAACCTCCAATCCACATCACAGGGAACAAATTATAGAAATTATAGAGATTGTACGAGAAAGCATTCTAACAATTAACAAGAAAAATTCAGCTACAGTAGGTAAATTAAGAAAGAAACTTCTCAATTTTCAAATCATAAACGCATGGATCTAAATAAACAGCAGCTAATAATTCATTTCAAAAGAATTCTATCAATGCAAGTAATTAAACTACAACATATTGTTTAGGCTATCTCGTATTAATAGATCTATCATATGAATATCAAAAAAGAGCAGGATCTACAAAGGTGAATTGTATTACCGCAATTCCCATTAACACAAACCAAATCAACACAAAAATATGACGAACTACATAATTTTTCTTACGGATCTAACAACCAATATCACTAATCCAACGAAAATCTCAATAACGCAACGAAACAATCGATCTCTTATATCTTCACAAGTCAAAACACAGATCTAATCAAAATCAAATGAATCGAGATAACAAAAAACACAAATCGTAATACAGATCCAGATTGATACCTGGATGCCATGCTCGAGGCAGTAAAGTTCCCAGCACGCATTTCCAACTTGAATACCAGCTTGACCAATGTGAATTGAAATGCACTCTCTCATTTTCGATGATTATCAAACAAAAATTGAACAAAAATGAAGAAGATCGAAGAAGAAAACTAGAAGAAAGATGAGCGTTTATTAAGACGCTCTTCTTCTTTTTTCCTTGGGTTTCCTGAGAAATCTTTGTTTGGCTTTTATATAGTGTTTGAGAAAAGAAGAATTAAGATTTGGATCTTAACCGTAGTTAGTTGTAACCCTAGTTAAGGACGGCTGACAGCGAAGCATTATGATTCATACAGCTTAACCACTCACCTAATTAACTATTTTTTGCCACTTTAGTTCATTTCTTGTTGCTTCAAGATGACTAAATGTCGTTTTTGTTTAGGCAAATGCCTACCAAGGGTTAGTTGTGGGAGAGTTCGAAAGATTTTAATGTATTTAGGTTTTCTCCTGTTAGTCCTGAGGGAGTTTGAGGGAATCTCTCCAAATCTCCGTTAGTCGTGGGGAGTTTAGAGGAGTCTCCTAAACTCTCTAGAAAACACCTGTTAGTCGTTGGGGAGTTTAAAAAAAGCTCTCTTGAACTCCCTGTTAGTCATAAAACCCTACAATACTAGGGAGTTGGTTGCTTTGGGGAGTTCGAAGGAGTTTTTAGTGTATTTTGGTCTCACAACAAAGCTCTCAAAAGAATAGAGATTTGGGAAGGAGTTTGGTGCGTAGAAAACCATATGAGAAAGAAGAGGAAAACGTTTTTTTCCAGGTATGTTTTTCTTCTTCTTTGATCTCCATGATTGTTTGTAATAGTTTAATTTGTGTACTATTTTGATTGTTTTTCATATCTTTGATCTCCATGATTGTTTATTTTGATTGTGTGTATAGTTTTTTTTTGTGGGTACTCTCTCTCTGTCAAAACCCTAATTTGTGGTTCAAAAGATCTTGGTAAGAAATTGCATGATTTGATTATAATGATATCTTTAAATTCAACCGTTGGAATATGATGAAATTTGAGTACGTCATAGTTTACCTTGTTATAGAAGTACAACAAACGTTTCACGCGGATCAGGTCACGTTTGCTACTGCAAATCTTGCACAATATATGACTATGGTCTGCTGAGTTTAAATCCCGAATAGGGGACTGATTCCTATTTATCTCATTCTCCGCTTATCGGACAAAGCTGAAATGCTATGAGTTTTGAGTGTGTTGTGGAATATTGAGTTGTAAGTGTACCGTAAAATTTTCAAGAGGATCAGGTAAGTATTAGTACTGCAAAGATTGAACAATCTGAAACTGTGTTTCGGTGAAACAGAATTCCTTTACAGCTATCTTCATAATTTGTTATGTCATCATGCATTAATTGGCTTGCTACTTTGCATGGGTGTCATTGAGAATCACTATCACTTGTTAAGTCCTCTTATTTATACACATACTTCTCTTCTATTCTATATGCCAAAGTTCAATACAGTGGCGTACTTCATTCCGTATTGACGTGTTTTAGCCAATTCATACGGTGATTTTGTTATAATGATATCTTTAAATTCAACCGTTGGAATATGATGAAATTTGGGTATGCCGTAGTTTACCTTGTTATAGAAGTACAGTAAAATTTTCACGCGGATCAGGTCACGTTTGCTACTGCAAATCTTGAACAATATATGACTATGGTCTGCTGAGTTTAAATCCCGAATAGGGGACTGATTCCTATTTATCTCATTCTCCGCTTATCGGACAAAGCTGAAATTTTAGTATGATGTTTGTATATATGAAGGTTTCCTACTGTAGAAATTTCATGAAGTTATGATCAATTTAGGTACACCAAAGTGTGAGAAATCCGGAACTGAATTCTGTATGCACGTATTGAAAGTAGTCGGATACTGAGTAATGTATCTTTTTAATGAACCGTTGGAATGCTATGAGTTTTGAGTGTGTTGTGGAATATTGAGTTATAAGTGTACCGTAAAAATTTCAAGAGGATCAGGTAAGTATTAGCACTGCAAAGATTGAACAATCTGAAACTGTGTTTCGGTGAAACAAAATTCCTTTACAGCTATCTTCATAATTTGTTATGTCATCATGCATTAATTGGATTGCTACTTTGCATGGGTGTCATTGAGAATCACTATCACTTGTTAAGTCCTCTTATTTAGACACATACTTCTCTTCTGTTCTATATTCCAAAGTTCAATACAGTGGCGTACTTCATTCCGTATTGGCGTGTTTTAGCCAATTCATACGGTGCTTTTGTTGCAAGGAGTTGCTAAGGGATTTTCTTTGATTAACAATTTGGCTAAGTAGCTATGCGTGTTAGTACTGTGTAATCTAGTATCACATTTTTTTATCATGTTTACATTAGACTGTTTGGTGTTATTACTATCCTTGCTTTTTGAATATACTTTCAGCGGTGCATTCATGGTTGATTGGATATAATCAAGCAATTGCAATACATACAAAGTCAGCGTATTGAAAGACCCATGAGACGCCCAGTTACTTTGTTTGGATATAACTATATAAGGAGAGTTTTGCGTCAAGACCCAGAAGACTTTCGAAGAAGTTATAGGATGTACCCTGATATTTTTCTAAAACTATGTTGTATCATTAGAGAAACTACATCATTATGTGATACAAGATGTGTTTCTATTGAAGAAATGCTTGGTACATTTTTACTCGTTGTTGGCCAAAGTTCACGATATTGCGCAATACGTGACACATTTGGTCGCTCTCGGTGGACAGTTAGTAAAAACTTCAACAGGATGTTGCGAGCTTTAAATTCTAAAGATCCGAGGATGATGGCTAGGCCAACAAGTGCAACTCCATTTAAAATTCGTGAGAGTACACGATTTTATCCTTACTTTAAGGATTGCATTGGAGTTATGGACGGTACACATATCCCGACAATGGTAGAGAAAAGAAATGCAGTCGTTTATCGGAATCGACATGGAATTACATCTCAAAATGTGTTAGCGGTTTGCAACTTCGACTTGGAGTTCATATACGTGCTCAGTGGATGGGAAGGGTCTGCTCATGATTCGAAAATACTTAACGACGCAATGACAAAAAGAAATGGACTGAAAATACCGCAAGGTAATTTTACTTTTATCTAATGTGAAGTTTTGAGTTTTTTGGTTAAGTTATATTCGGGTTCTACTTGACGAAGTTTTCTTTTTGTGTTTTATTCAGGTAAATATTACTTGGGGGATGGTGGGTTTGCAAACCGACGATATTGTTTAACACCATTTCGTGTCCAACGTTATCATTTGAAAGAATTTTCTGGTACGGGTAATCATGCGAAAAAAGCTGAAGAATTATTTAACATGCGTCATGCTTCTTTGAGGAATGTAGTTGAAAGATTGTTCGGTGTTGTGAAGTCTCGTTTATTGATCTTTAAGTCTCAACCTCCATTTCCGTATCAGGTGCAAGCGGAGATAATGACAGCTTGTGCAGGCCTACACAACTTCTTACGAAAAGAATGTCGTTCAGATGAGTTTCCGGTCGAGGAAAAGGAAGAGGAAGATAGCCATCCATCATCGCTTGTAAATGACGATGAAATTTTGACACAAAAAACTCAAGAACAACAACGTCAAGAAGCTAATGCATGGAGAAAGAGTATAGCGTATGATATGTGGGAAAATGTTCGTGAACAAAGGGAGTTAGAATTGTATGGAGACCGTTAAATTGAAGGGAAAAAAATTATCTCGTTGCACAAAATAACATACTATTGATACAGAGATATGATCATTTTCATTTATTTTTTTCTTTTGATTAAAGATCAATGTTATTTGCAAATAAGGGTTTATTGTTTCTTAAAAGAGAATGAGTTAGGAGTGAACTCCCCCAAACTCCCCCAAACTCCCTCTAATAAACTCTCTCAAACTCCCTACACTCCCCCAAACTCCTTGAACTCAAAAACACAAAACTCTCTCAAACTCCCTACACTCTCTCAAACTCTCTCAAAATCCCTGAGATTTAAAATACACTCAACTCCCCCGAAATCACTCGAGGACTAACCCCCTATACGAGTATTTGGAAGAGTAACAAGGTGGTGTCAGGCTGTCACCAACTGAAACAGTTCAAGTTGTTGGATATTTTCAACAAATCCTTGAATTGTAGGCATTTAGGTTGTTCCCGGGATTCGACCTGCCCAGTCAGGTCGCTGTGGGTCTAGGGGAAAGGGCCTCCATGCAGAGTGCGAGACAGCATCTCGTTGGAAATTTTCTGTTCTAGGGTTTCTATTGTCAGTTAGAAAAACTGAACAGAAATCTCGTTTCACCAATGGACGCATTGAAGGAAGAGACGCGCCTGTTCACTCTGAAAATATGCCTGTAGAGATGAAGAGTCATCTCCAAAGGGTGTGATTTCCTCTTTAAATAGGAGACTTGTTTTCCATTCAAAAACATCTCAACTCTCTCTGTTTTCTTTCTTACAAGCATCATCAGAAACAAACCAGTAGTTCTTGGTTGGATCAAGATCATACAAGCTTTGAATCTAACACTGTTGTGGGGCTTCAAGTATCCTGACGGGCGATATTCATTGACCTGTTTGTACTCGCCAATTCAATTGGGAAAGGATCGAATAATTGTCGAAAAGAATCTTTCATTAGAGCCTTGAACCCTAATACAACATTCTTTTCTTCACCCCGTTTTAGTGTCAATTTTCCAACAGTTTTCGACAATTACTATCGACATGGAGGGTGAATCTTCAATGGCTGTTGCACAATCACTGCAAGTCATGAATCAGACTTTTAATAGGTTAGAACGATTTGAAGGAGAAGGTTTTACTCGCTGGCAGGAAACTCTCAAATTCAATTTTATGTTTCTGAAACTTTGGTACATTCTGGAAGATGGGTTAGAGGCCATTCCTGCTGCTACTGATAAGGACGATGAGGAATTGAAGAGAAGGCGAAAGAAGCGTGAAGAAGATGATTTCATGTGTCGAGGTCATATTCTGAATGTTTTGGGGTTGCACGTTTGCAATGTTCATCGTACTTATGGAACTGCGAAGGAACTATGGACTGCACTGGAGAACAAATACAAGATTTCTGAGGCCAGTAACAAGAAGTTCCTGATTTGCAACTTTATGGATTGGAAAATGGTTGACAGTAAGTCTATCATTGCCCAAGTCAGTGATCTTTTGCTTATTGTTAATCATCTCAAAGATCCTGGTGTTGATCTTGTAAGTTCATTCATTGTTGGGGTTATAATTTCTCGTCTCCCCCCTTCATGGAATAGTTACAAGAAGAAACTTCAGCATGCTGAAACTGACTATGACTTAGAAGGCTTGCAGCGTCATCTTCGCATTGAAGAAGATGCTCGTAAGCGTGATATTAAGGATAGTCAACAAACTGAAAATCATTCTAAGATTAATAATGTGCAAGAATCGAAAACTTCAAATTCTTTGAAAGTTCAGAATGATTCTCAGTTTAAGAAGCAAGATCCAAACAAGAATGGTAAGAAGAAGGGCCCTTGCTACTTCTATAAGAAACCCGACCATATTGCTCATGAATATCGTCAAAAGAAGAAACAAATGAATAAGGATGCAAATATGGTCGATGATTCTAAACTTGTCATTGTTGTGCAAGAGGCCAATACTGTTGCAGATCATAGAAGTGGATGGTGGTACGATACTGGTGCAACCATTCATATCTGTAAAGACCGAAATCTTTACAAGACATATGAGCCTGTTGTCGGAGAAGATATGATTTCTGCAAATCGTCTTCCTAGTAAAGTACATGGCAAAGGCACTGTTGAACTCAAGTTTACTTCTGGAAAGATTTTTACCCTTACCAATGTATTACATGTCCCAGACATATGTAAAAACCTTGTTTCTGGAGTCCTTGTTAACAAGGCAGGTTTCGAGGTTAAGTTTGGATCTGATAAGTTTGTACTGTCCAAAAACGGAAAGTTTGTTGGACAAGGATATACTTGTAACGGAATGGTTAAACTTAATTTAATGAATAATGGTTCTGCTTATATTGTTGACTCTATTGATTTATGGCATGCTAGATTAGGACTTGTGAATTATGGTTCT
Source organism: Papaver somniferum (assembly GCF_003573695.1). Lineage (NCBI taxonomy): Eukaryota > Viridiplantae > Streptophyta > Magnoliopsida > Ranunculales > Papaveraceae > Papaver > Papaver somniferum. The sequence continues at coordinate 12,247,973 of NW_020621936.1, read as the reverse complement.
CTTAGAAATATGAACAAATTAGGATTAATTCCAATTGCAATTTTAATAATGTTTCTAAGTATGAAATATGTGTGCAAGCAAAGATAACTAGGATATCCTTTAAGTCTGTTGTAAGAAATTCTTCCTTACTTGAATTAGTGCACAGTGATGTTGGTGATTTGAAAAGTCATGTTACTCGTGGTGGACACGAATATTATGTCACTTTTATTGAGGATAGTACTAGATATGCGTATACTTACTTGATGAAATCTAAGTATGAAGTCTTTGATAAATTTATAATTTACAAAGCCGAAGTAGAAACACAATTAGAACAGAAAATTAAAGTGTTACGTTTTGATCGTGGTGGTGAATATTATCCTACTGAATTTATTGTATTTTGTCAAGAGCATGGTTTAATACATGAATTTACTGCACCATATACACCTCAACAAAATGGTATTGCTGAAAGAAAGAATAGGACTTTGATTGACATGGTTAATGCTATGCTTATTAGTTCTGGTTTGCCTAATTATTTGTGGGGTGAAGCCATGTTGTCTGCATGCTATATTTTGAATAGAGTACCTTTGAAAAAGAAGAATGTTTCCCCTTATGAACTGTGGTTTAAGAGGAAACCTAATTTTAAAATACTTAAAGCATGGGGTTGCCTAGCGTATGTTAGAAAGCCTGATCCTAAAAGACCAAAGCTAGGAAATATGGCTTATAAATGTGATTTTGTTGGATACTCTCTCAATACTATTACCTACAGATGTTTAATCCTTGACACCTTTGAGATTCTAGAATCTGTAGATGTGGAATTTTTTGAAAGCATTCCAAGGACAAGTTCTCAGACACTACCCACTGAAAACCCATTGTTATCAAGTCTAGAACCAATGGAGACTGATAACAATGATGAACCTTCCTGCTCTGCACAAAACAATGATATTTCAGTTCCTACTGAAGATATTGAACCTAGAAAAAGTAAGAGAGGAAGAATAGAGAAAAGGCCTGACCCAGAATTCAAATATTACCTTGTAGAGGGTGATAAAAATGAAATTCTTAGCACTACCATTATAATATGCATGATGAAGGTGATCCTAAAATCTATGCTGAGGCAATAAGCTCCAGAGATGCTAATTTCTGGAAAGAAGCTATCAATGATGAAAAACATTCCCATTGCAACTTGGAAAATATGTGATTTACCTCCTGGTGCTAAGACAATAGGATGTACATGGATATTCAAGAGAAAGTTGAATATTGATTGTACCATTGATAAATTTAAGGCCAGATTGGTTGCTAAGGGTTACAAACAACAACATGGTATTGATTATTTTGATATATATGCACTTGTTGCACGAATCACATTTATTCGTTGCTTGATCGCACTAGCTTCTATTCATAAGCTAGTTGTACATCAAATGGATGTCAAAACCGCTTTTGTAAATGGTGATTTAGAAGAAGATATATATATGGAACAACCTGAAGGTTTCATATTGCCAGGCCAAGAGAAGAAAGTGTGTAAACTAGTGAAATCTCTTTATGGCTTGAAGCAAGCTCCCATGCAATGGCATGAGAAGTTCGACAAAGTAGCTTTGTCATATGGTTTTTTTGTGAATGATGTTGATAAATGTATTTATAGTAAACAAGATAAATCTGAGTGCGTGATTATCTGTTTGTATGTTGATGACATGCTTATTTTTGGGTCTGACTTGTCTATTGTGGAACAAACTAAGAAATTCCTTAGTTCAAACTTTGACATGAAAGATCTAGGGGAGGCTGATGTGATATTAGGAACTAAAATCCTAAGAAAGGGAGATGAGTTGGTCTTAACCCAATCTCATTACATTGAGAAATTTCTCAAGAAATATGGTCATTTTGATGACAAACCAGCACCTAGCCCTCTAGATCCTAGTGTGAAGTTAATGAAGAACATTGATAGAGCTCATAAACAACTTGAGTATTCCAGTGTTGTTGGTAGTCTTATGTATGCCATGCATTGCACAAGACCGGGCATAACCCAAGCAGTGGGAGTGCTATGTCGTTTCTCAAGTAACCCTGGAATTGAACATTGGAAAGAAATTTCAAGAGTGTTGGCTTACTTGAAGGGAACCATAAATTATGGTTTACACTTCCAGAGATATCCCGTTGTATTAGAACGAACTGGAACAATGTAGAATCCAAATCCAAATCTACCAGTGGATGGATATTTACATTGGGAGGTGTTGATGTGTCTTGGAGTTCCAAGAAGAAGACCTGCAATTCTAATTCAATAATGTTGTCAGAATTGATTGCACTTACAGATGCATGTAAGGAGGCAGAATGGCTTAAAAATTTACTAGTAGAAATCTCATTATGGATGAAGCCAACTCCTTCTATTATGATTAACTGTGACAATCAGTCTACAATCTATAAGGTCTCAAACAAGACTTATAATGGAAAGTCAAGACATACTAGTCTTAGACATCAGATTGTCAGACAATTACTCAAAAGGGGAGTAGTTGCAGTAAACTATATTGAATCGAAAAAGAACTTGGCAGACCCTTTCACAAAGTGTCTACCAAAGGATGTGCATTCAAGAAAGTGTAAGGAGATGGGACTCAGGTCTGTAAAAGAAGTTTGATCACCAATAACGGAAACCCAACTTATGTTATATTTTGAAAAAGATAAACTAAGTTCAATGTGGTACTAACAAGTTATTGCAGTGGTTATGGTACACTAAACTAAAATTTCCCATTGTCCTTCTAGTGTAGTGATCCTGCATGATCTTAGGGATGGATGAAAATCCTTAATAAGTCTAACTTTTATCACAAGGTGTCTCGCAGAAACACTTTCGAGACTTACCTATACGAGTATTTGGAAATCAGGCCGTTTCATATGAGAATAAGATCGTTCTCAGAAAAAGATTCATGAATCCAGGAGAAAGCACAGGGACATTAATGTACGATCTACGGAGCACACTACTTCCTGAAATCAATATGTGTGGAGGTTCCGGCTTTATCACAAGGGGTACTTGGTTCAAGATTAAATTCACCATAGGACCTCGATGAAGCTTTGAATATCTTGCACTAAGTGGAGGTTAAAACCCAAGAGGTACCTATCATTTATGTATTGGTTTCCACGATGATGCTTTGTCTCAACTTAGCTTGAACTACGTTGGCTTGATCCCACTCGGGTACGTAGGCAGTCACTTAGGTGATGCAACCACTCCAGTTTTAAAACTTTTTATTCCTTATTTTGGTTTTTTGAAAATAAGGGGAGAATGTTGGATATTTTCAACAAACCCTTGAATTGTAGGCATTTAGGTTGTTCCCGTGGTTCGACCTGCCCGGTCAGGTCGCTGAGGGTCTAGGGGAAAGGGCCCCCTGCAGAGTGCGAGACAGCGTCTCGTTGGAAATTTTTTGTTATAGAATTTTTATTGTCAGTTAGAAAAACTGAACAGAAATCTCATTTCACCAATGGACGCATTGAAGGAAGAGACGCACATGTTCACTCTGAAAAGATGCCTGTAGAGATGAAAAGTCATATCCAAAGGGTGTGATTTCCTCTTTAAATAGGAGACTTGTTTTCCATTCAAAAACATCTCAACTCTCTCTGTTTTCTTTCTAACAAGCATCATCAGAAACAAAACCAGTGTGTTCTTGGTTGGATCAAGTTCGTATAAGCTTTGAATCCAACACTGTTGTGGGTCTTCAAGTATCCTGACGGCGATATTCATCGACATGTTTGTACTCGCCAATCTAATTGGGAAAGGGTCGAATAATTGTCGAAAAGAATCTTTCATTAGAGCCTTGAACCCTAATACAACATTCTTTTCTTCACCCTGTTTTAGTGTCAATTTTCCAACACAAGTTGGGTCCGGTTTAGAATCGAAAAAGCTAAGGGTGGACCAAAATTAGTGTACCAACTGCGGATCATCAAAATATAACCATTGGATGTTGTTTTACGGTCCCATTCAGATTCTAAAAACCCCATCCCTATCAAAACCTGTGGTGGAGGAGAGTTGGACCAAATTAGTCCACCTATAATGGTCCTCCCCTAGCAAGGTCGATCGAGAATCGTGATTTAGCAAAATGTTACATACTCTCAAAATTTTCCACCACCAGGTGTAGCAAAAGTATACGTCCATTGTTGTTCAGTAAGGATGAACCACGGGTCCTAAGGATCCATCATTTTCTGATGAAGGGTTTAGATGGTGACACGTCATGAAAAAAAAAGTGAGGGATAATTGAGGGGCATATAACAGTTTCGATGTGATTTAGGAAGAAGGAATTATGTGGGAGACAATAATTCAAACCCAACTCTACCACTTCGGTAGAAGATGACCTAAGAAGTCAGAATCACGAACAAACAACTTTCACTTACAAAATTTATATGAGCGGGGTACCATTTCCCGCTCTCTTCTCCTCTACAATGTCAGGGATTTCATTTCTCCACAATTTTACGGGACTTTGATTAGTATGTAATAGTTAGGTCATATTTCATTTTGTTCCCTCTTTCCCTGAATTGATATCAACTAATTACGTAATCATCCCAAAATAAATCCTCATGATACTCATATTGTATTCACAAACATCATTAAATGCCTAAAGTCAAAAATCAATGGGACCAGATACTTAAACCAAAATACACCTTATGCAGATAATTCCATAGGTTGGACAATTCTGGTACCAAGAACCTTAGGAAAGAATAAATATATCAATGTTACAACTCTGACAATGGTACAGTCGTAGGTATTGATTCAAGATGAAACTATAACATTATTGCGAAATTTTTATTAAAAATATCTATAACCTCCTTGAGAAACAAATTTGAAATTCATCAAAGAAACAATCAACAGAATTAATATCAATGGCAAAGAAACTAACTTTTCACAAGCTAAATAATACCTGCAAATATCGGTGTCTGCAAGATTCCAGCTCCACGTTCATGTGGTAAACGTTATTGACCTCGCTAACCATTATAAAGGACCGAAACTGCTAGACTTCTTATTGCAGGTTTTCTTCGTGATATAACAATCAATATTTACCTATGGCACTTCCTCGCGGTAAAGGCCTCTCTTTTGCTCTGTTAATCCACATTTTAATTATATCCTAGATTCGACAATACCACTCGGTAGAACAATTACACTTAATATTTATCCAAAACCATAAGTTATCATTTTTTGAAGGAAACTGACAATTCTCCTTCAAATGCAAAATAGTTTCCTTCAGCAAATCCCATGATAACCTTTGTATTCTTGATACCTTTACGCATTATGATAAGTGCATGATTTTAATGTCAAATCCTTACCAATATTTGCTATAATTCTTGCATTTTATCTTGTTATTATTCATGTTTTCTTTTATTTAATCTACTAGGTGCATCATCTTAATAAGAGTGAAAAGCTACAAAAGATCTAAGAAGTGAAGTAGTCCAAGTATCCAAGTGTCTAAAGCCAGGAGAAGTGAAGAAATGCGACGAAAATGAGCAAAAAATGTCAAAAACACAAAAAGGACCCAAGACCAGATTCAACTCATTGAAATATGGAAGTTTAATTAAAGCTTTAACTTGAAGAAAATTAAAATAATACGAAGCAAACTCAAGAATAATGAGGTCATTCTGAGGTCGGATGAGGAAGTTATGAGCAAAATAATGGGAGAAAAAGGGTGTTCCCATAATCGATTGTGGAACATTATATCAACAGATTTTGGACGTATTTTTATACACACAAACTCATTTTTTGAGTCTATTATAATCATTACTTATGGGATTGTACCCACAGGTTGTAGGCAGCATTTATACTGAAAGCTGTGAATTTTGAGAGTTTAGAATCGTTAGTTGTAGGGGTTTGTACCCACTGATTGTGGATCGACTGGATGAACTTTCCAAAACACATTTTTTACTTCTAAATCAAAATAACATGGTTTCATTATGACTCTAAGACCTATAAATTTGGTAAGTACTATAGAAGTAGACCTCTATAACTATGAGAAGGGATCTATCTTTGAAATATCTACATGGTGAGAGTCTTTACAACAAGAGGGAGCAAAAACTAGGGTTTCAGAACAGTTTCACCATCATAATGATTTCTCTTTCATTTTCTTATATGTATATATCATACCATGGGTGTCATTGAAAAAGCGGGGGTATAACAACTACACATAATAATTCGTTCGGCAATCTGTATATATTATATCAAAGAGTTTTTTTATCTCTTTCTCAATACAATCAGCAAATCGAACAGATATAAATCCGTTGATATGATAAATAACTTGGATGGTACCAAAGACCAATGCCCAAGTGTCAATCAAGTTCTTATCCAACAATCAAGGTAGGATTTACCAACTGATTGAACTACGCAAAACCTGTGATATTTCAATTATATAAACAAATATAATGCAGAAAAGAAAAAACACATACATTAGAATTTTGTTAATGAGGAAACCGCAAATGCTGAAAACCCCGGGACCTAGGCCAGATTTGAACACCACATTGTATTAAGCCGCTGCAGACTCTAGCCTACTACAAGTTAACTTCGGACTGGAATGTAGTTGAGCCATAACCAAGTCTCACACCGATTAAGGTACAATCACGTTCCTTACGCCTCTAGAACCACGCCGGGCTCTGCGCACTTAATTCCCTTAGCTAATCTCACCCACAACTAAGAGTTGCTACGACCCAAAGTCGAAGACTTATATACAAATTTGTCCCCTACAAATATGTCTATCCTTTATTCTGCTTGTTCGGTCTTTTGATACAAAGATCAAGGTGAACAGGAACCAACTAATAATCCGATCTTATACTCCCGAAGATCATCCTAGAAATATTAGTCACCTCACAGTAACCTAACTGATTACCAGGAGAAGTTATTGTGGAATCACAAGAGTCTGAGATAAAAAAATTGTTATGATTACTTTTTATATCTTACCTATTGATGTGATTGTAGAAGTGGTAAATAAGATTCGTTCAACTCGGACTTGATGAGATTCGATTTCAGACTTAATAATAAAAATATATACAAAAGATGTCACAAGATCAAGAAGTACCGAGACTCAGGATTCCACCAACTCATAACATAAGGTTCAAACATTAATTCTTTAAACAATTATAGCTCAATAGATAAAGACATGGACTCTTATTTTTGCCAAGGCAGATTCTCAAAATATTAAGTTGTAATTCATAAGCATGAGACATCAAAACATCTAAGCAAGTATGACCCATCAAACGAGACGACAACTAATTAATCAAAATCATAATTCAATTCTAATTAGTGCAAAATTCATATAAGAATTAAATATAATTACCCATGTATGATATTAGGCTTCCTCCGTCATTCCAGTGTTGGGGTTTAGCTCTTCATGATGAAAACACGCTCAAAATAATAACTCATGGCTGAATAGGTGTTTTATTGAAGAAAATTAGTAATACAGCCGAATCTGTAACAGATATAATTGTTACAGAATATACTGTTACAGAAATTGTTGCAAACTGAAGAGAATAGTTACTAATGTGACTGTTATAAGATTCTGAAAGTAGGACCCTACAAACGACAGTTCTGTACAGCCTTATGTTCTTCAACTTCGTCTTCTTCCTGCTGCTGCTGCAACTTCTCCTGCAGCTTGATTCTTAGCTCTGCAGCGTACCCCTAACTCTCGACACCCCTATGTTGGACTCCAAACAACCTATATATACTCAACGGGTCAATAAAATCCCGGAAATATCTTCACAATCTTTTCTTTTCCTCCACACCAAGTTACGAATTTATTTCCTTTTATTTTCTTTCACGCGACTTTTATGAGTTGTTAAACTTCCCAAACTTCAGTGTATTTGCTATTTATTGATCCTGGCAGAATATCTTCCCCTTAAGCTCACGTAATTTCCAAAATAAACCAACTTCCCCGTAACTTATATCTTGCCCTGTTTTCACGAGAAAGTCACACAAACTTCCTTTTCTTTCAACTACAGCTCAACCAACTCCCTGTTTTATCGTAATGGATCACTACTAACCTTATCCCCTGATTAAATCCGGCTAAACCTTCTCCAGATCAAAAACAGTAACCCGAGTAAAAATATCCACCTCTGTTTATCCAAACTCGGTGAATCCCCCTATATTTTCGAAACCACAAGACTTACCAACCCTGTTTCAATGCCACAGGCCATGAGAAACTCCCCGTAAAACTCGTCTGAATTCTTCACAGTTAAGTGCGCAGGCGAGAAAATAATTTCCCGCCAAATTTGCTTTTGAACGAAGAAGAAAAGGGGTGCCCCCCTAAACAGAGTAGGGGTGGCTTTAGCATACTCCTTTGGGATGCCCTGGGGTGCAAATAACGATGGGTTACCCCCTATCGACTGGGTGCCCCTTAGTAATTGAGTATCCCTTATCCAAAATGGGGTTTGTATAGTAGGTGTCCTCCAGATGCAACTTTTCGAGCCGATTTCTCCAAAAATGTTTATTGCCCAAAAATACCTACAAACACATAAAACACCATAATAAGAACAAAACGGGTACTAACAATATAGAAATCGAGATGAAAATAGACACATAAATGCATCTATCACCTATCAGAGATAAATCTCGAGTAAATCTTAGAGAAGATAAAACTTAATACGATAGAACAAGTAAGATCAGAATACTCAACTACAGCGGAAATAGTTGGATCTTCTTCACGAATCCCAAATGAAGTCTTCAAGTCGTTAACCTAATAATTGTTTTGGAAAAACCTAGGTTAAAGGAAAATGGACTCTAGTTTGCAATTAGGACACAAGAAAGTGTCGAGATTAGGTTTTCCAGTTGCTAGAGTTCTCCCTTATATAGTCTTTCAAATCAGGCCTGCTTACAATCAAAGCTAAGATAGCTTAGTAATAAAGAATCAATATTCACCGTTAGATGAACTCCTGATTTAAGATTCAAGCTAAGTCTGCTTAGAAATTAAGCATGTAATCTCTACCGTTAGATGGTCTTAGCTTGTTACACACAAATGAAATATACTTATATTTAGATATGGGTAACCGTACCTAAACGTGTATATTATCTTGGCTCAATAACAGTTAACCGAAGTTAGCCAGATGAACACTTTTGACTTAACCACATTCATCTAATACTTCTAGATCAAATATGATGATCAATCAATCATGACAGAATAATCAAATGAATCTAATTGTGTTTCAAATAGAGTTATTCAATTGTTCACTATCTCATAGAAATATTCATGAACAAATTGAAACGAAATCTGTTTGATTCGTAATCGTACAAAGTACTTATACAATAATCAATTCATGAACATTAAGCCACGGTTTGCAAAGTTAATTTGCATTCCTTAAATCATAAATGTTTTAGTTCATGAGTATGAGATCATACATTATCGATTTTAGAACTTAACCACTATATTCGCAAACTGGGTACGCGAACAACAACTTCGTACCTTGGCCTAGTCAAGCCGTTCGCAAACCCGGTTCGCGAAAAACCGTTATGTACCCAACTTAGGTAAACCATTTCACATACTAGGTACGCAAACAAGAGTTATGGACCTTCTCAGATAAATCCGTTCGCATACTAGGTAGGCAAACAAGAGTTCCGGACCTGAATTATCACAATGAAGTTCGCATACTAGGTATGCATACCTGGTTGTATCCAGACATGGGTAATTGTTCTAAACTCTTATTTCAATCATTGAAACATCCTTGGAAGACGACAATGGTAATCTTACACATACCATTAGCTTCAAGTAATTTTCAAGTGATCGAATGATCAATACGAAACTTCCCAAGCTAACATCAAATGACTGTCTCACACAGATCATATAAGATGTTCAATGTAATTTTCACACGGTCATTTTTTGACTTAATATTTAGTTTCCAACAAATAAATTGTCTCCAACTAAACTCGTCAAGAATATGATGAACATAGCTAAAGCAAAAAACTTCCAATACATATTTCGAGAAATAGATAAGCGAGATAAACTTGGCTCAAAATATCAAACGTGTATGATGTAAAAGTCTATATAGCTATACGACTTAGTCTCATTAGAATATGAAATAGAATAGACTTCTGAGTGATAGATAAGTTTTAGTCTCCACATTTGTTGATGAAGTTCCTCCAGGCTCTTACGTAAATCTTCTTCTTCAATTGGTGAACGCTGTGAAGTCTAAATCTCAACTACACATTTTATCCTAATCCGAGACTTTGCTATAAGTATATTATAAATCAAGTATATAGTTTTGATCAACTGAACTTGATAAACAAGCTTGAGATAGCAACGCTTGCGAGTTCGACCGAGCAGTACTCTAACAGTCACTACATCTATGAGTACCTAAAAACCCTAAGTGATTGAGGATGAATTTTAAATTCTATATTTGATTTGAGTTATTATTATATGAATCCATTTTGAGTTCTTCACATGATTATTACTTGTTTATCTATGAAAAATGTTCACGATTGGTTGATTGTTTAAATGGAAACTAAATTGATTTTTTGATTTAATCTAATGATAGTATTGAGTTAGGAGATAAGAAATTGTCAAATAGCTTTTACACAAGTAGAGAAAATGAGATATTGCAGAGGGATTATGTGGATCAATTGTGTGTATGAACTAATAGGAAGCAACATCAGTGTTTAGATCCCTTTAGAAATTGAACAGCGTGACTAACATCAATAATTAATTAAAAATAACGCTGATAAAAAAAACATCAGTAATGAAAGATGCGTTGGGCCTGAAAATTTAAGAAAGTTCTTAGTTTTTGGAAACTCGATGATGCTAGGAGAAGAAATAACAACAAGCACAAATAGTGGGTTGAAATATCGACCACTATTTTAATTTTGGATGAATAGTCTCTTTCAAAAGAAACGATGATGAAAAAATCATTAAAAACTCATGCATGGTGAAACGTCCAAATAAATAGGATCATAGTAGACGTGATTATTACTCTCAAATCAGATACTGTTGTTGCTCTCTTGCTTCAGGAAAACGTATTTTGTTGGGTGATATGAAGATTCTCCGAATATAAAATGAGAATATCTTCCATGGATACCCAAAACACTTCTCTTTTATCGGAATGTTATGAGAACATCTTCCATTGGTAATTTGGTATGCATCAAATCAAGAAGTTTTTAACAATTCGAAGTCTTATAAAAGTTAGTAGTTGTTCTAAAAGTGAGTAACTTTGCACTTCAGGGATTTGTATTATTAATTCATTTGATAGTTGTACATGGTGAAATTTAGAAAAGGGGTAAAACTTTCATTTTAGGACCAGAGACAAATGGTAATTTCATAACTAAGGGAGTGAGTCATCATTGTAAACAATTGTCTTCGAAGTTCAGAAAAACTAAAATGACAGAGAATTGAGATTGAAAAGAAGGCTTGGAGATAAGTTCGATCCTCATTGCCAAAAGACAAACTCAGCCTCATAGGACAAAACCTAACTCTTTCGGGAAAGGCTAAGCCCTCGGTTCCCAAGGAACCAATAACCACGATTTCTAGAACACGTCCCAGGGGAACTGCTGTTCATGAGGCCTTAGAGGGTCACGATTGGAATGCAAAAAGTATAAGACAAGACTAAATCCCAAGACAAATCTCAAGCAAATATCAGCCTTGTCCGAAGATGCAAAGCTGCTAATTGATATGCTAACTCAATACATGTTACATCAGAAAGAAAGGGAACTATCCCTAGACATTGTATGACCAAGTCTCATTGAGCCTCCATCTCATATGCGCTTACGACTATCCAGTTTCATTTGCCGATGGGACCTCGGTTCACCCAAGACGGAGAAGGAGAATATCTTTACGGCCTAACCTATCAAGGGAAAATAAATCTGTATATACTCATGAGGTCAATTATTCAGATACAGACTCCACTACTCCACATACAACCTCAACAACTACAGTCGCTGAAGTAAATGGGGAAAGGATACAAGGCCGTAACTCTTCATCAAGGCCATAAGCTAGTCATCCATACGGCTGCTAGTAGTCCCCAAAATCAAAACCTCATTTCTATTAAAGATCTGCTCGATAAGATGTCTCATGTGTCAAAGTCGAATGTGATGACCAAAAGACAAGATACAACAACCACTTACAACTTCCTCAGGTCAAAAAACAACTCCCCACGTGAAGAAGTACCTAACAGATTTCCAAAAAACCCTCTCATCAACAAGGTCAACACAAATCGATTATTTGGCTAATCCTGAAGTGTATCCATTTCTCTGCTAGTAGTATAAGGCGTCTACTACTCTCAAGTTTATTTGACCGTCTCCAGAAGAAGGAACGATCTTAAAAGACAAATTGTTACATATGTTCAGATAAGTCTCTGTCGAGACACCTAACAGAAGCGGAAACTTCTTCTCTTCCATGAAGACGCGTGTGTCCAAGATCTCAATATAACTCTCTACGAATATATTATACATGCATAGTTTCATTTTATCTAAATACGCAATCTCGAGCAAAACAGAGATCTTACCCGACAATCAGACATCTCCAATCAGGAAGAATCGCTATTCATACAAAAAACTGGAGACTGACGAAGAGTCGTGCATCATACATATGTGTGACCAACATGAGGCGTCCCAAACATCTAACTCTAAGGTAACAAACTCTTACACCATCGACATAGAGATTCCGGGAAATGTAACAAATTGGTAGAATTCAGAACGAGCCGAGTAAGAGATTTCTTACAAAAGGTACATGAACAAGAATCCGATCTCCTGACCGAGCCTCAACTCCCATGGACGAACCTCAGGCACAATCCAAGATAACTTTCACTTATGACGACACGCTTCAACCCTTGTAACCAAAGAAAGACTTTCAGGATGTTATCCCATGGGGACTGTAACTCAATCCCATGACAAAGACGGCAAAATACTTCTACAAGTCAAAGGTGAGAAGATTCTTATAATATTTATAACAATATTAAATTTGAAAAAGCGGGGGGTCTAACAACCACACCCAATATTTGTTTAGGCAATCTGTATGGACAAACCCCAATATAATTCCAAGAGAATCAACTAGAAAGTCAGACTCAATCAATGGAAATATATCCAAGAGTTGTATCTCTGTTTCACAATGTAATCATCAAATCAAACAAATATAAATCCGCGAGCCTGGTTATTATGTGAAACAACTTGAACGGTCCAAAGACCAATGTTCAAGTGTCAATCAATTTATATCAACAACCAAAGGTTGGATTATCTAATTGACTGAACTACGCACAACCTGTGATATTTTATTTATATAAACAAATATAATGCGGAAAAAAATAACACAGACACCAGAAATTTTGTTAACGAGGAAACCGCAAATGCAGAAAAAACCCCGGGACCTAGTCCAGATTTGAACATCACACTGTATTAAGCCGCTACAGACACTAGCCTACTCCAAGTTAACTTCGGACTGGAATGTAGTTGAGCCATAACCAATCTCACACTGATCAATATACAGTCGCGTTCCTTGCGCCTGTGAATCCCAGTAGGACTCTGCGCACTTGATTCCCTTGGCTGATCTCACCCACAACTAAGAGTTGCTACGACCCAAAGTCGAAGACTTGATAAACCAATATGTTTCACACAAAAAAGTCTATTGAATAGATAAATCTGTCTGCCACAGAAATACCTATGAGTTTTGTTCTGTCTTTTGATAAATCAAGGTGAACAAGCACCAATTGATACACCAGACTTATATTCCCAAAGAACAGCCTAGTAATATCAATCACCTCACAATAATCTTAATTGTATGGTAGCGAAACAAGATATTATGGAATCACAATCGATGAGATGAAGATGTTTGTGACTACTTTTTATCTTGCCTATCGGAGAATAAATCTCGAGAAAATATTAAAGAAGATAGTACTCAATACGATAGAATAAAGCAAGATCAAAACACGCAACTACAGAAAAAATAGTTGCGTCTGGCTTCACAATCCCAATGAAGTCTTTAAGTCGTTAACCTATAATGGTTTTAGGAAAAACCTAGGTTAAAGGAGAATCGACTCTAGTCGCAACTATAATTGAAGCAAAATCGATTTTGATTCACTAGAATCAATTCATGAAAATTATGGCCACGGTTTGCAAAAGATTGCATTCCTTAATTTATAAATGTATTAGTTCATGAACAAACCGATTTTAGAACATAACCCACTCACGAATTTAAACGGGTACGCATACCTAAGTAGCCGGACTTGGTCTGCGTTCGCCAGTATGCGAACGGGTACGCATATTTTCGTACACCACCAAACTCAGTTGAACTCCCGGACTTGAACTCTCATGCCGGTACACATACGGGTATGCATATAAAGTTCCTGGACTTTCAACTAACCAACCAGTACGCATACGGGTATGCATACTATGGTTCCCGGTCTTGGAATAACTTGCAACAGTTAGCATACAAGTACGCATATTGTGCTATATCCAATCATGGTTAATTGTTCTAAACTCCCATTTCAACCATTGAAACATTCTTAGAAGACGACAATAGCTGTATCACACAAACTATTAGCTTCAAAGCAATTTTCAATTGATCAAATGATCAATGCGAAACATTCCGAGTCTACACTAAATGACTGTCTCACACAAATCATATAAGATGTTACCAGGATATTTTCACATGATCATCTTTCGACTTTCGTCAATAATATAAGATGAACTTGGTTAAAGCGAAAGCTTACCAACACATATTTCGAGAAATATGTAAGCGGGTTAAACTCAGCTCGAAATATCAAATATGTATAATTGAAGTCTATATAGCTATACAACTTTTGTCTCAAATAAGAGATAAAGTAGAGATAGACTTTTGAGTGATATATGAGTTCAAGTCTCCACATACCTTTTGTTGATGAAGTTCCACAAGCTCCCCTTAGTAGTTCTTCGTCTTCAATCGATGAACGCCGTGAAGTCTAAAGCTCAATTACACATTCTATCCTAATCCGAGACTTAGCTATAAGTAGACTATAAATCAAGACTTATAGTTTTGTCAACTAAACTTGATTAACAATCTTGAGATAGAAATTGTGAGTTCGACCGAGCAGTGCTCTAACAATATGTGTTTCGGGTTTTCAACTTTTGTTATTGGCACGCATTAGTTAAAACTATTTCAACCTTTCTCTGGTAAAAATTGCTTTTGTTGTTGTTCTTTTGTTCTTGCGAGAGGATGAAAACACACTGGGGGAGAGTTCTTACTTGAACTTGCGCTTAATGATATATATTTCTGGGGAGAAGAGACTGCGGAATCCGAGGTAACGAATTTGTTAGTTAATTGTTTTCATGTTTAAGAAAAGCCTGTTTATATTGCATATATTTTTCTTTTGCTTAACAAAATTTCGGTACAATTGATATATTCCATTATTGTGTATGGATGTGTGTGTGTATGATTCAATCGTTTCTGGTTAAGAAAAACGATGTCAATTTATTTGGCTTATTATTTGGTATCTTCTTTATTGTTGGGTATCAAGTGTTTTTGCTTAACGAAATTCGGTGCAATTGCGGTGTTATAATGTCTATGTTTGTTTCAATTGCTCCCAGTTAAGAAAATAATTGTGCAACACAATTTATTTTGGTTTGCATCTATTGTTTATGGCTTAACGAAATACGGTATCATTTGTTTAGTCCAAATCGATTCCGGATAAGAGAAACTAAGTTAATTATGATCTAGTTAGACTTATCAAATTGAAGAATTCGATTATTCAAGTCTTATCGAATGCCTTGACAAGAAAAACTAGTTAACTAACTGAGTGTTTGTCTTGTCTAAAGAAAAAGGTCTAAGTTATTTTCTGAATAATTAGAGCCTGATGAGAGAAATAAATTTAATTCTGATCTTTATTTTGGTCTTATCGAAATAAGCGATTGTATGTTTGCAATCGGTTTTACAAGGGAATTAAGTTTCTCAGTCGATTTGTTAAACTATTAGGGGAAATTTCTTCGGACAATTGTTTCCTTGATAACATATTAAAACTAAATTACTTGTAGTTTCGGTTTTAATATTGGTTATCTAAAGTGGTATGTGAAACCTTCGTGCTTAACTCTTATAGGTTGTTTACAAGTCTTTTAGATTTGTACGATCCTTTCGGTTTGTCCTTTCTTTGCTCGAACCTTTGTCATTTTGTGACAAAAAGGGAGAGAAATATATGGAGTAAACAAGTGATTTTCAATCACTAATGAAAGGACAATTGTGCTTAAACGTTATATCTAACAAAAGAGTAAATCATTGACTAAGGGGGAGAAACATATCATATTGCTGTGTAGTATTCTGACTACAAACGGGGAATAACAAAGATGTTCGAATTGAATATCTACCTAGCTTTCCTTCAGGGAGAGTATAAGCTTTGTTATTCAAAGGTCAACTATAACATTTATTGATTGAATATATGCAGGTTATTGTGCTTTTGAAACTTGGAATCAAGCGTATGTAAAATGAATTCTTGTAATTTATTTATCCATATGTAACAAGAGTTTTGTCACTAAAATTGACAAAGGGGGAGATTGTTAGAGCATAGCTCGGTTAAACTCACCAAGCGTTGGTATCTCAAGTTTGGTTGTCATATTTTAGTATGTCAAAACTCATATAAAGTCGCTTGATTGTAAACTAGAGTCAACTTTGTTTAGGTTATACTAGAAAGTCTAGGAATGTTGAGACATACAAGTATTACTCCGAAGACCTGAAGAATGTGAAGAATAAGCGGACTACAATGACAACATCATCCTTCCTCTTGAGGTTAACAATATTGACTTGAACTGTTTCGTTCCTAACATATCTTTCAAGTCGTGCTATATTGAAAACTTAACTGTGAATCTGTATATACTGTACATATTGTATAATACTCTAGTGATGTCGAATGGTCATATTTGTATGATCATAATATTAGGGAATTAGACTACGAAGTATAACGCTTATCTTTTGAACTTCGTAGATATGACATCGACATAATCTTGTATATACTGTTATGGTTATGTGAATGGGTTAATGGTGAAGATTTCATCCTAGGAAACAATGTTTTACATTTGTTTAAAGGAAGTATATTCATGAACTTGTTTTATGAATCAAAAGGGAAATCGTTAGGCTTATTGGTACGGCTATTCATTGCAAATCTTTGGATTACCAATATGTGTGAGATGGTAGAACCGATCGTAACTTTGTTATGTATCTTAGTACAACTAATCACAAGTGCCTTGGTATGACTAGTTTTTATTAATTAGTGTAACTGATCCTAAGTAATCATTATGAGATGGTATAATCGATATTTGTAATTGGTGTGACCGATTCTAGTATTTGGTGTGGCCGACCAAAGAGTATTGTGTAATCAATCCTTGTAATTGGTGTAATCGGTCCTGGTAATTGGTGTAACCGATACTCGTAACTGGTGCTACCTATCACAAGCAATACCATAAGAATATGATAACCGGTCCTGGTAATTGATGTAAGTGATCCTGGTAACTGATGTAACCGGTCCTGGTAACTTATGTGACCGATCACAAGTATTTCCATATTGAGGTATAACCAATCCCAGTGATTGGTAGAACCGATTGAACCCATATATGTGATTTGATATTTGATCAATCACATAGTAATCTTGGAATACAGGTGAACCAATTCTAAACTTGTTTGGAAGTGTGGTATAACCGAATTCAAGAATGTAAATCCATGTAAATATGA
Source organism: Papaver somniferum (assembly GCF_003573695.1). NCBI lineage: Eukaryota > Viridiplantae > Streptophyta > Magnoliopsida > Ranunculales > Papaveraceae > Papaver > Papaver somniferum. Next base: position 12,230,388 of record NW_020621936.1, on the reverse strand, counting down.
ATAAGGATTTACAGTGAAAAGATGTCAACATACTTTGAACACGTACAATAACTCTTATCATTTATTGTTCAAAGATATTCCTTAGTACTCAAGGAGATCCTGTGCCGAGATAAATTGAAAATATTTTAATTACGGTTTTTAGTTTTATATGTTTTAATTACCAAAAATTAAATGCATATCTCTAGAGAATAAAAATTAGTAATGTGCATTTATTAATAGGAGTTTTCTATTGAGAGATTTCGGAAATTTTGGACAAGCATTTATTGGAATTAGGAAAACCGAATTTTGCTATTCACTGCATATCTTGAGAATATTTTCGGTTTTGGAAATTCCTTGGTGTCCAAACATCCTTGGTTTATAAATACCTAAGTTTTCATTTATAGCAAACTATCCTAAGAGCCATGCAAACTTCATTCTTGTTGTTTTTGGTGTAGCCGTCTAATCGGAGAGGAAAATATCCTAATTAGGTGAAATCTCTTACGACTGCTCGTTTAAAGACTTCTGTGGGATCAAAAAGCTCTACGATTATCGTTGGTGGGAAACTAGATAATTGCAGTGTTATTAGTTTTCAATTGATTTGATTGATTAACATTTGTTGAAACTTTGATTGCACCTAGTTTGTTTATTCATGAGAATCTTCTCTTCTGATATAAGATTCACTCAAACTAGACCGAAGTATCAACGGGATCTGTAGAACTGTTTGTAGATCTAAAGACATTTTGTGATAATCCATATTTAACAGACTCCATTCTGTGTGTGATTGATCACAAGAGATTCAAGTCGTGTTGTGCAGGTGTTTATTGAAGATCAAAAAAGATTCAAAGACGAAGAAGATTTAGTTCTCATATCTTTGGTGTGCACAAACCTTGATCGTCTGGGATCCAACTAGAATCAGATTCATTCGATTGATTAGTTGCGTGAGATCAACATTCTCAATATATCTCTCAGAGATTTATTTGGATTGGGTGCGAATCTAAACTTGACTACTTTTGTAGTTATTGGATAGATTGATCTAACCAGGCAAAGGAGTTTATTAGATTAAACGGAAGAGCCTTTGCGTATGACTTGAGATATCTTTATCTTGAAAGAATGAAAGAGTTGTTACCAAACAGATTTATTGTTCCTTTACTGTTTGGAATACGATCCAAAGGAATTGCTCCAGTGCGTGCACTCATGGAAGTCGGAAGCGCATGCAAACTGAGGAAACTAAGTGAACTAGAAGTAGTTGCTTGGTATCAACTATACGAATTTGGTTTAGATTTTGTATAATAGCTTAATTCTGAGAGTATTCCATTCTGGACTTGGTCCCAGGTTTTTTCTGCATTTGCAGTTTTCCTCGTTAACAAAATCTTGCTGTGTGATTTATGAAAAAGCGGGGGTCTAACAACCACACCCAATATTTCGCTTAGCAATCTGTATGGAAAAACTCCAATATACTTTCTAGAGAATCAACTAGACAGTTAGACTCAATCAATCAAAAGTATATCAAAGAGTTTATATCTCAATCTCTCGATTTGATCTTTACTCAAGCAAATAGAAATCTGCGAGTCTTATCAAAGAGTGGTAACTTGGATGGTACCAAAGACCAATATCCAAGTGTCAATCAATTTAAATCAACAACCAAAAAGGTCGGATATTCTAATTGATTCAAAAACGCACAACCTGTGATATTTCAATTATATAAACAAATATAATGCGGAATAGAAATAACACAGACACCAGAATTTTGTTAACGAGGAAACCGCAAATGCAGAAAAACCTCGGGACCTAGTCCAGATTGAACACACAATGTATTAAGCCGCTACAGACACTAGCCTACTCCAAATTAACTTCGGTCTGGACTGTAGTTGAACCCCAATCAATCTCACACTGATCCAAGGTACAATTATGCTCATACGCCTCTGATCCCAGCAGGATACTGCGCACTTGATTCCCTTAGATGATCTCACCCACAACTAAGAGTTGCTACGACCCAAAGTCGAAGACTTTAATAAAAAAATCTGTATCACACAAAAAATTCTACGATAATAGATAAATCCGTCTCCCACGAATATACCTAGGAGTTTTGTTTCGTCTTTTGATAAACCAAGGTGAACAGGAACCGATCAATAATACCAGACTTATATTCCCGGAGAACAACTTAGTATTATCAATCATTTCACAATAATCTTAATCGACGCAGCGAAAAAAGATATTGTGGAATCCCAAACGATGAGACAAAGCTTATTTGTGATTACTTTTCTATCTTGCCTATCGGAGATATAAAATCTCAAGCCAATTATTTCAATTGTACTCGTACGATATAAGATGCAAGATCAGATCACAGAACTACAAGAAAAGTAGTATCGGTATGGCTTCACAATCCCAATGAAGTCTTTAAGTCGTTAACCTGGTTTAGAAGAAGAAACCAAAGGTTAAAGGAGAACCGACTCTAGATTAGCACAACTAGTATCATACAGAATGTGTGGGGATTAGGTTTCCTAGTTGCTAGAGTTCTCCCTTATATACACTTTCAAATCAGGGTTTGCAATCAATGTTAGCTTACTAACAAAGCATTCAATATTCACCGTTAGATGAAAACTTGATTAGATTCAAGCTAATATTTCTCAACCGTTAGATCGAAAACTTAGCTTGTCACACACAAATGAAATGTCCAATTTTGGGTTTATGAACCGTACCCAAACATTAACATTTGTTGGTTCAACAAGTCAACCAAATGGTTAGCCATATGATTACTCTCATATCAACCTTATTCTTCTTCACCATAACTAGTTCAAATGACTCAAATGAACTAGTTAGAGAGTTGTTCAATTGCAAGGAAATCTTATGTAACTACACAAGACACAATTGAAGCAAAATCGGTTTAATTCACTCAAATCAGTTCATGAACTTTATAGCCACGGTTTGCAAAAGCATTCCTTAGTTTATTTAAACATTAGTTCAAGAAAAACCGACTTTAGATATAACCTGCTCAAGTTCGCGGACTTAAGCTCATGGAAGGAGTACACGAACTCCAGTAGAAAATCTCGGGCCGAGAAGTTCTTCAAGTTCGCGGACTTAGTTCGCGGACTTGGCTCACGCCACTTCCCACTTCTCTTGATCAACAAAGTTTAACAAACTTGGTTCAAGGAATATGATTTATGCATATATGTGTTTACACAACAATGCTTATATCCACCAATGGTTATGTAATCTAAACTCTCATTTAAATCATGAAACATTCTCAGAGAACGTTATATAGCCTTTATTCACAGACCATTTTTCGTCAGAGCAATTTTCAAAGTGATTGAAACATAACATGACTTTCGTCACTTGGTAAAGATGAATTCGGCTAAAGCGAAAGCTTACCAACACATATTTTGAGAAATAGATAGGCGAGATAAACTCGGCTCGAAATAGCAAATGTGTATAATGAAAGTCTATATATCAAAACGAATTTTTTCTCAAGAGTAGGAGATAGAGTAAATAGACTTTTGAGTGACAGATAAGTTCAAGTCTCCACATACCTTTTAGTCGATGAAGATCCACCAGTTCCTTGAGTAGTCTTGTATGATGATTGCCATGGAGTCTTGAGCTCAACTACACTTTCTATCCTAATCCAAGACCTTAGCTCTAATAGGCTAGTAATCAAGACTTATAGTTTTGATCACTAATATTGAAAAACATGCTTGAGATAGAAAGGCATGCGAGTTCGACCGAGCAATGCTCTAACAATTTACTTTTGTTTTCCGCAATTATATTTGTTTATATAATTTAAAGTAAATTACACAAACGTTAAATCCGAATACTTTATAGTGATCCTATAGAGTTTGGTTAAGTCCGAACCTATTATCAAGCATCACACTTTGGTAGTCGTATTGTCTCGATCTCGTATCCATAGACAATCACAGAAAGTATGAATACCGATTTGTTGCATTGTTTCGACTTTGTCCATAGACGATCACTTTCGATAAGAGGACTTATAGGTGGATAAATAAAAGATTGTGGTGTATTTGGGTACCCTCGTCTTTTCAAAACTCGATGTTCGTAGTAATACTAACCCAATTTGGGACTAAATGAGTTCAAGTAAATAATATAGTTCCTCAATAGAAAACTTATTTGGCATCAGTCGAGGAGTTCAAAGAGAAAAAATTAGTAATGAAGCATATATCAAAATTTAAGAGATTTTCACTTCTTGGAAAGACCGCATTGGATATCCATATTGACATCCTATCAAAATCATCAAAGCGAGAAATTGCTATCAGTTATAACTCTGCATAAAATCGATAGTAGGTACGACGGGTGAACAATAAAATCTAGCTTGACCAAATGAATTGCACTAAAACCGACCAAATGTTGGTCAACTTCATTCTAATTTGTGTCACAACTGATAAAAACTCACCTGCAAACACAACCCAATATAAAAACGAAAAATAGAAAAACCCAATTTCTATCTCACGCTCATGTAGTCCCAATTTATATCTCACTACTTGTTTCGATATAGTTTTAGGTAGAATAGGGTATTGGTTAAAACAAAATAATTAGGCTTTGATTAGAAGACTGATTTTATTGGGTTTTCCTCTCCACCAAATATGACAATAGGATTTCCTATCTCACCTAAACTATAACAACAAAACATAATCGCAAATCCTCATCTTTATGTTACAGTTTTGGATTATCCCTACGATATATAGGGGATAATTGAGAATAAACGACGAAAGAGATTGGGGGAGACCGGCGGAGGTGCAAAAAATAAAGAGGGAGAATAAGAAACATGAATGGTGCATAATTATGTCTTAAAACTATTTTCTCGATTTATTTTTGTTGAGGGTTGGGAAGTTTAATGAGAAAAGATAGAAATCGCTCTTCTTTCTCTAATTGTGGGTTTAAGAAATATTAAGGGTGGGCAGCATTCACCATTAAATAGTAAGGTGAGTTTTCTCGCCGTTCAACGTGGAGGCTCATATGACTTAGGCTTTTAAGGATTAGAAGATTCATTATATTATGAATCCATGAGATATATATTACTCCCTCCGTCTCAAATTAGTTGAGCTAATTGGTTTTAAGTTTTGTCCCACAAATAAATGAGCCATCTCACTAATCAAGGGGATATTTCTAAAACTACCATTTTAATTGATTATTGTTACTATAAGAAATATGTATAATTTGATAGCCATGTTTATATTCATTATGTAGGTGTTTTAAAATGTTTTTCAATGGTATAAAGTTTACGAAAAATCGTGGTATAGTTTAAGAGATAAATCATTTTTATTACAGGGCCTACGGCCCATGGATGTGCGGTCCAACTAGATAATTAGGGTTGTACATAAAGGATACAATGTAATGCTTCTATTCTAATCTCCTAATAAGAGTGTTCTTCTCCTTCCTCTTATTTTCTTTGTTTCATCTATAATTTTCTTAAAACACGTTACCAACACGATGTTATACCGCAAAGCTAGATTGGATTTGGTAGATTTTTTTTTATCCACATGGATGATTTACATCAACACAATTATGTAATTATCATTCAAATTTGTCTTAAGATAAGTCCACAATATATAAACAGTCAATTTAAATTATGATTGTTGATCTTGATCATTAAGAATTTTGGTCTTAATTAATTTTTTTTTTTTTGTTCTCTTGAATATGATATGGGCTATAGTTGAATGGTGTCTTTTATTCAATTTTGGTTGTGCCAACTCGATCCAAATTTATTTATTTGGGGTTTATAAGTACTTGGACCGTTATTGCGTATTTGATGTTGTCTCCCCAAGTTTGAATGTTCCGTGGAATGTAATCCACTTGCTCGACTATTAAAGAGTCGGTATTTTCAAAAGATACGTTGCAAATAAAATCACATGTATTCCAATTTTTTTGTGGAAGAACTCACAAAAGATGATATGAGTTAAAAAAAATTCCATTTCTTTACTTCATCCATGATACTAACGAACCAGTATATGTTGAAGTATGACAACAAGAGAACTATTTTAGTAACATATTCAACCTAAAGGAAGTGGTTGACATGTGTAGTGAGATTCTCTTGGCCTGTTGAGATAAGGAAATTTCTCAAATTAAGCTAAATGTAGCAAAAATTGAAAATGGAAAGAACCCCGAGGTAATAAGGGTTAGACGTACCGACTCATATAAAGCATGTGAAAAGGGACATATATATCATGAGACGACAAAGATGTATCCCCCCTAGTAATGACACCAAAGTACAAGTATCAACTGAATATGGGATGAAGCTAAGATGTGATTCTAGCTCCCGTCATAAATGAAAGAGTTGGAAATGCACCTGTTCATAGGTGTTGATATATACAATGTAATGTGTGTATCATAGTAGCAACCAATTTTCACATCAACTTTAATGGCAACAAGAACTTTGCCGGGCTAATTGACTATCTTATTCAGTTGAACTAGATCCAATATCTGCACCTATAGAATAAAAACATGAGACATAAATTCTCTAAAGCACTTGAGATATATTGGGTGAAACGTAATATGTATTCAGTCTAAAGTACTTGAGTTGAATCCCACTTTTACTACATAATAAGGCCACACCACTTATTAAACTCTCAAGACCCAAATGTCTAACTCATAGTTGTTTTTCTTCTACTAGTTTAAGGATTTAAACTAGTTGTTGAACTATTTCCTTATAATGTCACTACGAGGATTAGATTATCGAGCTCAATACCGCTCAAAATTTTTTTTTCAAGATAGAACAAAGACGTCACAAAATCTCTATATGTACCGAGAGATAATCACACCTTGTTAAATTCCAAAGGAACCCATGCAAATGGATATCATGTGGAACATGACTGTGATGATAATGTAATTGATTGCATCTTTTATAGTCAGTAATGTACATTTGTAAGGAAACATACTTTATAGAGACTAATGAGTCAATTCAGTGAAATGTAAATCACTATAGTATTAATTTGGATTATTGAATCCATATTGACTCCGACGATGAAATGTTGGAAATTGACTCATACATACTTTGACATAACCATAAAAGCACTTTGGTTGTGACATGATGTTTCGTTTTGAAAGGACTCATACGTACATCGTTGTGTTTGAGTGGACGAGACAACATGAAAAAGATTGACAGAATGCGAAGTAACAACATGTCTATCAATAAGTGTTTTCTAAAGTACCAGATGCACAACCCCCTCCTCCATCCCATTATTCTTTTAAGTAAAAGTGCATATCACTCATTTTACAAAGTCTTCAGTAAAACAGGATCGAGACCATCCTAAGATGCAAATGGTAAACAATCCATATTACAAAGATAACAAAGTGAAATTTAGAGAAATATTCATGCAAAATGCGGACCATTAAAGTGACTTATGGCTCTGGTGAATGTTTTGACATTTTGGACTAGTTATAGTTCCCAAGAAATTTGCATTTAAAAACTCCTAGCATATATTACACAATACAAAGTGCAAAGTCTCACCACCCTTATTAATGCTAGAGAATTTACATCAAAAGGACTTGATGAATATTGCATGTTTAATAGGATCAATATATAGGATCTTATACCCAATCGTAGATGCTACCACCAAAGGTTACAGATGGTGCCAAAGGAATAGGTTATGCGTACCAACCTATCTTTTGTTGCTTTGGGGATATGCAATATTACACGCATCTTACTTAATTCGTATTTAGAACCCAATATTAGTCAACCTTATCTGAGTACCAGTTGGTAACTGGATTTAAGTCTGACATTCGTGTTCTTACATATTTTTGGTTGTACTATATCTGTGCCATTACGACTCCACATCGTACTATGATGAGTCTTCAAAACTGTTAAGTAGTTATGTTGGAAATGAGTTCCCAACAATTATCCGCATTTTAAAACTTATGACAGGAGATATCTTACCGCTAATTGCGGGTTATAACTTTAATGAGACAGTCTTCCCGTCGTTAGGGGAGATAAGAAAAAGTATTTTCTAAGGGAACGACAGGAATTGTCATGGTGTGTTCCCACTGTGTCTCATATTGATTCTTGTACTCCACAAATGTAAATGTGAAGTGATAAAGAATATTCGATTTTCAGAATGTACACTGATGTTGCTAAAGTGATGAGATCACACATACCAGCTGCAAACCTACCTGCAAAGTTACAAATCTTCAATAAGGGATATACACCATAGACTAAGGTGTTGCAACTACACTCATTGGAAGTGTGGTTGAGGTCGTGGCTCCATAAAGGAAGTTGGTGAGACCACTTGGTTCGATCAATCCTCACCTAAAAAGGAAGTGTGTGAGTAAGGCACAACTTATTTATATCATCAGAAATCATCTCATAAGATTGTCTCTGAATATGTCCATGAATCAAACTGGAGGACGCTCTGAAGTTTTAAATGATTCTAGAGAACAATGAAATCCTGGCGGATTATGATAATGCATATGAGTCAATGGAAGGATCATGCGTGCACAATAATGATACAATCCATAAATAGTTGCTCCAGAAATAGAGCACAATGATATCGAACCATGTTTTATTTTGATTCATTTCAAATAAATAACATATTTGGCCTACGCAATCCAGGTAGAACTTAGTTCTTTGACAAATATACAAGTATTTGGTGTGGTAGTGCTAATCAACCAAGTGTAAAGCCTATTGGACATACATGATTAATTTTTCACAAAGCATAATGAGAATAAATCAGTCTTAAAGGATAAAGACTCGCCTTGTGGCGCGAGGTTTCTCACAAAGCCCTGGAATTGTTCTCTTGTAATGAACGTTATAACATTCTTCTACTTAGTTAGTCTGGTAATTTCAAAAGGACTTGAAATGCAGCATATGGTTGTTACATATCTCTGAAAGAATCAAGAGATAACAGATATTTACAAAAGTACTTGATAGACTTTTGTTAGAGCACTGCTCGGTCGAACTCGCATGCGTTGCTATCTCAAACATGTTTGTCAATGTTAGTGATCAAAACTATAAGTCTTGATTTCTAGTCTACTATAGCTAAGTCTCGGACTAGGATATAAAATGTAGTTGAGCTCAAGAACTCCATGGCGATCATCATACAAGACGAAGAACTACTCAAGGAACTGGTGGAACTTCACCGACTAAGAGGTATGTGGAGACTTGAACTTATCTATCACTCAAAAGTCTATCTACTCTATCTCCTATCTTGAGATAAAAGTCGTTTTGCTATATAGACTTTGATTATACACATTTGCTATTTCGAGCCGAGTTTATCTCGCTTATCTATTTCTCGAAATATGTGTTGGTAAGCTTTCGCTTTGGCCAAGTTCATCTTTACCTAGTGACGAAAGTCATTATGTTTCAAACACTTGAAAATGGCTTTGACGAAAAATGGTTTGTGAATAACAACTATATGGCGTCCTCTAATAATGTTTCAATGATTGAAATGAGAGTTTAGATTATATAACCATTGTTGGATATAAGCATTGTGTGGAAACACATACATGTATAAGTCCTTATTCCTTGAACCAAAGTATGTGTACTTTGCTGCTCAGGAAAACCGGAACAGAGTCCGCGAACCCAGTCTGCGTACTGTGGGAGGTTCTCTTCCCGAGAAAATCTTCTGGAGTTTGCAAACTATTGACAAACTTATTCCGGGTACTTAAGTCCGCGTACCTTGTCCGCGTACTTAGGTTGGTTATTTTCTAAAAGCGATTATTCGTGAACTTATACTTATATTAACTAAGGAATGCAAGTTTGCAAACCGTGGATATAAAGTTCATGAATCGATTCGAGCGAATCAAATCGTTTTTGCTTCGATTGTGTCTTGTATACGTCTATAAGATCTAAGAAATTGAACAACTCTCTAACTAGTTCATTTGAATCATTTGAACTAGTTATGGTAAAGAAGAATATGGTTGATATGAAAGTGCTCATATGGCTAACCATTTGGTTAACTACTGTTGAACCAACTAAATGTACATGTTTGGTTACAGTTACACAAACGTAAAACGTGCATTTCATTTGTGTGTAACAAGCTAAATCTTCGATCTAATAGTTTAAAGATATTATCTTGAATCTAATCAGGTCTACATCTAATGGTGAATATTGAATTCTTTGTTACTAAGATAACATTGATTGCAAACCCTGATTTGAAAGACTATATAAGGGAGAACTCTAGCAACTGGGAAACTTAATCCCCACACCTCCTGTGTGATACTAGTTATATAAGCTAGAGCCGATTCTCCTTTAACCTTAGGTTTCTACCAATACCCTGTAGTTTAACGACTTGAAGACTTCATTGGGATTGTGAAGCCAGACCGATACTACTTTATTGTAGTTGTGTGATCTGATCTTGCTGTTTCTATCGTATTAAGTACAATCGTAACGATTGGCTTGAGATTGATATCTACGATAGGCAAGATATAAAAGTAATCACAAACATCTTCGTCTTATCGTTTGTGATTTCACAATATCTTCTTTCGCTGCGTCAATTAAGATTATTGTGAGGTGATTGATAATACTAGGCAGTTCTTCGGGAATATAAGTCCGGGTTATCAATTGGTTCCTGTTCACCTTGATTTATCAAAAGACGAAACAAAACTCGTAGGTATTTCTGTGGGAGGCAGATTTATCTATTACCGTAGACTTTTCTGTGTGATACATATTTGTTTATTAAAGTCTTCGACTTTGGGTCGTAGCAACTCTTAGTTGTGCGTGAGATCAGCTAAGGGAATCAAGTGCGTAGTATCCTGCTGGGATCAGAGACGTAAGGAGCGCAACTGTACCTTGGATCAGTGTGAGATTGATTGGGGTTCAACTATAATCCGGAGCGAAGTTAGTTTGTAGTAGGCTAGTGTCTGTAGCGGCTTAATACAGTGTGTGTTCAATCTGGACTAGGTCCCGGGGTTTTTTCTGCATTTGCGGTTTCCTCGTTAACAAAACTTCTGGTGTTTGTGTTGTTTCTTTTCCGCATTATATTGTTTATCTTTATAATTGAAATATCACAGGTTGTGCGTTTGAATCAATCAATTGGGAAATACGACCTTTGGTTGTTGATTGAAATTGATTCATCCTTGAACATTGGTCTTTGGTACCGTTCAAGTGATTTTTCATGTATTCAATTAGACTCGCAGATTTCTATATGCTTGAGCAAGAATTGAATCGAGAAAGAGAGATATAACTCTTTGATATACTTTATTAAGATTCAGTCTAGTTGATTCTCTTGAAAGTATATTGGAGTTAGTCCATACAGATTGCTAATCGAAATATTGGGTGTGGTTGTTGTACCCCCGCTTTATCAACTTTTTTTTCCCAAATCAAGTGACTCTAAACCACAGACCGCGTTTACAGTTAGATATAACGCTCACTTATAGATTGAAGCAATCAAGCGGATGTGGTATACCCGTCTAAGTGACTATTTGATTTGTAGGGGATAGACAATTAAGGAATTTTTCCTTGCATATTCACAAGAAAGTTCCTGATTTGGATTTTATCTATCTATGTCGATGGTACAGACATGATGGGTACTCTTGATGTAATAAGAGACCTTAAAGTTTGGGGAAAGCTCGACTGAATATTGATCTTGTGGTACATTATTCCACCAGTTTTCATATGTCTAAAGTTCCCAGGCAATTCAACAAAGACATGCATTCTGATAGCACTCCCATGATTAGTCGAGGTTCAAATGTAAGTAAGTGACCATTTCATCTAAAAAAAGATGACGAAGATGTGTTGGGTGATGACCCAAGTTCGTGTCCGCTTTGTTAGCTTGTTGATTTTATTTGTCTAGTAAATCTTCTATTAAGAATTTTATTTTCTTGTTTTGTTTAGAAGAATAACTAGAGTTTGGAATAATCATTATTGTGATTACACATAACTATGTGCAACGTTTTCATTTTCATGTTTTTAGGTTTATTTGTTTAAATTCTAAAATTGTTTGGAAGATGATTTTTGCAGTATTAATCTTTATGGTTTTATATATTGCAATATGTTATGGGATATGTGTGGTTGCGTCCGTGAACTATGAGTGTCCCATATCTTGTCAAAAGTTAAGTCTTTCGTATGTCGATATGCATGTATTGATAAAAGAATGAATGAACTTTTGACATTTACAAAAGGTTGAAGCCTATCGTGTCATTATGCAAATATTGATGGAAGATAGGATTGTTTGAGGGCAAAAACTGATTCTGCTGTTTTTGGTAAATTTGGGTGTGTTGATGAGAAACGAATTCAAACCCTAAACAAATGCACTGCACGGGCTACTTTTAGATTCGAGAGATCTATCTGTAAGACTCTGGCCTAAACCAAGAAATGGCCATTCCAGATTCAATTCGGTCACAAAGTGAAGGAGAAGGGGTTGATCTTATGGAGGGAAGCGAAGAAGGTGTTCGAGATAAAAATGTTGGATTATGAAGGCACGACTTTTATGACTTGTATCAGAATGTGGAACTGGCTTGCAGAATGTAAGCTATCAGTTCTTGGTGTTTTATGGATACTGTGTTAACAACACTTGTGTTCCCCTGTTGTCGAAACAGGTTGAAAACCTATTTATATAAGTCATTTGAGCGCCACCCTGATCTCGTAGGAAGTGTAGTAGTGGGGTTGTGTAAGAGGTGGTGATCATCACGTAGTCACACCTTCACCCACTACTCTCATCGTTATTAACCGTCTGCCTTTCCTGACACGTTCTCGTAGTGGGCGCGTTGCATGCCGCACGTTGTAAATCACCAGACCAATACCCCCGTAAGCATCCCCCAGTTTGTGACATGTTTGATGTCTCGAGCAAGTGGGTCAAGTCGTGGGACTTGCCGCAAAAAATAGCATATGGTGTTATTAGGTTAAACAACTAAGTTGTTTATGAGGCCGATATAAAATATTGTATGTATTCGATGCACGTAAAGCATCACCTTTAAGCATCTCAAAATAATCGATGTGCATGAAGAATTATTGTTTTAGAGATTGACTGAATAAGTCACGGATTCGGCGTCTTAAAAAGGCAGCATGATCGATCACCTTTGAGTGATCAATTGAGAACCGTATGGGCGAGCTATCACTTAGCCGATCACGAGACGGTTTTGAGGCAACTGTCAGCTGTCGTTGATTTAGGGTTTGGCAGCCGTGCAACTACCCTATTTTGGTTAATCGATTTCCAAGCGCCGGACGCTGATTCAAACAGGCCGATCGGCCATGTGTGAAGACGAGCCGATAGTGAGTATGTTGACATCTCTTGGGTCATCTAAAATCAGATCTAAGCCACTTGATTCGGTTGGTGAATACGAGTGGTAACGATTGATTTGCGATAGTAGCATATTGCCGCAAATATGAATTAAGGTTTTAGAAACGGCCGCGTCTACCCTAGTTCAATCGAGCAATTTGATACGTCATTGACTTCCCACAGGTAAGTCGATCGAGTGAGAATAAAATTGGGCCGGTGGTGAACTCATGTGCACCTCCTTGATCGCCCGAAACGTGATCTAAGTCGTCCAACTAGGCTAGCTCAGTTGGACGGACACGATCTATTCGCGACAGTTATATACTGCCGCGACCCAAATTAGGGTTTTGAAAACAGCGTGCTTGCCCTTGTTTGGGAAAACGATTTGTTGCTCTAAAGAATTTCCGAGGGAAGGTCGATCGAGCAAGGGGGAAGTTGGGCCGCCAATGTGCATGCTGGCGCCTCTTTGATCATTCCAAAGAAGATATTGGCCGTCCAACAAGGATGGCAAAGTTGGACGGTCATGATGTATTTAAGACCTTTTTTGACAGTCTTAGCTCGTTTTAGATTTCTTTCAAATAACGCGAACACCCATTTTAGGGTTGACGTTCGGAGCACTTGGAAGTTAATTAAATAGGACTCGATCGACTAGGGCATTAGTGGGCCCTCCAGTGGTCACTACAATGATTGCTTAGTTCTGTTAGGAGTAGGCTATGCTTGTCGGATCGTGCGGCCAAACTGTGTGGCCGTGATCGTTTCTGAGACTGATATTAATAGTCTAGATTTTCCTCAAGGAATTTAAGCGTGTTCGCTCGAGCTAACTTAAAAGTGCGTCGATACAAAATTCTCTTTGTCAGAGAGTGATGCAGCCCATGTGGGTACTTCCATGCTGATCTCAATACTAACACTTCGCGAGACTCATGCTACTCTGTTGAGAGTGAACATTTAATCGTCATGTCATGTCAATATTGAGAGTTCGGCTGGGAACATCGCATAGGAAAATACTAGGCAGGCAATGCATTAGCGAATAATGCCGGTGGAGGATAAAATTCACAGAATATTTGGGATTGATGTTGTGTGCACCATTCTGAGTAAATTTCATATATACAAATATATTGAATTGCTCAATACATATGTGAGCGAAGAGGATAAATCACTCATTGTTTTTTAAATGTCTTACGTTCCTTTGCAGGATGACAACGCATTAAATACAAGGTTTACAATTTTATACCTTGAACTAAAAACCACCATTAACATTAGGTCCTCTGTTTAGTACGTAACAGTGACAATGTTGCGGGGTAAGCACTAGATAGTGACAAATAAAGATAAAACTTATGAGACAAAGTTAGATGTTACCAGGAAAGATGGGTCGGCCTGTCCTTGGAACATGTCATATTCAAGAGGCGTCCAGGTGAGCGTTCCCCCAGCATGATGTCGGTTGGCCCCATCTAGATTAGGCATACATTTGGTTGGGATCTCAAACTATTCATGACGACGTCATAATCCCCGACTCTGATGTGGACGAGGCCTATCATGAGGAATATCATAGTCTGCTGAAGCAATTTCTGAAAAAGATGTCGAATCAGCTCTCAAATAGAACGTTGATGTAGCTTCCGAAAAGCGTGTTGAAGCGGCTCGAGAGGATGTTGAAGCGGCTTCCGGAGAGGATGTTGAAGTAGTTCCTGGGGAGGACTCTAGTGAAGGCTCCCTTGGCCCTGGCGTTGACGACACTTCTTTGATGTTTAGTAGTCTTTGCTTCATGCGGCTGGATCCAAGGCTTGATCAAATAATAGTCCCTTATTCATGCTGCTTTTATCACTGGATACTGCGTCACAGTATCAATGTTGAAGCAGGCTATTTTTGGGATATCTTCAAGGACTTCGTTCCAAGCGACATCTTTTGAACCGTCTTCTAAATCTTGGATGGTTGTATGGAATGAGATGCGATGAGCAGTCCCAGTTACATTTCAGATTCGATGACGTGGCTGGATATGTGAAAATATCTTCGACATGCATATGTACGTCTTCATGAGAAATTTCTGTGGCTCGTAAAGCTTCAACAGTGATGATGCTGATATCAGAAATAAACCAGTTGAGAGACGTGAAGGCATCTTGTGCTGGCAGTCCCCAGGTGCAATTATCCCGAGCTTATCTTCTCTTGAAAGACGTACTTCCACTGTATTTTTCGGTAAAGTGGTTGACGAATTGATGAAGGCGAGCAATCTTTTGGATTCGTCATTTTTGATCAATGGGCGAGAGTCGCTCTTGATAGATCGTATTGTATCCAAACTTTTGGCAGCCTATGTACCCCTCCCATAGGAAATTGGAATTCTAGAAACACCGAATCTGACTTTTCGGCGATGTGGTTGTTGATGCGCGTGTGGGCCTTGGGTAGGCATCACTGAGTTCTGCGTGATTCGGTCGGTATGGATTGCTGAGGCGCGACTTTCCTCTTTGATTCTTCATTGATAATAATGCTTATGGATGGTTGAACCAAATACTGTTTGTCGGTCAGGCGTCTCCCAAACAGGGAGGTGATGATACTCTAACGCTGCATCTTTGAAAAGTGGTAACCTTGTCACGGTTATGACTTCTTGGTTGACCGTCTCTTCTGGGTTGAAAAGTTCCTTGACCGTGAAGGGATTCCGTGTCGAGCCTCAATCCCCAAGCGTGATTTACATGGTTCCATATTGTATGGTGGGTTTACCATAACAAAGATATCGCCATCTAGCCTACGTGACTCTATTACTTCTACATGGGAAATAAAATATGCAGAAGTTCGGATTACCTTTGTCCGTAGTGGTTGTTTCTATGGTGAAGCTCTGGCTGGTATCAATCAACGAGCAACAACGGTTCTTGGCAACAGCTGTGATTAGAAGAGACTAGCATGGAGAGGCGTGGTAGCTACTTGCATGATCTTGGCAGTCTTCATATAATGGTAGAGATCGTCTCGTTATTAGAGGTAGAAGCTTATGATGGAACTGATAGCTTCCTTGATGTTTCCTCATGGAACGGAAAAGAGGGAGACAGTCCCCTGACCATGAGTATCTACTGAGCTTTCAACTTGATAGATGTTGTCACGCTGGGTTTCTGAGAGTTGGATGAGAGTTGGAGTTCAACCCAACGTTGATGGGGACCGTACGATTTGCTGATCATGAGGTCGTCTTTGCGTTTACGTTGTGTTTCATAGACATCCAGGCATATCGCTGGTCTTTAACAATACGTCTGCTTTCTTGAGTATGTCTACATATTTGGACATCTTGGAATCATAACGATAGCGTGCTTGCGTCTCTCTAAATTCATCATCTTCGAGATGGGTAGTGTTGAGCACTCTCCAGCAACGCTCCTTTGCCTTTGTCATCTTTGAATCGTGTCTTTGAGGAGTAGGGAAATTCCCTCATGCGAATGACTTAACTAATATGTTCTGCAAATATGATGAAGCTCTTGACATGGGGAGTCTGTATGTACCTCTTAAGTCCCAGGTGCGATCTCCCCCAGTAATGCAATTACTTCTTCTCCGGGAGACGAAATTCTGAAAGCGTCTCTCATTGATGTTGTTGTCTTCAAGCCAGATGTGGACCATCCTGGACGTTATTTTATCGTTATGGTAGTCGTGCATGTGGTACTGGAGTTGGAGTTGGCGTTTTTGGACACGCAAGATGTTGTATCTCGGTGGTTTTCCTATTGCTGCTTCAGTCAAACTGCTTACAGAAGGCTCAAGATGGTTGTATTGCTTGTTGGTGAGATGTATGCTTCCACGAATATCATGATGCTCTTCATTCCTGGCAGACCTGGTTCTTTCTAGCAGGGCAGGTGCTGTTATAGCTGAGCGTTTAGCAGCTTCACGAGGTTCATAGGATGCCTGAAAGCGCAGATTTTCCAGCATAGCACGATAGACAGGTACCATCATGTTAGGGCATAATTCCACCAATCGTCGTTCAGTCACATTTGGATCGTGACAATCCAGTGCCTGAGTTCTGAATCTCTTGACATAATCATTTGGATGCTCATTGTTTTGCTGAAACATTCTTCCTGAGTCTGATAGAGTGATTTGCTCAGACACAAAGAGATATTTCTTCTTCAGCATTACCCGTTTCCCTAGGCAAAGGAAATATGGGAGACGCGAGTCTGCAGTAATTTCTCAGATCTCCTCTGCGAGGTTATCTGGATTCTTTCTCGACATGATGACGCGGACATCGTCATCTTCTTAAGGCTGCTCTCTTGAGGTGTCAACTCCAGTAGATCTGAAGATGTCCCGGGCTCTCTCTTGTCCGGGTTGACATAATAGGCGAACCCTTTATGATGATTTCAAGATGTGTCAAGCCTCCTTTGTTACTATAGATGTACGAATTCTCGGAATTACGCCATGTTCTGGATCTACACGTTTTGTTGATGAAGTGATAGCGGATACTCCTGACCCTAAATTGGTAGCACTGGTGGAATAGAGATAGACCTTTTCTTTCGTGTTGCAGGTATCTTCCTAGGACTCCACTGGTGTTGAGATTTGCTGTCGACTATCTCCATGCTGGAACAACGGCTACGCGAATCTTCACTTTGTCTTTCTGGGTGTGGACCCTTTGAGGCATTTATGGCTTGCTCCATACAACACTTGTGGTGTTCCAGAAAAGGTAGTTGCTCCATCCGGATCTCGAGAGAAGCCGTTGCATTCTTCTTAATAGTAGTCGCGTCTTATGTCTCCACGCGGATTTCTGGTCCTTTCATCTGGGAGATTTACTGGTGCTCAGCTATCCAAGGAATTTCCAGTAGCATTGCTTGAAAAAGCATTTTTATGAAGCTTCTTAGCGAATGGAACACCGGAATTGAAATTGGTTGTTGAACCCAAATTGAATTTAACTATTGAATTGAATCTAAGATCTACCCTTTTAAAATTGAGAAAACTGGAATGAATATTGAGAAACTGATTTTGCAACCGAGAGATCAATCTCCCACTGTGGTCGCCAATTGTTTGAGGGCAAAAACTGATTCTGCTGTTTTTGGTAAATTTGGGTGTGTTGATGAGAAACGAATTCAAATCCTAAACAAATGCACTGCACGAGAGTAATTTTAGATTCGAGAGATCAATCTGTAAGACTCTGGCCTAAACCAAGAAATGGTCGTTCTAGATTCAATTCGGTTACAAAGTGAAGGAGAAGGGGTTGATCTTATGGAGGGAAGCGAAGAAGGTGTTCGAGATCAAACTGTTGACTTATGAAGGTACGAATTTTATGACTTGTATCAGAATGTGGAACTGGCTTGCAGAATGTAAGCTATCATTTCTTGGTGTTTTCTGGATACTGTCTTAACAACACTTGTGTTCCCCTGTTGTCTAAATAGGCTGAAAACATATTTATATAAGTCATTTGAGCGCCACCCTGATCTCGTAGGAAGTGGAGATGATTAAGTAGTGAAGTAGTGGGGTTGTGTAAGAGGTGGTGAACATCACGTAGTCACACCTTCACCCACTACTCTCATCGTTATTAACCGTTCGTCCTTTCCTGACACGTTCTCGTAGTGGGCGTGTTGCACGCCGCACGCTGTAAACCACCAGACCAATACCCCAGTAAGTATCCCCCAGTTTGTGACATGTTTGATGTCTCGATCAAGTGGGTCAAGTCGTGGGACTTGCCGCAAAAAATAACATATGGTGTTATTAGGTTAAAAAGCTAAGTTGTTTATGAGGCCGATATAAAATATCCTATGTATTCGATGCACGTAAAACATCGCCTTTAAGCAGCTCAAAATATTCGATGTGCATGAAGCATCATTGTTTTAGAGCTTGACTGGATAAGTCACGGATTCGGCGTCTTAAAAAGGCAGCATAATCGATCACCTTTGGGTGATCAATTGAGAACCGTATGGGCGAGCTATCACTTGGCCGATCACTTCCTGTGAAGGAGAGGTGGCCGGTGATCATTGTTGCGCCCCATCGTCTAGTATTCGATCTAACCCGTCTGACCAAGCCGACAAAGATGGACGTACAAGACGGTTTTGAGGCAGCTGTTAGCTATCGTTGATTTAGGGGTTTGGAAGCCGTGCAACTACCCTATTTTGGTTAATCGATTTCCAAGCGCCGGGCGCTAATTCAAACAGGACGATCGACCATGTGTGAAGACGAGCCGCTAGTGAGTATGTTGACATCTCATGGGTCATCTAAAATCAGATCTAAGCCACTTGATTTGGCTGGCGAAGACGAGTGGTCACTATCGATTTGCGACAGTAGCATATTGCCGCAAATATGAATTAAGGCTTTAGAAACGGCCGCGTCTACCCTAGTTCAATCGAGCAATTTTATACGTCATTGATTTCCCACGGGTAAGTCGATCGAGTGGGAATAAAATTGGGTCGGTGGTGAACTCATGTGCACCTCCTTGATCGCCCGAAATGTGATCTAAGTCGTCCAACAAGGCAAGCTCAGTTGGACGGACATGATCTATTCGCGACAGTTGTATACTACTGCGACCCAAATTAGGGTTTTGAAAACAATGTGCTTGCCCTTGTTTGGGCAAACGATTTGTTGCTCTACAGACTTGCCACAGGCAAGTCAATCGAGCAAGGGGGAAGTTGGGCCACCAATGTGCATGCTTGCGCCTCTTTGATCATTCCAGGGAAGATATCAGTCGTCCAACAAGGCTGGCAAAGTTGGACGGTCATGATGTATTTAAGACCTTTTTTGGCGGTCTTAGCTCGTTTGAGCTTTCTTTCAAATAGCGCGAACACCCATTTTAGGGTTGACGTTCGAAGCGCTTGGAAGTTAATTAAATAGGACTCGATCGACTAGGGCATTAGTGGTCCCGCCGATGGTCACTACAGTGATTGCCTAGTTCTGCTAGGAGTAGGCTATGGTTGTTGGATTGTGCATCCAAATTGTGTGGCCGTGATCGTTTCCGAGACTGATATTAACAGTCTAGATTTTCCTTAAGAAATTTAAGTGTGTTCGATCGAGCTAACTTAAAAGTGCGTCGATACAAAATTTTCTTTGTCAGAGAGTGATGCAGCCCATGTGGGTACTTCCATGCTGATCTCAATACTAACACTTCGGGAGACTCATGCTACTCTGCTGAGAGTGAACATTTAATCGTCATGTCATGTCAATATTGAGAGTTCGGATGGGAACATAGCATAGGAAAATACTAGGCAGGAAATGCATTAGCGAATAATGCCGGTGGAGGATAAAATTCACAGAATATTTGGAATTGCTGTTGCGCGCACCATTCTGAGTAAATTTCATATATACAAATATATTGAATTGCTCAATACATATGTGATCGAAGAGGATTAAGCACACATTGTTTTTCAAATGTCTTATGTTCCTTTGAAGGATGACATCATATTAAATACAGGGTTTACGATTTTATCCCTTGAACTAAAAACCACCATCAACAAAGGTGAACTTTTTGTTTACAAGGATTATGTCTATTGTATGTCATTGTGCAAATAGTGATGGAAAATAGAACGAATCCTTGTCTATTCCCAGTATTGATCTTCCATGATCCATATTTTATATATTGTGAGTCTCCGTAAGTTCTCTTATGTCGAGCAATTCCGATTAGATTAATCATGGGTTGTCTTGTGGTTAATCTAATTGAGTATTTTTGGATTCAAATTCATATTCATATGTGATTTGTTATGTCCAAAGAAATCCTTCTTTTCTTATGAAATAAAGGTCGCTCTTGTTGTTCTTTCGGGAATGACATATTATGGGGGAGAGTTCTTAATTGAACTTGTGCTTAATTGCCAAATCTTTGTGGGGAGTGCGGCTGTGGAATATTATAAGAGTTATCTTGTATCTTAATAAACTCCATGATGAAAGCATTTAGCTTCGGCTATATGATTGCATCTAAATAAGTTGATATGTGCTTTCTTTTGGTCATGAAATATCTCTATGGAAATTTTCATTAGGATCCCGTTTTCGTGCCTTTGCCAATTTTATTGACAAAAAAAGGGAGAATTAATGTGTAGTTCACATTACAAATACATATAGTTTTCGGATCATTATGTAAGGGGGAGTGGTTTCCATGTGATATGGAGTATTGACTAAGGGGGAGTGATACATATCACCATAGTATTGTTGTCGAAGTTGTGATACAATTGAACTTTGATGTTGTATAATAATACTATGACACTGTATAACAATGATTGAGAATTCTTGTTTTCTCATTGTTATAGCTACGGATTTTCAACAACGATGATGTTAAACTTACAACCTTTGGAATTATTGGAGTACTTGGAAGTGACAAAGATTTCGAGTAATGTTGAAGATTAGGCATGTGGAAGAAGATCTACAAAAGTTTATTTATCTATTTTTGTATTCCATATGTATTGATAGTTTTGTCACTAAAATTGACAAAGGGGGAGATTGTTAGAGCACTGCTCGGTCGAACTCGCATGCGTTGCTATCTCAAGCATGTTTGTCAATGTTAGTGATCAAAACTATAAGTCTTGATTTCTAGTCTAATATAGCTAAGTCTCGGACTAGGATAGAAAGTGTAGTTGAGCTCAAGAACTTCATGGCGATCATCATACAAGACGAAGAACTACTCAAGGAACTGGTGGGACTTCATCGACTAAAAGGTATGTGGAGACTTGAACTTATCTATCACTCAAAAGTCTATCTACTCTATCTCCTATCTTGAGACAAAAGTCATATTATGTTTCCATCACTTGAAAATGGCTTTGACGAAAAATGGTTTGTGAATAACAACTATATAACGTCCTCTAAGAATGTTTCAATGATTGAAATAAGAGTTTAGATTATATAACCATTGTTGGATATAAGCATTGTGTGGAAACACATACATGTATAAGTCCTTATTCCTTGAACCAAAGTATGCGTACTTTGTTGCTCAGGAAAACCGGAACAGAGTCCGCGAACCAAGTTCGCGTACTTTCGGAGGTTCTCTTCCCGAGAAAATCTTCTGGAGTTTGTAAACTATTGACAAACTTATTCTGGGTACTTAAGTCCGCGTACCTTGTCCGCGTACTTAGGTTGGTTATTTTCTAAAAGCGATTATTCGTGAACTTATACTTATATTAACTAAGGAATGCAAGTTTGCAAACCGTGGCTATAAAGTTCATGAATTGATTCGAGTGAATCAAATCGTTTTTGCTTCGACTGTGTCTTGTATACTTCTATAAGATCTAAGCAATTGAACAACTCTCTAACTAATTCATTTGAGTCAGTTGAACTAGTTATGGTAAAGAAGAATATGGTTGATATGAAAGTGCTCATATGGCTAACCATTTGGTTAACTACTGTTGAACCAACTAAATGTACATATTTGGGTACGGTTATACAAACGTAAAACGTGCATTTCATTTGCGTGTAACAAGCTAAGTCTTCGATCTAACGGTTGAAAGATATTAGCTTGAATCTAATCAGGTCTTCATCTAACGGTGAATATTGAATGCTTTGTTACTAAGCTAACATCGATTGCAAACCCTGATTTGAAAGACTATATAAGGGAGAACTCTAGCAACTGGGAAACCTAATCCCCACACTCCTGTGTGGTACTAGTTGTATAAGCTAGAGTCGATTCTCCTTTAACCTTAGGTTTCTACCAAGACCCTGTAGGTTAATGACTTGAAGACTTCATTTGGATTATGAAGCCAGACCGATACTACTTTCTTGTAATCGTGTGATGTGATCCTGTTGTTTCTATCGTATTAAGCACAATCGTAACGATTGGCTTGAGATTGATATCTCCGATGGGCAAGATATAAAAGTAATCACAAACATCTTCGTCTCATTATTTGTGATTCCACAATATCTTCTTTCGCCGCGTCGATTAATATTATCGTGAGGTGATTGATAATACTAGGTTGTTCTTCGGGAATATAAGTCCGGGTTATCAATTGGTTCCTGTTCACCTTGATTTATCAAAAGACGGAACAAAACTCGTGGGTATTTCTGTGGAATACATATTTATCTATTACCGTATACTTTTGCATGTGATACAAATTTGTTTATTAAAGTCTTCGACTTTGGGTCGTAGCAACTCTTAGTTGTGCGTGAGATCAGCTAAGGGAATCAAGTGCGTAGTATCCTGCTGGGATCAGAGACGTAAGGAGCGCAACTATACCTTGGATCAGTGTGAGATTGATTGGGGGTTCAACTACAGTCCGGAGCGAAGTTAGTTTGTAGTAGGCTAGTGTCTGTAGTGGCTTAATACAGTGTGTATTCAATCTGGACTACGTCCCGGGGGTTTTCTGCATTTGCGGTTTCCTCGTTAACAAAACTTCTGGTGTTTGTGTTATTTCTGTTACACATTATATTGTTTATCTTTATAGTTGAAATATCACAGGTTGTGTGTTTGAATCAATCAATTAGGAAATCCGACCTTTGGTTGTTGATTGAAACTGATTCATCCTTGAACATTGGTCTTTGGTACCGTTCAAGTGATTTTTCTTGTATTCAATTAGACTCGCAGATTTCTATTTGCTTGAGTAAGAATTGAATCGAGAAAGAGAGATATAACTCTTTGATATACTTTAATAAGATTGAGTCTGGTTGATTCTCTTGGAAGTATATTGGAGTTAGTCCATACAAATTGCTAATCGAAATATTGGGTGTGGTTGTTGTATCCCCGCTTTTTCAACTTTTGTTTCCCAAATCAAGTGACTCTAAACCACAGACTGCGTTTACAGTTAGATCTAACGCTCACTTATAGATTGAAGCAATCAGGCGGATGTGGTATACCCGTCTAAGTGACTATTTGATTTGTAGGGGATAGACAAGTAAGGTATTTTTCCTTGCGTATTCACAAGAAAATTCCTGATTTGGATTTTATCTATCTGTGTCGATGGTACATACATGATGGGTACTCTTGATGTAATAAGAGACCTTAAAAGCTATTTGAAATCCGAATTTGAGATGAAAAGTCTGGGGAAAGCTCGACCGAATATTGAGCTTGTGGTATATTATTCCACCAGTTTTCATATGTCTAAAGTTGCCAGGAAATTTAACAAAGACATGCATCCTGATAGCACTCCCATGATTAGTCGAGGTTCAAATGTAAGTAAGTGACCATTTCGTCTAAAAGAAGATGACGAAGATGTGTTGGGTGATGAAATTCCCATATCTAAGTACAATATATGCATTGTTGTACTTAGTATAATAATGTACTCGATAAAATTTTATATCCTTAGGGAACTTGTTAGCTAGATATAGCTCAGCGGTAACACAACGTCATTGGAATGGTATAATGAATGTAATCATCTACTTAAAAGTAACCATTGACATAAATTTGTTTTATCCCTGCAAATACATAAAAAGGAATGATAAAGGAACTGCGATCCAAAGGTTATTGATTATGAAGGAACGATAATCTCGTCTCCAACGAAAGTAATCAGGGGGAGATATGATAGACTATTTTCTAAGTCATTATCGATATTCAGTTTCGAAAAGTACATGACTAAAGGAAATGTCTGGAACAACTATGAAAGTAATCAGGGGGAGATGCCGACATCAGGGGGAGGATCCAAGGATACGATGTCGACATATTTTTCTTCGAAATTGAAGTTGTGTTTTACTCTTTTTCCCTTCGATCGAGAATAATTTTTCCCAAAGGGGTTTGTCACTCGACAAGGTTTTTAGCGACACAACACTAAAAACATCAAGTATATTGAATGTTGAAGACATAAAGGTCGCGTTGATATTACTGAAAATATCTGAATCAAAGAAATAAAACGCGATAGTCTGTTAATCAACGTAACTTCCAGAATCAACAACAGGGTCTTATAAACATTCATGTCATCAAAGTAAAGTGTGATAAACTCCTTTTGACTGCATTAGATTAATGAAAATTGTCTGACATCAGGGGGAGCATCTAATGGTGTGTTGAACTATTTTCCTTCACCGAGGTTACTTTTTCCCACGGGGTTTTGTTACTCGGCAAGGTTTTTACTGAGGCAACGTATACACATCCAACTATGTTCTAAGTTTAATTAATATTGTACTCTTTTTCTTTAGTTCAAGTTTTATCCCTTTGGTTTTCCCTGACGAAGTTTGAACGAGGCAATTAACTTAGACTCATCGTCTTTTAAGATCGTATTGCATGTGATGAACTACATGTAAAGTACGAGACAACATGTGAAGTATTACATGTGAATAGTTGTGCCAAGGTTTTGTCCCACTGGGTTTTTCCTTATCAAAGTTTTAATGAGGAAATGGACTTCGACACAAGTCATCAAGGAGAACAACATTTTAAGAACTATATGTGAAGCACTATTTATAAAGTTTTGTTTTGTTATTGAACTGCACAAGGGGGAGTGTTACAGGGCCTACGGCCCATGGATGTGCGGTCCATCTAGATAATTAGGGTTGTATATAAAGGATTCTATATAATGCTTCTATTCAAATCTCCTAATAAAAGTGTTCTTCTCCTTCCTCTTATTTTCTCTGTTTCATCTATAATTTTCCTAAAACAATTTCTAAGTTTTACTAGTTATTATCCATAAGGGTATAATTGTAAAAAAATACTTAACATACTCTCATTTTCTCATTGCCTTAATAATTGTGCAAACTACAAATAGCTGACGAAGGGAGTGTATATAGTTGTATAAGTGATATCATACCAAGTTATTCAAGAAACAATTATTTACATAATAATACGAGAGGGAGGATCCATGAACAATCTTATTGGTACATTATCCATTCAAGATTGAATCAAATTTTCTTTAGAGTCTGAATGACAATGAATTTGAACCCAATATTTTGATGATACGTTCCTCTTATTAAACTCTAGGTTCCTACCAAAAATGAGCAAAATTCGATATATACCAAACCTCACCATCTACCGATTCTAATTTCAAGTATTAATTTTCAGCGATTGATTTTCAAAGTGGTAGATGATAGTGTTATACATCTCGGATTATGCTCATTTTTGGTAGTAATCTAGAGTTTAGTAAGAGGGATATCATTAAAATATTGGGTTCAAATTCATTTCAATTTGGATTTTAAGGAATAATTTGTTCAATCTTGGATACTGTACAAGATTGTCCATGGATCCTCCCTCATAATACGAATGGGAGACTTCCGGTTCCGGACTAGAATACAACAACAAAGGTGAACACATAACATGTTTCATGGTTTAGAAGAAGAAGAAGAACAAGGGGAGGTAAGTACTTCCCAGTTAGTTTCAAATGACTCAAATGTAAGCATCGCAAAACCGTCATCCTCCAAGCAAATTATAGGAATTGGTATGAGATTGGGTATAAATCCCAAAGGTACAAGTACGTTCCCTAATGGTACTCTTTCAAGTCTAAAAAAGGCAAAACTTCCCAAAAAATCTGAAGATAAAATAATAGAGTTTAGTTCTTCATGGGATTAGAGTTTCCACCTCTAATGACTTATCGTGAAGAAATGTTTAGTGATCTCGCAAAAAACCACGTTGATTTAACTATAGAAAAATATTGACGAGTTGGCTTATTGACAGCAGACAGTGGTCTTGTTTGTGTTTGCATGTTTTCTTTAGCTTTATTTTTATTTTGTTGCTATCTTTGTGAGCCTTTTGCTCTTTGTCAGTTGTATCCGCATGTACACGACTTGTGTTCTTTTTAATCTATCACCGTTGATCGATCAAAAGAAAAAACAGCAACAGAGGCAAACAGGGCCAAGTGGGGTCCATAAACCCCACTTGTTTTTCCATCTTAATGCTTAATACTAAATAGTTTGGTTTTTCAGAAATTTAAACTTTTTTTTTTCTTTTTTTGATCGGTATAATTGGTATTTTTCCGTCACGGGCAGAATAATTAAAAATACGTCTTTCATGTGATACTGGCCTAATGCTAAAACTTTTATCATGACCGATCCTAAAGTCTAATAGTTTTGTTTACTCACATTTAGTGTGGTAAACGAATTAGTGCCATTTTATAACCGTGTGTGTAAAAAATGTTCAATAGAAAACATCTAAACAAGACGAATAATTGTTCAAACATAGCTGGCCTGCGTCAAAACCATAATCTAGGTGTAACAAGGTGAAAACATACTGAGAAACTGATGCGCGCAGCAAAACTACTAAGTAAAATGAGACCTACAAAATATACATTAGTAAAAACATACAGATGCATCATTGAAAATGTGGATGCAACATAACTTGCAACTACATCCATTGCTTGTTACGCAGCTTGCTCTGCTTGGTTGCTTATCTCCATTTGCTTTAGATACTTGCTTAATACTGTTCGTTTTTATGCTCTAGATACTCTCTTACTGCTTGTTTTTGTAGATCAGTTGGCTCCCCTGCATAAGTACCGCCAGAAATTGACGCAAGACTCTCCACATAAGTTTCTATACCGTATTGGCGTCCTGAGATGCGATAGACCTGGGAAACTTCAGCAGGTTTTTGGTGCACTGATGGGTCATATACAACAAAATAAGTATCACTGTCATAATTCGATCTGGCGTTGAACAAAACTTTACCATTCTTGAGTTTCCATTGAAATGTCATACTGCACAACTCTTTTGTTCCAACTACTACTGGGAGTTGGGCAATGAACAATTTAGTCCAGGAATCACTTGTTAGAAAAAACGGCTTTGTTATACCAAATTGCGTGGACTATGTTTTGATTTCTAGCCCTATTGCCCACTACTTGCTTTTTCATTTGAATAGATAAAACAATAGTCCCACATAGACTAAAATCTAAAGAGTTTTAGACTTAAATACCATAGAATTGGCTAAAAGGGCATGGCCCTTGGGTCATTAGACTTTTGTGTGAGGGGGGAAGGCCTAGACTAGGGCAAGGTTGCCTTTCTCGTACGCGCGGTGCTTCGCAAAGAAGCACGCCGCCGCCGTCCGTCGGGCTCGGGTGTGAGTGGATCCTATCTTTTTGCTAAAACTTTTGGTACGTGTTTTACACACATGTAGAAGAATCTTCTTCTTTGTCTGCACATGTTTGTCTTGGCTTTCTTGTTTGTACGTGTTTGTCTTGCCTTCCTTGTCTGCACATGTTTGTCCTGGCTTTCTTGTCTGTACGTATTTGTTTTGGCAACACTGTTTTTAACCAACACACTGCTCTAAGCCTGACAAAAGCAACACTGTTTTTAACCAAACATTACCAGTATTTCTGTCTTACGCATGGTTTTGTTGCATGCATTTTTCCTCTCGTTTGTAACGTCTTAAACACTATATAAGGGAGGAGTCTTGAGCTCTTTTGAGACACAACAGAGAAACATCTCTTCTTATGCTCTCCCTCTGCTTTCAGAAAATAAGTTTTTATTTCTAGTTTCTCTGTTTTGAGGTTTTTCTAACACTGCCAAGTTCTAAGGGTACTCTCTTTATGCTACATTGAGGGGTACTATCAGTAGTTGTATCCTGGAGGTGACTCGCCAACTGCTATAGCATCTCAGCGGAGTAGCAGGCGATATTGCCTTTAGGACAGCGTATCGTATACGTGCCTCTACATTTTCTGTGCATCTCCAGCAACATCTGTTTGAGCTAAGTATCTTCTTCTCAGTTACATTATTAGTTCTATTTCCAACATCACTCACTTTGTGATCTTTCATAATCCATACTTCAAGATTGAAATAACCAGAAAAAACTACACAAAGGCACTCTCCTAAAACACTTAATGTCATCCTAGGATAGTTGGTACCAAATACTGAACTCGATGAACATTTTAGTTTATAAGTGAGTGGCCCAAGTAGAATTTCTCTGAAATTCTCTCCTCCGATATCAAAAGAAACAATTAACATAGATTGCCGAATAGTCGAATAAGGGCATGGAGTTGCTAACCAATGAAGGGCTCCATTAACAAATGCATGAGTACTATAAGGAACTATCTCATAAGGAACGATGTTGGGTAATAGTTTCCATGAATCCGATCCTAGTGTATAAACTTGAACTTCAGTACCATAGCAAAACCATCGATCTTTTGCACTCATATGATAATATTCATAACCATCGACAACAATAGCTTTAACAATCTTATAATCATTGGTATCGCAATTATAACTAAGACCGTACGTGACTACAGGTTTATTTTTCTTTGTAAAATCTTGATTGTCCGCTGGTCCATACTTGAGTTCTTCTGAATCAAGTTCTATTATCTTAAATTGTTTTGTACTTGGGTTCCATAGGCAAAGATTAATATTCTCTCCCTTAATACGGGTTCTCATCAAAATCAAACCATTACAAGAACCATGTGTGTAAATCAGTATATCTGGATACTTACGAGATAGAGAATTTAATGGAAAATCCAATAAATTAGTAGGCTTAACGTAGTCCTCTTTAAAAGCTGTTACATGTGACGATGATTTACTCATAAGCGTATAAAACCAATGCAGATCTTCTAGGACAAAATAATTATATTTTCTTCTTGTTGTAAGATGGGTCTTTGAATAACTTATTGCACTAGTGTTTGCATACGCACCTGAATCTCAATATCGATTTTACGGGTAACCTTGGAAGAATATCGTCCACAATGATATCGTATGGGAGGATGAGGAGGCTTGACGTAATCTCTTCTTTTTGTTTTTCTTCATCTATTGTTGGTGTTTGTAACTTAGTTTTCTCCATTCTTCAAACTCTGATAAGATGTGCAGCTGCTGAAGATAGAATTTCAGGCCTCAGGGGTTTATATATTGTTTGGGGAGCAGAAGAAATCACAACGAGATTTCAGAGAGTCATGCCTCAAGCTCATAATCAATATACATAGAAAGCAAAATCACGGCCATATATAAGGAAAACTGTTTTGAGGCATACTGAATTTTTTTGAGGCATACTCATTCATTATCCCATCTAGGGTGGGTTTGTAAGGGGTGTCTAAAGATAGTGCAATTACCTATATATTCTTAGAATAATTTAAATTAATAGAGTGCCCTTATCCTCAAAAACCTAAAATCAAAAATCAAAATAACCTTTAAACTTAAACATTTTGGACTTCAATTCAATCAATCAATTAATCAAGCAAAGGAAACACGAATCAAAGTGAGCGATATTGGAATGCGAAATCCAAATCTCAATTGCTCTCAGATGTATTTTAGAATGTATTTGTAACAAAACCATCTTGTTTTTAATTGATTTTATTTTGTTTGATCGATAAAATATGATTTCAAAGATCGAATTAGGGTTTTCAGAAGATCAGTTCGGCTGATCTTGGAATATCAATTTTGAGCCGAACCTAGTATATGATTTACAGAAACACTATGTTCGGCTCATGAGACTTCGCTAGATTTTGTTCGAATCAGCCGAACCCAGCCTTCTTTTTCATTTTAAATTTTCAGAAGATCAGTTCGGCTGATCTTGGAATATCAATTTTGAGCCGAACCTAGTGTATGATTTAGAGAAACACTATGTTCGGATGATGCGACTTTGCTAGATTTTGTTCGAATCAGCCGAACCTAGCCTTCTTCATCGTTTTAAATTTTCAGAAGATCAGTTCCGCTGATCTTGGAATATCAATTTTGAGTCGAACATAGTGTATGATTTAGAGAAACACTATGTTCGGCTGATGCAACTTTGCTAGATTTTGTTCGAATGAGCCGAACCTAAAATTCGTCAGTTACAGAGTGAAGTTCGGCTGATAACTTGTCAGCCGAACTTCTTTTTTTTTTTTTGAAAATATACGTAGGTTCGGCTGACAAGTTGTTAGCCGAACCTAGGTACATTTTCAAAAAAAAAAAAAAAGGTTCGGCTGATAATTCATCTGGTCAGTAGATCTGGGTTTTTAAAGTTCAATTTTTTGACAGATTCAAATTATAAAAAGGATATTAAACCTCGTATAGAAGTCTACCTCTGATTTAAATCACACATTTTAGTCACTTCTAATCACTAAAATCTCAAAACCCTTTTTTTTTTCATTTCTTCTTCTGCCTCTCAAAAATCTCAACTCTCTCACATAAATGTGATTTCTCTACTAATTTACCACTAATAATTTAATTTTTAATCAATCCTTAAAATTCCTAATCAATCAAATCTAATCATAATCATTAACATTAATTATGTAAGGGTAGTTATGCCATTATCAAAAAGGATGGATAAGGGGTGATGAAGTTTTTTATTTAGTGACCCTATTTTGGCATTATTTAGTTAGTATGCCTCAAAAAAATTCAGTATGCCTCAAAACAAGTTTCTATATAGTGAAAACTACAGACAGAACCATTTTACAGATTCTTCCCACTGTGAAACCCATGCTCAAAAAAACACAGGCGCGCACCCATTTTCTACGACAAAATATCTCCCAAACCCATAATTTCAGAAATTATGTTTCAGTCTTTTTTCTTCTTCTTCTCTGATTCGTATCTCCCTACTGTTTTCGTCTCAGTTCTTCATTGGAGCTTCAATTCACGGGTAAATCTCAACATCTTCGTATTTGGGGGTTGAAAGGGGATCTGAGCATCATTTTGAGCTTCTGCAGTTGAACTGAAATGGAGACATCAAGGATTGATTGAATCAGCGATGACGAGAATGGATCTGTGGTGTTTGGGGGTTGAATTTCAAGCCAATTGCTTCAATTCTCTCAACAACAACGATTGAATTTGGGTGTGATTGCTTGTGGATTGATTGCAGGTGGTATAATTTGGGGTCTGTTGATTGAAGAACTGGTGTTGTTCGATGATTTGACTTAGGGTTTCTTCCATTGATTAATGACCATATACGAGAAGTTTAAGCAACAAATTTTGGGGATTTTTGAAGTTAACTGAAACGGGTTTTATATGGAGTTGTTGGATAAATGAGATGGATCTGTTGGTGTTCAGTGTGGTGCTCGATTGAGAGAGAAATTATGAAGGTAATGGTGGTGTTTGCAGGTCAAATTGGTGTTGATTTCCGTCGAGTGTTCTCTGGATATAGACAGAGTTTGGTGGAGTTTTGGTTATGCCAGAAAACCAGCTGAAATAGATGCCACTGTTGCTGTCAACTGGGGTTTTGCTGTGGCCTGAAATTGGAGGTTTGTATTTGAAAAATCAACAGTACCTGGAAGAAACTAAAATGGGATTCTGGGGAATTCTGGTTTTGAACTGAAATTGGGGGTCTTTGGTTAATTGAATCGATTCCGTGGAGATGGGTTCTTACCCATTTTTGTTCTTGATTAAACAATGGTTGTCGACTTGTCGGGCAGAATTGCAGACACAAATGGAGAAGACTCGAGCTTCAAAGCCACTGGTGGTTGTGCTAGACAGATCTTTAGACGTTGTGAACACGGGGAGTTGAAAAAGATGGTGTCTGTCCTTCTCCACTACATTGCTGATGGAGACTGGAGTGAGCAACGAAGAGAGACTTCGGCATTTCTGTGCTTCAGAGACCAAGTCGAAGATGCAATGAAGTTGTAGCGACTCGATGGGTGATTGCAGGCAGCAGTGGTCTACAACAATAGCAACAACATAGATTTGCGGAGGATTTTTGGATATGGATTAAAACTGGGTTCAATTGAGAAGTGGAGGAATGTGATGATATGAGTGCTACAGCAAAATGTCTATGTTGTTAGCTATATATTGTATGGTTGTCTAAGATGGAAGATGTACTGCAGTTTGGGGTTTCAATTCAGTGAAATATGTGGCCTGCATTCAGGCCAGTGAATCGGCAAGAGCAACAATTCAAGGTCTATGTTGTTTACAAATTTGTTGCATAACTTGTTATGCAGTCCCGAAAATGGTCGCATAATACGTTATGCAACAACTTTTTTATCACTATTGAAACCAATAAAAACAAAGATTGTATAACTTGTCATGCACCTACTATAATATCTACATAACATGTTATACAGTCGCGAAAATGGATGCATAACCTGTTATGCATCCGAAAATATGACTGCATAATGCATCGAGAAAATTGTAGTACAATATTTTTTGCATCGAGAAAACAGATGCATAACCTGATATGCATCCGTAAATATGGATGCATAATGCATTATGCATCAATTTTTTATATACGCATTAAAACCAACCAAAACAATGGTTACATAACTTGTTATACATGCATAACTTTGTTATGCATATGCATAATTTGTTATGCAGTCGAGAAAATAGTTGCATAATTCGTTATGCGTCTGCAGAATGTGCTATGCGTCTTTTTTGGTGGCCGCATAATGGCTACATAATGCATTATGCATCGAGAAAATAGATGGATAACCTGATATGCATCCGTAAATATGGATGCATACTGCATTATGCATCAATTTTTTATATGTACGGCTAAAATCAACCAAAACAATGGTTACATAACTTGTTATAGATGCATAACTTTGTTATGCAGATACATAACTTGTTATGTAGTCGAAAAAATGGTTGCATAATTCGTTATGCGTCTGTAGAATGTGTTATGCATCGTTTTTGGTGACTGCATAATGGTTAAGTATCAAGTTTTCAAAAAAATTCCCTAAAATGAGGATCACCTCCGATTTTTTCGTTAAAAACAAAAATTTGATATTCTTTTTTGTACTCTTTGCGTAGCTCTTTTAAAAAGATTTCCAACGATATAAAATTTATAAAATTCTAAGGCGCGGATTTTTAGATATGTTATGTCCAAGTTGCGCTGCCAATTATACCCCTGAAAAAGATAGTATGCATAACGAGTTATGTCTGAAAAGATAGTATGCATAACCAATTATGTATTGATTCATATAAAAATTTCATATAATTATGGGTGTCACGATATACAAAATTAATTGTGGGTCTGAAAACGAGAATATTTTTTTTTTTGGGTCTCCCCCTAATTTCCCCTTCTATATAAGGAGTTACCGCGTGGTTTTGGGCCCAAGTATGACATCCATTCCCTGTCATATATGGGTTCCGTTTAGCATATACTGATATACGGGAGTTTTTTCTTTTCTTCTATATACACGGTATTGCAATCTTTTGATCACGATATCTCACCAAATGACACAAGTTGGGAAATCACATTAAAATCTCATCAAATCTTTGTGAAATTGAAAATTTGATGTTGTTGCAAAGAAAACAGTGGTTTCCTTCTATGGTCCGTTTCAATATTGAGATTGTTTTCTAATTGGAGTGAAAAGAGTTTGGGAAAGATATATATACACTTGGTGACCAAATTTATGGTCTCTGTATAGAATCGGAGGTATATCAGTGCTACGGTGAATAGTATCAATGTGAGAAGAAAGAAAAAACTGGCTTTCATTAATAGGAAAAAAAAAGAAGAAGAGAGAAACATGGGAATCGACATGCTATGAGTTTACGGGTAAACTAAAATACCCTAGTTTAATTGGGGCCCAAAAAACAATTAGGGGCCTCCCACTAGAGGACAAAAAAGGTTATTAAAATTCAAATTGAGTCACTCCTTAACCAAAATATTTTTAAATGGCTAAACTGTCCCTGAATGATTAGTATTAAAATTTAATTAAGTTAAGTTAATTATTGTGGTTAGATTATGTTAGATTAAATTCAGATTTTAGAATCAATGTTTTTTTATTTATTTTTTTGAGTTGAGAAGAAGAAGAGGAGGTTTTAGAGGAAAATTTATGGTTTTTAGAAGTGAGTAATTCAAGTAGGAAAAATGATGTTGGGGAAGGTTCAAGCAACAAAGATGATTGTGTTGATGGTAAGATTATCTTAAATTCTCCCATGGATTGGATGTATGTCACAACACAGAGAAAGAGTCGTCAATGTCGAGGGATGTATACCCCAACGACTCTAGAAAGTCGTCAATGTATTGACACCAAAAATGACGACTCAAACCTGCAACTTTTCCAGGTTATGAAAAATCGTCAGGGTAATATGATATACCCTGGCGACTCTTAGCATGGGACATAAATGTGTTTATACCAAGACGACTCTAAAAAATTACAGGACAGAGAGGCTGTTTATTTTTCACTTGGGGTCGTTGACGTTTAAAAAAGGGTCGTTCATAGAGGATCGTCATAGGTTTCTATATTATGTTAACGACTCTAATTTAGGGTAAAAAACATGAAAACCAGAAATATGGTCGTTATCTTGATCATCATATACCCTAACGATTTTTTATGGTCTCTACATGCATATGAAAAATCGTTAGTGTTTAAAATTGTCGAATTGACGACCCTTTTACTGTAACTGAAATTTTTCGGGTGAATTTTTTTTTCTTTGGAGTCGTTAATGGAGGAGAAGAGAAGAGTCGAGAGGGTAAGAGGGAAGGGAGTGATTTTTTTGTTTAGAACTAGAAATGAATTAGGGCTTAGGATTAAGGTTAGGTTTTTAAGATTTATTTTTAGTAGAGGGTAAAATAGTATTTTCAAAAAACTTTTATACACGCCTGAGTGCAAATAAAATGGGTGAGGCCCATAATTGTTTTTTGGGGCCCCCAATTAAACTAGGTAAAATACAGCTAAAATACTGGTTATTATTAGTACAATCAGCTTCGGTTAAAAAACAAAGGGAAATATATTCAGCATTATTAACTGCTGACAAATACTCCCTCCGTCCCACTCCTAAGTGACCTATTTGATTTTAGATTTTGTCCCAATGATAAGTGACCTATATCACTAAACAATGAGATATTCCGGAATTATCCTTTTAGTTAATTATAAATAATATATGAAATATGTATAATTTGATAGGCATGTTTATATTCGTTACGTAGGTGTTTTAAAATGCTTTTCAATTGTATGAAATTTGCGAACATCCGTGGAATATTTTGAGAGATAAACCATTTTTAAATTTCACTAGTTATTATTCATAAGGGTATAATTGTAAAAAATGATTAAAAATACTATTTTCCTTGTTTGCCTTAAAAATTGTGCAAATTTCAAATAGGTCACTTAGGAGTGGGACGGAGGGAGTATATTTATTTTTCTACGTGATTATTTCCAAGGAAAGGACGCCCTTGTCATCAAATTTACTTTATTTTGTTCTTGAATTTCCCTTTTTTTTTTTTTTTTTTTTTTTTTTTTTTTCTGACTGTTTTTGTTTCACTGACGGCCCAGTTTCTGAACAAGGCGATCTTCAATTTCAGTTCTTTTCTTCATCAACAAGGTGTATTTAGGAAGTAGTTGTGGATCTCCAGCAGGCATCAAAAGCTTGCAGCTAAGAGCTGTTTTCTCTAACTTATTTTCATACATGCATGAGATTGGTACAAACTTTCCCTTATTGTTGCAAAGCCACCCATGTGCTGCCCTAAGGGCAGCTCCTAGAGAAGCAGAATCTGTCAAGACAACAAAAGATCTTAAATGCTTGTAACAATCCCATCACTTGGCTCAACATGCTTAAATAGTTTTACGAAGTGAAACAAAAGTCAATTCTTAGATGACTTGAGAAAAATGTTAACATTCAGAGAAACGATCGAGGATCCGGATAGCTAAATTGGCAGGTGATAAAGATTTAATAACCCTTACTTACCGGGTCTTTGGACTGTATATATATCACAACCAAAAATTGCCGCTATTGACTTAAGAATGCTCTGATTGGCTGATGCACCGCCAGTTGCTATTATTCTTTTGGGTGGATTTGGCATTCCAAACCTTTCAGAATGAGCTCTCATAGATAGAAACTGACCTTCAATTACTGCCCGTACCTGTCATTATAAGCAGTTCAGGCATGAAAAAACTAATCAAAACAACAA
Source organism: Papaver somniferum (assembly GCF_003573695.1). Taxonomy (NCBI): domain Eukaryota; kingdom Viridiplantae; phylum Streptophyta; class Magnoliopsida; order Ranunculales; family Papaveraceae; genus Papaver; species Papaver somniferum. The sequence continues at coordinate 12,193,767 of NW_020621936.1, read as the reverse complement.
TCATACTATGAATAGGTCATCTGAGTTGCACACCTCTGATGCTCCATCAAACTCTTCTGCTTCATGCTCTTTTAACCCCTCTATTGAGTCACCCGCGAAGTTATCAAGAACATAACGATGGAAGCCAACTGCAGCAACGGAACATCCAAAACGGATCTTTCTTAGAGAACGAAGAATATATATTATTCCCAGAAAGGTCTCAACATTTTACAGGCCACATGAACGTGTTTCATGGACTGATTTAATATGACAAGATGAACAACTATCCTATATGTTTACAATAGCAATACAGTTCGACAACTTTTCGATTTAGTATCGTTCTTATTTTTTTCGAAATAGTTTCAACCAGAAGTTGTTTGAATATAAGTCCGGTTTTTGCTACCAATTAAGGAGTGTGCTAGCTTCCATTGAAGTATTTGTTTCATTCTTATCTATCAAGTTTTTGCTGAGGAACATTAGACGAATGGTAACTAATCATCAATTAACATCACCGAATAAGATCGTACGGTTCGAAAATAGAGATTAGAAATGTACTTAGGCTACCAAGTTATGCAAAAGATATACAACAAGGACTTCATATTGATATTTAATTCGTAAATTATCTTACGTAAAGCATTAGACAAGATCTCTACTAAGATGAGCATAGTATATGGATACCGTCGAGTAAGAAAAATGACCGACCTGGTAAAGGAGGAAGAATTTCATGGTCTTTATAGTAGAATCCTAGCTTTCCACCTTTTGCAGAAAATTGCAAAACGTCAAAACCGTAGTATTTCATGCAGATTTTCCATGAAATTAAACTAGAAGTAGAATCACAAACCATTTAGTGGTGATGTTTTTTCTAGATAGTTGTTGAAAGTATCCCACGATTGTTCCGCGTACTTGTTTCTTATATCTAACACCATAAATAAAATGCAATGTAAATCGAAAGAACGAATAAGGTTGCTTAACTGAAACCTCAACTTCTCTTTTGAGAAGCAATCCAATCTATTCATTAGGGAGATGGAATTACCTTCACGTGTCAGAGACCCATTCTTATAGCAAAGCATTACCATGTAGCTCTTTGGATCAACGGGATTAGGAAAAACATGTCCTTCTAATCGAGGACGAGGTTCACTAGCAATCCCAAATACCTGAAATCATTAGGAAAAAGCTACTATAAGTAAATTAGTCAAAATTCTTATTCTGGCAGTACAATGTTATTGATTAGCTTACAGTATCACTGGTTCCAAGACTTATAGCCAGGTCCCCAGGAGTATTGAGAGTCAAACCTGTAAACATAAACAACATTTAGAACAATTTTTAATTCTTTGGATTACTTTTTAATGAACATTTCTAAAGAGATTTATCTATCCCAAACGGGAAGGAGGCATAAACAAATGAAACTCCCATCTGTATCTTTATCACTCCACGACTCGCTCTATGGACAAAAGTAAAACAATACCCATAAGCTAGGCAAATTTCAGACGATAAAGATACTTGGAACTTATAACTACAGAAATTACCGCCAGAAACTATAAGAATCCTGGGATATATATGTATAACTACGAACCTGCCAAGCTGTTCGGATTGTCTCCAGACCATTGAACAACTACGCAATTCTTGTCAAAGTGATATCTGGAAACAGTTCAATGCAAACTCCAAATTCAGCCACGAGGTAGAAACATGATACATAAGTGCTTGCTCAATAAAACAAGGATATAATATATCAAATGGTCAAAAGAACAAAAAAAGAATCTTTGAATTTAGTTTAATGTTTATATGTACATATTTGCTGGGATTTTTTTTTTCCGTTAACACATTTGCTGGTCATAAAAAAAATAATCTAAGTTGGGATCTGACAATGTTGAAACAAACCAAAACAAAGGGAGTTATTCAAGAAAAAGTAAACCACATACTTTTCGACAAAATAAGGAGCAACTAAACCAGCAACAGCATGGGCAGGTGCTAAATTCCCGAGCTTCTCTTCTAACCCTGGCGCTGTAGCCTAAAATAATCCACATAAAATCTCCATCAGTGAATAATAAAAAGACATGATAAAAATATACAAAATGTTACAGGAAACCACCTCCAATACAATCTTAGACCAAACACGTTCTTCGATATCCATCAAGTTCATCCCAGCACCATCGGTTTCATCAATGCTTGCATAAGACCCAGTTAAAAGACATGCCATGAAAGAGCTAACAAGGGAAATCCTCTCTGTATCAGCATACACATCCGGCTGTGTCTGGAATATCTTTCTGATTTGAGGACCTGTGAACCTTTCATAACCACGTGATCCAGTCAATCGAGACAATTCCAATGCACCTCCTACTGCATTCTCTATCTCTCTGCATTGAGCAGTAGTGCTACTATCCATCCATACAGGCGACTCGTTTGTCGAAAATGCATCATTAAGTTGATCCTTCAACGATTTCGATGCATCCAACTTCCCCAACTTCGCCAAACTGCCTTTCTTCCAGTAAACACTACCATGTTGCTGTCCACTACCAGAAACAGCAACAATCTTTCCAAAATCCAGTCCTGATTTGCTTAACTTTTCGAGTAAAAGTTCTAAAGCCTCTATCCACATTAATGTTGGGGATACAATTCTACCATCACCAGATGGGTCTCTATGAACTCCATCTTTAGTTTTATAATGAGACAATTCAGAATCAAAATGAACAACATCTGAAGTTACTATGTTAAGATTGGAGTCCAATACTGTTGCCTTACATGACCTAGAAATTATCAAATTCAAACATTTAACTCACATCCATGTCTAAAAAATCAGAATTGCATAGTTAAAACCCTAAAGCCATTTTTAAGAATCTGGCACATCACAAAATAAGGAAATGTACAGAGAGAAAAAATAAACTTACTGTGTAGAGCTATCAAATCCAAGAAACAGAGAATCTTTAGGGAGAGAATAATCTTCCATTGATGTATCCAAATGATTCACTACGTACCTGATCCGATCCTTTAAATTATTCGTATTTCAGTGCTGGCTAAGAATTTCGATTAAATTATCTGTTTGTATTTTTCTAGGTTTAGATCATAGCTTTTATACGAAGAAGATTAGAAATTAGGATAATTTTTGATTTGGATAATTAGATAAAGATTAAGATAGAGATTAGAGTGGATAATGACTCAGTTAGGGGCTTGTATGTTATTCCAGTTTCAAATTTATAAGTAATTTGTTTTATCCCCCGCCACTGCAGGGAAAAGATAAGGCCGGGGAGAAGTTATAGTTTCGCTGTTTTACCACTGTTGAAAAACTATGTAAATCTGAACGGACTTGACCGTTGATAATTTTTTTTGATAATTCTCCCTTGCATAACGTCTTGATGGCTAGTATGACACCAAGATGGCCCGTTATAACATAACCGGCCCCGGCGGACGGTCAAGATGACATTACACTGTATCTGTTAAGTGCTGAGATAGCGGAATCCTACGGGACAGTGATGCGCATAGATAGCGCTACAATTTGATCATTGGCTAAGTGATGAAGTTTATTGGCCGACACGATAAAGCTTCATTGAGGAAAGGCAAGACAAGGCCAAAGTGACAAATGCAACATGCTTTGTTGACATTGAGGCATATCCATGGAACTGAGTTGGCCCAAACTCAAGTATGATGAGAGAGCATATAATAGGCCAAGAGTTAGCCTATGCATTAGTCCAAGGCTGGTCAAAGCTTGAACAGTGGAAGCAAGCTAGTAATGCAAGAGTAGGCATTGTTGATGTCGAGCAACATTGTTAAGTGAAGAATATGACGCACGAGTAGCTAGAATGAGCTAAGAGATTGGTCGAGATGATTGTAGCGCAATGTCAGTTGTACATTGGCTTAGGCCAAGACGACTATGGGTCCATGTTAGCTGAGTATTGATTCAAGGCCACATTCAATAATGTGCAAAGTTTGGAAATTATGGCTCAAGTGACGGTTATAAGTTGGTTATAAGCTTTACAAGCGTGCCAAAGCTGTGAGGCAAGGGAGAGCGGTTATAGAGAAAGTTTATAGCCTAAAAGGTGTGTCCATATCTGTCTTGAAATAGGTTTAGAAGGTTGGCTCGAGTTAGAGAAGAAACTGGCCAGTAGGCACAGTTATTGGCGGTTATGGAACTTCCTTACGGGACAGATGGCTTCCCCATGCGTGTGCAAGTGTTGTGCACAATTTTTGGCCATTGTAACCACTGTATAAATAGTGCAAAGTCATTAGAAAATCGGTAGGCTTACATATTTGATTGTGAGACTCAAATTGAGAGAGTTTTGGTAAGATAAACGCTTGGTTCAAGAGGAACAAGTCTGTGTAAGTCCCTAAGTGGGAAAGTTTTGTATATCTTCCCTTTGATGCAATAAAATGGGTTAATTGTATTATGTTCTAAGTGTTCTTGGTTGGATGATTCTGTCAGTGAATGTATGACAATGTCTTAATGCTTTATGGTAAGCATTTGAGAGGAAAAGAGAGTGAGAAAAGGTTAAAGGCTTCCTTGCAGAACTGTGTGGTGTTGTTTTTTGCATTCGTGCAAACTTATAAGGTTGAAGTAATCGTAGGTGAAGCTTGATTCACTGAACTACGTTGTTGCCGGGTTATATCCGTGCCATAAATTTGCAAGGTGCATTTGCAGGTGTGATAATTCGGGTATCAGATTTGTATTTGGTACGTTGTTCAAGTGTATTTGTTGGATAACTCTCTTAAACTGTTTCTCTGTGAGGAAGTAATTTGCGCATTATATTCAGAGAATTTACATTAGAGATGGGTTATAATGGTACTATGATCGATGAAGAATTGGGTACGTTTGATTAGTTAGAGTAGTACGGTGATCTTAGCAATACGACCATGGAATTTGGTTGTCATGGCCTTGATATTTCTCTTGTTTCTGAAGAAAATGGCAGGCTAGACTTACTTGAAGGAAGAACATCAGATTAGTTCAAAGAATTTGACGAAAGGGTAGGTACAGTGGAGGATGATAGACGCATTTATGTGTCTAATTTGTCCTCAATGTTTCATATTGTTAGTACTTGTTTTCGTCCTTATTATGGTGTTTTGTGTGTTTGTAGGTATTTTTTGGAAATAAATATTTTTGGGAAATTCGGCTCGAAAAGTGATAAAAGCACCTGAAGTATATCTATTATTCGAACTCTCAGTTTGGATAAGGGAAAATTGCTAAGGGGCACCTCACTGCTAAAGGGAGTCCAGCGCTGGATTAGGGGGACACCCTTCTTCTTCACGGTTTGAAATGGAATTTTGGCGGGAAAGAAAGTTGCAGCGAACAAGTTTTAGGGTTCAATTTCTGGGCAACTTTTGAGGAGATTCGATCGGAGAGATTCGTTGGTTCGTACTCGAATGGAGTAACAGGCATGGTATATTTGATTAAGTCAAGAAACTTGGGCTGGATAACCCGGAATTTGAGGAGAGAAATCTACGGGTTCTCTGTTGATTTGCATGGAGTTCTTCTCGGATTTCTTTGAGGTTTATTTTCATTTGGGCTTGTTTGGAAGGTCTGGGTCTTGCAAAACGTGGATGATCGGGATTTACTTTCATGGCAGTGACGGCGAGTGTCCCTGGATTGACGTGGACGAGATTTTTGTGGAGTTCTTATTGGATATGAATTGGTATTTGTCCGGTAAATCCAAACAGTGAAGTTAGTTGATCCTGTCACGTAAATAAGGAAGATTTCACGATAAAACACGGAATCTAGTTGTCAGGATTTGGATACACACAATCAGCCATGAGAGTATCTCGGGGTTTTATTTTCTTACTCGAGTTCTCTATTTATTTCTGGGACGTCGGATTGTGTTTTCAGCGTGTTTAAACTCTGTTGAGAACGTGTTGGCGTCGCTTTCGGAGAATTTCAGCTACCAGTTGACGTGTGAAAGAGAGAAATAAGGAAATAATACCTGAAATGTGGCTGAATATTATTCTTGAGTAATGAAGGTGATTCTCGAGTTATGGCCGAGATTTTATGGGACTGTTATGTATTTAAAGGGTGCTTGGGGGTCAGAGTTGGTGATGGAGAGTTAGGGGAAGAAAATAGAGGAGTTTGATCGAGTTGCAGAGTTGTTTCTGCTGCTGCAGAAGCCCTAGAAGACGAAGAACATAAGACCCACGCCGAGCAGTCGTTTATGTTACAGTGAATGCGACACAAGCAAGGCAGACTTATTTGCTACAGAGTTTGCGACAGAGAGACGTGGGTCTTAAAGCAACAGTATCAGTGACACATACTGTGGGTCGTTCTGGTTTGTAACAAATATAATTGTTACAAACCCGGTTTTAATGTTGTTCCTCCATTTTCATCCTTGTAATCACCTTTTTGAGCAATGAAAAATTCCTTTGAGTGTGTTTTCACTATGAGAAGCTAAACCCCACCACCGGGACAATGGAGGAAGCAACTTTTCATGATTGTGGTAAATGAATTAATTCTTTTATTGACTTTTTGCACAAATTTAATTACTTTATGATTTCTATTAATTACTTGTTATTTTGTTAGATGCCGCATGCTTAGTTTTAATTACTTCATATGCGTCATGGTTTTAACTTACAAATAATATTTTATGAAATCTATTTTTGGCAAAGAACTAGAGTCACAAATTCTTTTGGTTGAGCTATATTGTCTAGAAGTAATGACTGAACCACAACAATATGAAAAGTAGTGAAATCCCGAGTCCCGGTCTCTCTTCATCCTGTGACAAATTTTGTATATATATTTTTCCTTATTTTCTTTATAAGTCTTAAAACAAATTCTCAACAAATCTGAGTGAAGGAATCATCTTACTACAACATCATTGAAAAAACCCATCACTTTTGGCGCCGACGACGCGGATTTGTTTTTAGATTAATTTTTTAGGTTTATTTATTTGTTCCTTTTTACGCCTTTTGGTATTTCTTGTTTGCTTTCAGATTTGGAACTGAGCTAAAGAAAAGGGAAGAAAGTGCTGGAAACAAAAGCGAAGCCAAAGAAAAAAGAAGGAGGAATCCAAAAGGAGTGAAGAAGAAAATTTTTGTATATAGATATTCTATTTTTTTTTAGAAACTGTAATTAAGGTTTTTATTTTTGTAATCTTTTATTTTTGGACATTTTTTTTATTTTCGGACATTGAACTTTGGGACTTTATTTTTTTTAAACCCTACGGAAGGGTAGTTTTAAATATAAACTGTGTGCAGAGAAGGACGACGATTACGATATCGTCTCGGCCCCTCTGGTTCGTACATGACATAGGAGTCGTGGCCCGAGTCGACGTCAATGGTTCATCCCCCGTATGGAACGGGAGGTAATAATTCTAAACACCCGCGAATCCCCTGTCAGCGGGTTTACTGGATGATTTTGTATGCATATATGTTGAGGACCTGAAATCGGATTTAATTTTCTAGTAAAGGGAAAGGCCTGGACAAATCAAGATAAGGACTCGGATTTCATCACCGTTTCCTTCTTGCCCGTCTTAGGAACACGTAACCTACGCGAACCTAAGCTTAAAATACTGACTAGAACGAGACCGATAGGGTAACGAGCTTAATAGGAAAGTCATTCGAAAAATATTGGTTACTCTTTTAAGCATACTTCAAAGTTCATGATGGTTTCTGTGAGTTGAATGCGTGACTACGCCGCCTTGTAATGCAGTGAGGCCTTGGGTATCAAAGCTCCACGCAACTTCCCTCGCCTCTATTCGACTTACTTTGACTCGGATTGATTCCAGAGGGGTTTGCTTAAATTGTAACGAATTCCCTTTCGAAGGATTAGAAGCTGGTCTAGAAACAATCTAAGTGGAGCCATCATGCTTTTTGTTTGCTAGATAAATTAGGCTTGTTGTGGTCGAGTCAGCCTTCTTTGTGTTTGTTTAGAATTCCCTTGCAGTTAGGATGTCGAACTGGTGTTATAATAGCCAATACAATGAGTATCCGACTGAGCAGTATGAACATTATTCCTATTATGACCAGAGTGTGAATAATGGTTGGGAACGCCATCCTTTTGAAGGATATGGGTCATACCATGGTGAGCCAAATTACTATCCACATGCATACCAGTCATGCGAGCAAGATTCTTATAATTCCTCTCCTCTAGATGGAGCACGTAAGATACTTGAGTCAACGCGTAAGTTACTTGAGTCGACACATAAGTTAGCAGACACAGATGACTTAGTTATGGACGAAAGAACTTTAACGGTGAGTGAACCTTCTTTAGAAGATAACCTCATGAAGTTAGCTGAGTCAACATGTAAGTTAACTGAGTCAACACGTGAGTTTGCTGAGTTAACACTTATGCATAAATTAGAGACGGAAGAAAGAACTGCTCGAATTACTCGTGATTGCCAATATATTCTTTCCTATCTCACCCGTGAAAATGAGGATAATTTTTGTAATAATGAAGATGAAGAGGTTAGAATTGGTGACACAACTTGTTTAGATGAGGTTCGATCATTTTCATGTTATAATAATGATGACTATGATGAGGATAGTATTGATGAAGAACATGAAATATGTAGGCATAGTGATCAGGAATTTGTTACTCCAATTGAGCTTTATAATGATAGTGTTGTTTCTAGTTCAAATCCAAATAGTTTTAATAATTATTCACCTATTCAAAAGGATGAGGATTTGACTAGATATACCACCGTTTTAGACGATGCAGTTCATGATCCTTTAGCCTGCTGTGTTTTGGATAATCCATTATTTGATGTGCCTATCAGTGAATCAGAGGAAGTTATTATGATTAACACCTTAGTTAATGAGCCTTTACTAGTTCTGCTGATAATCCTTTATATGATTGTGATGATGGTTTAGAGGAAAGAGTTTACCCTGAGAATACTGTTTTAGAATCTAGCGATTTAGAAACACTAGTCTTAGAAGATGATAAACTCGTAGAAATGAGTGAGGATGAACCCAACTTAGAAGAATCAACTGACCATTTCCAGGAATCTTATGACCTAGAAATTAGGGAAGTTGTGACTAGTCTTTCTAGAGACACAAAAAACTCTAAGTTTGGGGGTGATTATCATTCTCCATGTGCTTTAACTCTTAGAAAGTTCCCTCGTGTAGGACTTGACATTTATTCCTCAACCATCTTACAAGATTATCTTCATACATGTTTTCCCGAACCTAATGATGTCCAGAAAGAAGCTCAGTCGTTAGAAACCCATCCTCTGGTTGATGTGGTTAACCCATGCTATGATACCAAAATTGACTTTGTTTTCCCACCAAAAACTTTTCTTCCAATTGTGGGAACATATGATTTTCAGATGTGTCGGTTATTAAGTTTTGAGACTAAACCTAATTACTTTAGAATATTAGGGTCGACACATTTTCTTAAGAATGACCATTATTATGGTCAACTTTGTGAGTCAAATCTAATTGACTTAGAGGATCCCCAATTATTCAGGTTGTTGTTATGTGCTTCTAAGTTATTAGTTGAGTTTTTCCAGACTCTAATACTTGAACCGGATCTTAGCTTTGAGGAAATCCAACCGATGAAAACCTGTTATCTAGACCCAGTTATAGAACCTGAACGTGAGCCACAACTAGATATAGTTGTCTTAAACAAGGGTATGTTAGGTATCTTTTTGATTTGTTGCAGTTTCCTCTTCTTGTGGGTAATAATTTTTGATCCAGATGACCCACAGTTATTCCGGCTACTTCTATATGATTCTATGAGGTGACTAATTCTTTCAATGTCTGGCTGAAGATTTTAAACTTAGCACTTCTTGGGAGGTAACCCAATATTATTGCGACATGGTAATATGTTTCCTTATCTCTTTTTCTTCAAGTGGTAACAATTTCTCCTTGTTCATGCTTTTAATTTTATCTTTAGAACATTGAGGACAATATTAGATTTAAGTTTGGGGGTATTTTAGTCGCATTTTTGAAACTTCTAGCGTCACATGGTATCCGGTTAGCTAAGTTTACATACTGTTTCTCACCGAAAAGATAGAAATTGGAATGCTAGAGATTACAATCTATTGAGACATTAGAGAAAAAGACATTGAGATCCTTGAAATTCAGGAGAGAACTTGTTCCTTTTAGAGGGTAACCTTGATGGACCTAACCATCCATGATGAAAAGGCAAGTAGGTCAGGAAATGCCAGAAAGACAAAGCAACCTCACAATGCAGTCTTAGTTACCGGATTACGACTCTCTCTCAGTAGAAACTTATCATCATCAACAAGCAGAGCGACATCAAAATTTATGAAGAAAGTTGAAGACGTTTAAGGTTTAGAAGCAACAATAGAAAAGAATAATTCAAAACAAAAAAAAATGTTATAAGAGCAAATGATATAAGTTGTTGAAGTTCATGATACCAAGACATCACAAGTTGCGAAGATCCAAGTTCTAAAGTCCTTCTATCATGGCCATTTAAATTTTTCTCTTGTTATTTTTGTGTTAAAAAAAATAAAAAAATAAAAAAAATAAAAAAAATCATCGTTACGTTTTGTTCAATAAGGCCAAAGGGAAGTAGAAATTTATAAGTCAAGCAAGAAATCAAAGAGAAGAGTTAATTGTCAAGGTTCTATGATGTTCGATAGTTTATCATCAACAGTTGAAGACCGAAGAAGACGTTGTTTCTACTGAGCACTATGAGAGAGTCGAAGAAAGATACATTTGGTTGCTTTGTTAGTCCGCTTTCAATCTGGCACAAGATCTTTCTAGCACTGGTTTAACTCATCACACGTAATTAGTCCAGCTGTGTAGCATATGTCCCTCTCATCTTTATCTCTCTCCTAATCTTATCCAGCTGTAAATCAGCGGACGCATCTTACAATGTTTATCTAGCTGTGTAGCGGATATCTCTTTATCTAGCAGTGTTGCGGATGTGTCTCCCCTTTTGTTTAGTCAGCTTTAGAGCTGACACCTTTAATTTCTCTAGCATTCTAGTTACTTGGAGATAGGTTGAGAATATGTATGTCCTCATATCTCTTTGGATACTTGTGACCAAGTAGAAGTCATGGTTTTTTGGGTACACCTCTGGTAAACCCTCCCGAGATTAACTCGGTTTTATTTATTTTTTTAGTTTTGCTCGAGGACTAGCAAATAATAAGTTTGGGGGTATTTGATAGACGCATTTATGTGTCTAATTTATCCTCAATGTTTCGTATTGTTAGTACTTGTTTTCGTCCTTATTATGGTGTTTTGTGTGTTTGTAGGTATTTTTTGGAAATAAATATTTTTGGAAAATTTGACTCGAAAAGTGATAAAAGCACCTGAAGTATATCTACTATTCGGACTCTCAGTTTGGATAAGGGGTAACCAAATTGCTAAGGGGCACCTCACTGCTAAAGGGAGTCTAGCGTTGGATTAGGGGGACACCCTTCTTCTTCACGGTTTGAAATGGAATTTTGGCGGGAAAGAAAGTTGCAGCGAACAAGTTTTAGGGTTCAATTTCTGGGCAACTTTTGAGGAGATTCGATCGGAGAAATTCGTTGGTTCGTACTTGAATGGAGTAACAGGCATGGTATATTTGATTAAGTCAAGAAACTTGGGCTGGATAACCCGGAATTCGAGGAGAGAAATCTACGGGTTCTCTGTTGATTTGCATGGAGTTCTTCTCGGATTTCTTTGAGGTTTATTTTCATTTGGGCTTGTTTGGAAGGTCTGGGTCTTGCAAAACGTGGATGCTCGGGATTTACTTTCATGGCAGTGACGGCGAGTGTCCCTGGATTGACGTGGACGAGATTTTTGTGGAGTTCTTATTGGATATGAATTGGTATTTGTCCGGTAAATCCAAACAGTGAAGTTAGTTGATCCTGTCACGTAAATAAGGAAGATTTCACGATAAAAAACGGAAGCTAGTTGTCAGGATTTGGATACACACAATCAGCCATGAGAGTATCTCGGGGTTTTATTTTCTTACCCGAGTTCTCTATTTATTTCTGGGACGTCGGATTGTGTTTTCAGCGTGTTTAAACTCTGTTGAGAACGTGCTGGCGTCGCTTTGGGAGAATTTCAGCTACCAGTTGACGTGTGAAAGAGAGAAATAAAGAAATAATACCCGAAATGTGGCTGAATATTATTCTTGATTAATGAAGGTGATTCTCGAGTTATGGCCAAGATTTTATGGGACTGTTATGTATTTAAAGGGTGCTTGGGGGTCAGAGTTGGTGATGGAGAGTTAGGGGAAGAAAATAGAGGAGTTTGATCGAGTTGCAGAGTTGTTTCTGCTGCTGCAGAAACCCTAGAAGACGAAGAACATAAGACCCACGCCGAGAAGTCGTTTATGTTACAGTGAATGCGACACAAGCAAGGCAGACTTATTTGCTACAGAGTTTGCGACAGAGAAACGTGGGTCTTAGAGCAACAATATCAGTGACACATACTGTGGGTCGTTCTGGTTTGTAACAAATATAATTGTTACAAACCCGGTTTTAATTGTTGTTCCTCCCTTTTCATCCTTGTAAGCACCTTTTTGAGCAATGAAAAATTCCTTTGAGTGTGTTTTTACTATGAGAAGCTAAACCCCACCACCGGGGCAATGGAGGAAGCAACTTTTCATGATTGTGGTAAATGAATTAATTCTTTTATTGACTTTTTGCATAGATTTAATTGCCTTATGATTTATATTAATTACTTGTTATTTTGTTAGATGTCGCATGCTTAGTTTTAATTACTTCAGATGCGTCATGCTTTTAACTTACAAATAATATTTTACGAAATCTATTTTTGGCAAAGAACTAGAGTCACAACTTCTTTTGGTTGAGCTATATTGTCTAGAAGTAATGACTGAACCACAACAATATGAAAAGTAGTGAAATCCCGAGTCCCGGTCTCTCTTCATCCTGTGACAAATTTTGTATATATATTTTTCCTTATTTTCTTTATTAAGTCTTAAAACAAGTTCTCAACAAATCTGAGTGAACGAATCATCTTACTACAACATCATTGAAAAACCCATCACTTTTGGCGCCGCCGATGCGGATTTGTTTTTAGATTAATTTTTTAGGTTTATTTATTTGTTCCTTTTTACGCCTTTTGGTATTTCTTGTTTGCTTTCAGATTTGGAACTGAGCTAAAGAAAAGGGGAGAAAGTGCTGAAAACAAAAGCGAAGCCAAAGAAAAAAGAAGGAGGAATCCAAAAGGAGTGAAGAAGAAAATTTTTGTATATAGATATTCTATTTTTTTTTTTTTTAGAAACTGTAATTAAGGTTTTTATTTTTGTAATCTTTTATTTTTGGACATTTTTTTTTATTTTCGGACATTGGACTTTGGGACTTTATTTTTTATAAACCCTACGGAAAGGTAGTTTTAAATATAAACTGTGTGCAGAGAAGGACGACGATTACGATATCGTCTCGGCCCCTCTGGTTCGTACATGACATAGGAGTCGTGGACCGAGTCGACTTCAACGGTTCATCCCCCGTCTGGAACGGGAGGTAAGAATTCTAAACACCCGCGAATCCCCTGTCAGCGGGTTTACTGGATGATTTTGTATGCATATATGTTGAGGACCTGAAATAGGATTTAATTTTCTAGTAAAGGGCAAGGCCTGGCCAAATCAAGATAAGGACTCGGATTTCATCACCGTTTCCTTCTTGTTATTTCAGCAAAAGCGCCTCCAACACTAGATTTACAGTTCAAAACCCTAACATTCCCAAATCGCAGCATAAGGTTGTTGCGCATAAAAGGAAGTCTGCGAATGAGAAGGTAGTAAGAAACACTATCCTTTTCTAATAACAATATTGTTGCCTCTGTTTCTTATCTGGATTGTAATTCGCAGGGTGATAAAGATGTTAATAAACCTCTCAAGAAATCTCGCCACCTTAAAACTGTTCCAACTTCTGTTCCCTTCCATTTACTCATCTCTTCTAAATCTTCTGCGACATCTTCGCAAGATAAACCTTTATCTCCAATTCGCGAAAAAGCTGCCTCAGACTTCATTTCTTCAACTGACCTCTCAATGATTGAAACTCCCCTTATTGATCCTGCTTTGAATGAAACCTCTTCTCTTCCCATTGAGAATGTTTCTCAACCTTCTATCTCCACCAGTTCTCTACCTAAGTCTCTTCCTCTTTCGAAAGAAACCGTGGAAGGGATAGATATTGCCTTCAAAGTTTTATCTGAAGTTCTGGATGATGTAAAGAAGTCTTCTATTGATCCTATCAAGTCTAATGTTTGTGAAATTCTGAGCAAGCATTTGGGTTCTGACAGAGTTGCTTCGCAGACAGCTTTGGAAAAAGAATGTAATGCTCTTCATCTTGAAAATCAGAAGCTTCAGAATGTTTTACTGGATCGTGACAATCTTCGCAAGAAGAATGATGAACTGAGAGGTATGATTTTCTTATCTGTGTCTTTAATTTGCCTTTTTGATGGTTTTATCCTTCCCATATTTAATTATCCTTGAAATCCCTCTTTCGCATGTTAAGCTTTAAACCAGAAACGAATAATAGAGAGATATCAATTTGAATCTGCTGTTGAAGAAGCCCGTGTTGATAAAGAAATCTTGATGGATCAATATAACCAATTAGATAACCTCTATTCATATTCTCTTGATCATATAAATAATCTTACCAATGAAAATATCCAATTAGTTCAAAGACAAGATTTATTAAGTAATGAGGAATAAAACCTTATCCCAAGAGAAGAGAACTTATTTAAACAAGATGGCGATATCTTCGCAGCAACTTAGTATTCTTCAAAAAGTATGTGATGACCAAGAGCAATCTCTTCGCTCTTTGAGAAATGAACTCAAAGAAGTAACAGAGTCATCTATCGCTGAAAGAGATACACTCATTCAAGGTAGAATAGCTTTAAGTGTAAAGGAAAATCATCTTAAAGAACAATATTCCAAATTAGAAGAATCTTATTCTTCTCTTGCTAAAAAAATGCCTTTCTTATTTCTAAAGAGAAAAATCTTCAGTCTCGACTTAAAGGTTTAGTTGGAGATAAATTTGATGACGCAATGGATCGTTGGGAGAATAGTTGTCTGTCCTTGATTCAACACCTTATTTCGCAAAAGGAAGGTAGTCATAATAATTTGACTGCCTTAATTATCTTTTCTCTGTCATATCTTTCTGAATTCTTTATCTTAATGAAATTTTGTATTCTATCTTTCGCAGACTCTAAGAAGAATCTTCATTCTTCCATTTCTATTTTGGAGGCCAAATATGTCAAAGTTCGCAAAGAAAATGCATTGCTCGTCTCTACCCTTACTGGTTCTCGCGACCGAGCAGAAAGAAGACTTGACTATCTTGCTTATTTTAAGGATATTCAAGATAGGAATCATCAGAGAGCACTTCTTCGCCAAGTTCATCTCCGGGATGAAGTCCTTGTAAATGACATTTTATTGTCCAAATCTCTTTCTCCTACATCAATTGATCCTTTAGAAGTAGATGATGATGAAGTTCCTCGTCCTGCTGATAGTGATTATGATTATGAAAGCGGTGCAGAGGATAATTTCTTGGAAGATGAAGAAGAGATTCCTTCTAAAGAAGCATCTGCTGGTGTTAATAAAAATGAGAAAGAAATTTCTCCTGAAGAAGTAATTGTTGGCAATAATCAAGATGCTAGTCAAGGCGAAGATCAAAACCGAAATGAAGGAGAGGCTTGCGATAATATTGGCGAAGAATTTCTATTATCTCCTGCTACTGAAATTAATATTGAAGCTTGAGCTTCTTATCTAGCTTTGTCTTCTTGAATTGTCTTATTTTTATCACTTTTGCGAGTTACATTTTTCAACCAACTTTGGAATCAACCTTTCTTTTTAATATTTTGTTGATGAGAAAGATAATGCTTCTTGTATATTGATTCCCATACTTGCCTCTCATTATCTTTCTTGCAAAAAATAAATAAT
Organism: Papaver somniferum; assembly: GCF_003573695.1. Classification (NCBI taxonomy): domain Eukaryota; kingdom Viridiplantae; phylum Streptophyta; class Magnoliopsida; order Ranunculales; family Papaveraceae; genus Papaver; species Papaver somniferum. The sequence continues at coordinate 12,178,013 of NW_020621936.1, read as the reverse complement.
ATGTTACGAATACTTATAAATATTTTGTTTTATCATATGGTCTTATTTTGCCTTCCTAATTAAAGGCCTTATTATGCCACCTCTTCTCATTGCGACAAAATCGCGGGACGTCCTTGCACTTTCATGCAAAAACCCATTGATCTTGCCTTAACTTTTTCTTTTGTATTATAGACTCTTCAGGAATGTTGCGACCATATGACAGGACTAAATATTCTTGCGAAAATAAAGCCCCATGACATTGTCGTCTTGCGACGAAATCGCAGGACGTCTTCGCACTTTCATGCGAAAACCCATTGATCTCGTCTTATCCTTTTCTTTTGTATTATTGCCTCTTCAGGAGTTGCAAAAATATGATAATCCTTAATATCCTTTCGAATAAAAAGCCTCATGACATTTGTGTCTTAAGACACTTATCATCTCCCTAATGGAGGGTGCCGCCCTTATCTCCCCTGGTTGCCCCTTCAAGGAGGCGTACTTCTACCATACAAGGTTAGCTCCTCCCATCCAGTATTAACAACAACTAGTTGTTTTCGCAGTCTCTTATCCCTTTTACCTATAGGTCTTATGGTTACGAGATTGCACCCTAAGTGGGGTTTTCTTCAGGCCGAGTACAGTATAAGCCAAACGTCCCTGGCACTCTTGACTCAACCGTGTACCTCGGCGCCTTGATCAGATATGCACTCCTTGGGAGAGTCCTTATTACCTTAGTCGCCCAACCCAAGTCATATGCTTAAGCTGAGAATCCAAGGTACCTCTCTCGGATGGGCTTTATTGACCCCAAATCTCCATGACTCAGGTTCCGGTGGCGGTGTAGCCTTTCCCTGAGCCATGCAACAGGTACCCCTTAATATGACGTACTTTGGGTCTTACATTTGCCTCTTGCGAAATTTTATTCGCGAACTAGGGTGTACGCCATAAAGGTTCGCCTCTTTCTTTTATTTCATTGTTTAGTTATTATCTCTGCGAAAATTTAGCGCATCATGATCTTGTTTTGATATGAGTAATCTTGCAATTATTCTTTCAGTCTTCTTACGGATAATATCATTTTAAGTACAACATGTTCCATGGTCTGTCTAATCTATGACCAACATCTCTTCCTTCTGGATCCATTAATTTATAAGCTCCTGTTCCAACTATTTCCTTAATGATGTAAGGTCCATCCCATTTTTTCGCTAATTTTCCACCATTTTTTCGCTGATATATTGGTGTTTCTCGCAAAACTAAATCTCCTGGTTGAAATTCACGTATTTTGACACGTTTATTATATTCTCGGGCTAATCTTCGCTGATAATTCTCCATATGTTATAAAGCTTTTTCTCTTCTTTCTTCTAATTCATCAAGTTTATTTAAAATCAAGCCCGCACTAAGATTTTTCTCCCAAGCTTCTCTTTTTGTTGTCGGAATAACAACTTCTGTTGGTAACACCGCTTCAACTCCGTATGTTAAACAAAAAGGTGACATTCCAGTAGCTTCTCTTCTAGTCGTATTATAAGCCCATACTGCATTATGTACTGGTTCGCACCATGCTCTGTGATGTCCTTCCAATTTCTTCTTTAATATATCTGCAATTGTTTTGTTTGTTGCTTCTACTTGCCCATTAGCTTGTGGATACAAAGGAGTAGACTTTCCACATTTTATCTTGAATGCATTAAGTAGCATTTCTATATTCTGTCCTTCAAATTGTTTCCCATTATCAGATACCAACTGTGCAGGAATTCCAAATCTGCAAATGATATTTTTGAATATGAATGTAAAGATATCTTTGTCGCGAATATGCTGTACTGCCTTCACTTCTGTCCATTTTGTGAAATAATCTGTTGCGACTATTAAGTATCTTCTTTGTCCATATCCTGGTAAAAATGGCCCCACAATATCTAAGCCCCACTTTCCAAAAGGCCATATACTGGTTGAAGATGACAATGGTGCTCCATGTGCATGTATTTCATTTCCATGCCGCTGACAATCTTCGCAACGTCTTGATATTTGTTTTGCATCTTCATGCATATATGGCCAGTAATAACCTTGCATTTTTGCTCTATGTTCCAAAGATCTTCCTCCACTATGATTGCCAGCATCCCCACTATGTAACATTTTTAGCACCTTTTCTCCTTCCTCTCGTGTCAAACATCTGAGTGATGGTCCATTAAAATATTTTCGGTATAGCAACCCATCTCTTAATTCATAATTTGTTGCACGGCTTTTTTAACTTGTGTGTTTCCAATCTATTTCTTGGTGTTTCTCCTTTCGCCAAATATGCATGAAGTTCCATTATCCAGTCTGCGATATTGTTCATTTGTTCTTATTCTTCTTCTTCATTGTCATATCACACCCACGTCTTCTCTTCTTCTTATTGATTGATGGTGACAGAAGTGTTTGTATTTTTATGCATCTCGCAGTTGGATCTGTCATCATGCTTGAGATGAAAGCAAAAGCGTCTGCGAGTCTGTTATCCTTTCTTGAAATGTGCCTCCATTTTATTTTTGGGATTTTCGCTGACAATTCTTCAACCAGCTTCTTGTATTTCTTCAAGGATGGTTCATTTGTAGTATACTCTCCCTTTATTTGGCGAATAACTAGCTGCGAATCACTAGTGATCCTGGCATTTTCTAGTTTCATTTCTATTGCGAATTTTAAGGCATGTATCACAGCTTCATATTCTGTTTCATTATTAGTGGATGCAAATTCCAATCTGAATGAAAAAGCCATCTTTATTCCTTCTGGCGAAATTAAAACAATTCCAACTCCATTTCCTTCTCCATTTGATGATCCATCTACCAATATCTCCCATCTATTTGGTTCTGTTAATAAATCTTTTGGATCTCCATGTTCTTCTTCTATCCATCATTTCTTCTACTCTGCTTCATCTTCTTCTAAAGGAAATTCTGCCAAGAAATCTGCAACAACTTGTGATTTTGGTGAAGACAAAATTTCATATTTAATATCAAAGTGGCCTACTTGTGCATTCCATCTCTCCACTCTTCCTGATCTTTTAGAATTCTTCATCACTGATTCAATTGGTACTTTTGTTAATACCTTTATCTTGTGTGCTTGAAAGTATATGCGGAGCTTAAATGATGCATAAACTAATGCTAAGATTAACTTTCAATCTTTGAGTAATTCTTCTCGCAGTATTAAAAGTTTTGCTAATGTAATAAATGGGTTTCTCCACTCCTGCGTCTACTCGCAATAACACAACACTTAATGCATGCGACGTCGTCGCAAGATAGATCAATAATTCTTCTCCTGATTCTGCTTTTTGTAAAATAGTTGTATTCATAAGATGTTCTTTGATTCCTTGAAAAGCTTTTTCACATTCATCAGTCCATTTAAATTTCGCACCCTTCTTGAGTATATCGAAAAAATATTTGCATTTGTCTGATGATCGCGAAATGAATCTCCCCAGCGAAGCTAGAAGCCCATTCAACTTCTGTACATCTTTTATTGTTGCTGGTGTTGGCATGTCACGAACTGCTTGCACTTTTTCTGGATCAACCTGTATTCCTTCCTTTGATACAATGTAGCCTAAAAATTTTCCCGATGCAACTCCAATAGTACACTTCTCAGGATTCAATTTAATGTTATACTGCCGCATTTGTTCAAAAATCTCCCTCAGGTACTCTTTACTCTTTACTGTCAATCCTCCACGTATACTTCTAATGTTTTGTGTATCCATTTTGCGAACACCTTCTCTACCATTCTTTGGTATGTCGCTCGCTGCTTTCGCAAACCAAATGGCATTTTCGTGTAACAATATAAACCTCTAGGGGCAAAAAAGCAGTATGTTCTTGATCTTCTTCAGCGAGAGGGATTTGGTTATACCCTTTGTACCATCTAAAGATGATACCCTATCATTTCCCGCTGCGGATTCCACCATTTGAGGAATATCTGGTAACGGAAAACTATCTTTGGGGCAAGCTTTGTTTAAATCAGTGAAATCTATGCAAATCCTGATTCCTTTGTTTTTCTTTGGGACAATGACCATATTCGCTATCCATTCTGGGTATTTAGCTTCTCTTATGATTCCCCCAAGCATTTTCTGTAGTTCTTCTTCTATTTGGGAATGGTAAGTTGTTGCAATTTTTCTTATTCTTGTTTAAATGGTCTCACATTTTTTTAATCTCCAACTTGTGGCATGCAATTGATGGATCTATTCCCGGTATCTCATCCATGCTTCAAAACATCTTTATATTCTCGCAACAAGTTAACAGTTCTTTCTTCTTCTTCTATCCATTTTGGTTCCAATTCTCAATATTAGAGGTTCTCTATAGTCCCAACGTTTATTTCTTTTGTTGGTTCTGCGGCAGTGTAACTGGGTTTAGGTTCTCCCATTGGTGTTGGTTCTTTTATTGTTTTCATAGGTCCTTCTCCTTCTTCCTGAAATTTCGGGGTATTCCTTTGCCTTCTTTTGCCCTTATCATATATACTCTAAATTCTTCTTCTTTCTTTGCTTCCTTTGCCAATTTTCTTTCGAAATTGTTTCTTTTTTGCTTGTCCTTCATAATGCTTTACTTCAATTTGATGACATAATTTCGCATTGTCAACATCTCCTCTGATTTCACCTATTCCATTTGGTGTGGGGAATTTAATACATTGATGCAACGTTGATACCACAACTTTTATCGCATGTATCCATGGTCTTCCTAATAACATATTATATGGCGATTCCATATCCACCACGCACAATTACATGTGTTTCGATTTCTCCAAGTGGAATTCGTACCACTATCTCTCCTTTAGGTTTTGTTGTGGATTTTCCAAAGCCGTGAACAAAATATGTTGAACTGGACATTTCTTCATCTTTAAATCCCATTCCCCGGAATGCGTGATAAAATATTATATCCACTGAACTTCCTGTATCGATTAAAGTTCTGTTCAATATCCATTCTCCTATGGATTTTTGTCGTTGTTTCTCCTTCTCTTTTCGTGTAATAGGCATTGTGATAACCAATGGAGATGTGTGGTACAAATTTTCTTTGTATTTCTGCCGCCATGAATGTAATTTCTTTGCTTTTCCCATCTTTCAAGGGGGATGTCTTTTCTACCTTCTAATCCTAACCAATATTCTCTAATCTAACCCCCGCCATAACTTTCCTTACTTCAAAATTTCGTTTATGTATTCTTCCTTTGATGTTTTCATGGAATTCATTAATCATCGTTTTTGTTATCATATTACACTCCAATCTTTTGTCATCTTCATTAATTCTATTCATCTTTCTTTTAACTGATTCACTGATTTATTTAATCACTTTCTTGATTTGAACATTCTCAACAACAATATTCAACTTTCAATCTTCAATTCCCTGTTTCTAGCGCCATTATGTAGTTGCAGTAAATCCCACACTACACCCCTCATATGATTTCATTATTATTCAACTCGTTTTAGGTTTAAATTCTTAATTTTATTGATCAATATTAAAATATTCTTACAAGAAAAGATAAAGAAATTAAGAATGATCTCTCCTATAGACTTTCTCTCTCCTATTTACTTGTTTCTTACTCAAAAAAGATCTCTCTCTCTCTTTTTACAACTCGAACGACTATTTATAAGGAAATACATAGTGGATGACAGCTAATCTGTCCTTTATTTTCGGGTATGGTCTGCGACATTCTCGCAACCTTGCAAATGTTAATTTCGCAAACTCTCTAATTTTTGCAGGACTATCATGTCTTTCTCGTGATCTTAGTTGACGTCATTTATTTTATCATTTCTGAAATTGTTCTGCGACGCTGTTGTGATGTGTCATTGATAATTTCGCTGAAACATTGTCATTGCGAGATTCTGATCCTACACACCTTTTTGAGCAATGAAAAATGCCTTTGAGTGTGTTCTCACTATGAGAAGCTAAACCCCACCACCGGGACAACGGAGGAAGCAACTTTTCATGATTGTGGTAAATGAATTAATTCTTTTATTTACTTTTTGCATAGATTTAATTGCTTTATGATTTCTATTAATTACTTGTTATTTTGTTAGATGCCACATGCTTAATTTTAATTACTTCAGATGCGTCATACTTTTAACTTACAAATAATATTTTACGAAATCTATTTTTGGCAAAGAACTAGAGTCACAACTTATTTTGGTTGAGCTATATTGTCTAGAAGTAATGACTGAACCACAACAATATGAAAAGTAGTGAAATACCGAGTCCCGGTCTCTCTTCATCCCGTGACAAATTTTGTATATATATTTTTCCTTATTTTCTTTATTAAGTCTTAAAACAAATTCTCAACAAATCTGAGTGAACGAATCATCTTACTACAACATCATTGAAAAAACCCATCAGAGGACAAGGTGTCAAATGCAGCCTTGTTGAATTGCGAAACCAATGCTGAATTGACTGAATTGAAAGGGAAATTCAGTAACGTAAAGACCATAGCAGGAGGTGAAAATTATTCACAGGTTAATCACTGACAGCATGTTTGCAGGGGAAAATGTGAATGGAGAAAGCTCTAATCGAGTTTCTCAGCCAAGAATTTATGCGAGTTCCAGAAATGCTAGAGAAATTGAGAATTTCTTGTATGATGTTGAGGCATACTTTGTTGCGACTGGAACTGGGGAAGGACACATAATAACTCCCGCAGGAAATCACCTAGGTGGTGATTCCAAGATTTGGTGGAGAATTATGCTACAAGAAGATGAAGATGCTGGTTATGCCAATCCTATGTTTTGGAATGACATGAAAGAATGACTGAGGGGTCAATTCTGGTTGAGAAATGGTACTTGGTACGCAAAGAAAAGTTTATGTAGGCTAAAGATGACGGGTACACCACAGGCCTATGCTGATAACTTCCTTGCATTAGTGCAAGAAGTGCGTGGCATGAATGAAGAAGATCAGATGTTCCAATTTCTGTCCGGTGCGAATTCTTGGGTCACTGCTGAACACAAAAAGCGCAAAATTCAGAGTGCTCATATGGCCGTTCAAGTGGTAAGAGGGCTTAATGTGAAGGAAATGCAAAGGGAAAAGAGAAATATGTAGGTAGTAAGCGTAACCATGAGCCAAAGGAAGATGAGATATTCTCTCCATCCTGGAAGTATATGGGATGCTTCATTTGGAAATGCTTACATTTCTCTAGAAGTTGTACACTCATGGCGCAAGTTAATGCATCAGTTGATGATGACTATTGAAGTCATTCCAGTGAGACTCATGAAGGCTGGAGTGAAGGTACAAGGAAGATACCTTGCATCGAAGTTGTCGCTCACTTCGAAAAAGGCATAAACTAAGCTAGAAAAAATAAAGAGTGCTACTGTCTCCATTGGAAAAACTTGGTGCAGATAACTTGGTGTTTTCTGAGCTTGTTCTATGTAAATTTAGTTGTTGGTTGTTGCAAACTCTGTGTGTAGAGTTTGGTTGTACAGACTTTTATTTGAGTCTTCAAGTTTGTATATACTTTGCTTTGGTGTAAGCAACTTGCTTTGTTAATGAAATTTTAGCTTTCAAAATGATTAGTTGATCAATCATGTAATGGTACATGGTCTTGCTATGTAAGAGAAGTAATGAATGAAGGTGTTTCCGCTTATAAATCCTTGCCTATTTATTTATGATATAAAACTTGTTAGAGAAGTGCTCGGTCGAACTCGCAAGCGTTGCTATCTCAAGCTTGTTTGTCAAGTTTAGTTATCAAAACTATAAGTCTTGATTTCTAGTCTACTTATAACTATGTCTCGGATTAGGATAGAATGTGTAGTTGAGCTTTAGACTTCACGACGTTCATCTATTGAAGACGAAGAACTACTAAGGGGAGCTTGTGGAACTTCATCAACAAAAGGTATGTGGAGACTTGAACTCATCTATCACTCAGAAGTCTATTTCTATTCTATCTCCTATTGAGACAAAATTCTTATAGCTATATAGACTTTACATTCTACACATTTGATATTTCGAGCTAAGTTCAACTCGCTTACATATTTCTCGAAATATGTGTTGGTAAGCTTTCGCTTTAACCACGTTCATCATTATTCTTGACGAAATTCAAAAGATGATCATGTGAAAATCGCCTGGTAACATCTTACATGATTTGTGTGAGACAGTCATTTGATGTAGACTCAGAATGTTTCGTATTGATCATTTGATCACTTGAAAATTGCTTTGATGCTAATAGTTTGTGTGAGACAGCTATTCTCGTCTTCCAAGAATGTTTCAATGATTAAAATGGGAGTTTAGAACGATTAACCTTTGATTGGATATAACACAGTATGCGTACTTGTATGCTAATTGTTGCAAGTGTATTCAAGTCTGGGAATTTAGTATGCATACCTGTGTGTATACTGATTTAACAGTTGAAGTCTGAGAACTATAGTATGCATACCCATATGCGTAATGATTCAACTGAGTTCGGTCATGAACGACAGTATGTGTACCCGTTTGCATACTGGCAAACAAGACCAAGTCCGGGAACTTAGGTATGCGTACCCGTTTGCATACTTGAGTGGGTTAAGTTCTAAAATCGGTTATGTGTGTTTACATACTCATGAACAAATATATTTATATAATAAGGAATGTAATCTTTGCAAACCGTGGCTATAATGTTCATGAATTGATTCGAATGAATCTTCAATTATGTCTTGTATACTTCTATGAGAATATAAACAATTGAACAACTCTATAACTATTTTCATTTGAGTCATTTGAACTAGTTGTGATTAAGATGAACAAGGTTGATATGAAAGTGTTCATATGGCTAACTTCGGTTAACTATTATTGAGCCAACCAAGTGTACACGTTTAGGTACGGTTATCTAAATCTAAATGAAGGTACATTTCATTTATGTGTAACAAGCTAAGAAAATCTAACGGTTGAAAAATATTAGCTTGAATCTAATCAGGTTTTAATATAACGGTGAATATTGAATGCTTTGTTACCAAGGTAACATTGATTGCTAACCCTGATTTGAAGACTATATAAGGGAGAACTCTAGCAACTGGGAAACCTAATCCCCACACCTCATGTGTGATACTAGTTGCGATTAGAGTCGATTATCCTTTAACCTAGGTTTTTCCAAAAACCATTATAGGTTAACGACTTAAAGACTTCATTGGGATTCTGAAGCCAGACCCAAATATTTTCTATGTAGTTTCATGTTTTGATCTTGCTTTATTCTATCGTATTGAATACCATCTTCTCTAAGATTTGCTCGAGATTTATTCTCCGATAGGCAAGATAAAAAGTAGTCACAGACATCTTAATCTCATCGTTTTTGATTCCAAAATATCTTTTTTCGCTGCGTCGATTAAGATTATTGTGAGGTGATTGATAATACTAGGTTGTTCTTCGGGAATATAAGTCTGGTTTATCAATTGGTTCCTGTTCACCTTGATTTATCAAAAGACGGAACAAAACTCGTAGTTATATTCGTGGGAGACAGATTTATATATTACCGTAGACTTTTCTGTGTGATACAAATTTTTTATTAAAGTCTTCGACTTTGTGTCGTAGCAACTCTTAGTTTTGGGTGAGATCATCTAAGGGAATCAAGTACGTAGCATCCTGCTAGGATCAGAGACGTAGGAGCATAACTGTACCTTGGATCAGTGTGAGATTGATTTGGGTTCAACTACAGTCCATACCAAAGTTAATTTGGAGTAGGCTAGTGTCTGTAGCGGCTTAATACAGTGTGTGTTCAATCTGGACTAGGTCCGGGGTTTTTCTGCATTTTCGATTTCCTCGTTAACAAAATTTTGGTGTCTGTGTTATTTCTTTTCCGCATTATATTTTATTATATAATTGAAATATCACAGGTTGTGCGTTGTTCAATCAATTAGAATATCCGACCTTTTGGTTGTTGATTTAAATTGATTGACACTTGGATATTGGTCTTTGGTACCATCCAAGTTATCTCTCTAGTATTTGATAAAGACTCGTAGATTTCTATTTTCTTGAGTATATATCAAATCGATAGATTGAGATATAAACACGTTGATGTACTTTTTATCTAGATTGAGTCTGACTGTCTAGTTGATTCTCTAGAAAGTATATTAGAGTTTGTCCATACAGATTGCTAAGCGAAATATTGGGTGTGGTTGTTGTACCCCCACTTTTTCAATTGGTATCAGAGCAGGCAAACACGTTCAAGACCTCACAAGTCTGTGTTTGTAGCGATCTGACTCTATGGACAGAAGTGCTATCTCAATAAATGCACCACCGGATCCAGGGATTCCATATTCTCTTCTATGGATGATTTAATTAAATCTGTAGAAGAAATTTTGTCTAAACCTCCACCGGGTTTAAATTCCCCTGAAGTTCTTTCAGGAACTGGAAAGGAACTTGAAAGCTTAGGTTCTGATGTTGATTTATTTCTCCAGAAAGAACAAGTTTCCTTTGACAGGGTAAATAAAGTTATAATGAATAACGTTCATGTTGATATTGATTTTTTAGTCAGTAAGAGCTATGCTCCTCTTCTGTATTCCGTTGGTGATAATACAACTGACCAACTACATGAAGAGTCTAGATCTGAATTAATTGAAAAATCAACCACATTTCATGAATTGTTTCATGAATTAATTCCCGACATCTCTCATTATAGTGATGGTGTTGTTGAATCCCGGATGTCTTCTTTTTCAAAGAGAGTTTCCCTGTGCAACACAACAAACTATAAAAGACGGAAAAAGAGAAATCAGAATTCAAAATCCTTGATTCTGAGTATGCTCTTGATAGTCCTGTAAATTTCATGTTCCAGAATGATCTCAATTTTTTTGAGATGTAAGAGCTGTTGGAAAGAGACACTCTCATGGTGTCATACTGTGCAAAATTGATTTTTGTCCCTACAAAAAATCTCTCAGTTACAAACATACTTTGAGTTATTGATCCTTTGTAACAAACGAGCCCTTGTCTTGCACACGAGCGTTTCACACACGTTGGAACTTAGCCATCTCACGAACGAATTCCATTTGTGAACGTATCAAAATTACTCTCTCGGCACATAAAAGAGAAAAAGAATCACTTCGATTCTTTCACCCTTCTTCCTATCCTCTTCAGTTCGCAAATGGAGAAGAAACTAAATTGTTCTCACCTCCAAACCTCATCGATTCTTCAATTCTTAACCAAATTTATTTTGGTTTGTGTCTTTGAACTCAGGAGAAGCTCGCGAACCTTGGGTTACGATTGGTTTCCGTAGTGGCCAACAGTTTGCATCTTTACCATTAGAAACAGTTCGCGAACCAAGTAAGTTTTCTAATTCGTTCATGTATGTTTTTGCAATCATGACTAGAAGAAGAACTAGGCATATAGGAATCTCAAGCCAACAAACTATATATGAATCATTCTTTGACCCTAGTATCGGTACTGGTTTCATCAACCCTACTGCTCGCGAACTGTACCGAGTGTTCAAAAATAAAACACTCATTTGTGAAAGGTACTATGATGCATCTAAAATAGATGTTCCGGGTTTGGTTGGTTTCTTCAATAAGCATAATTGGGGAATTATTCATAGGCCTTTAGGGAGTGTTCGTGTTGATATGGTTGCTCAATTTTATGCTAATATTCATGATGAAGACAATGCTCTCTGCTTTTTCAAAAAGCATGGTAGGAGGCATCATTTTTACTGTGAATCGTGTTGTTATCTCCTGCCTACTTAATGTGCCTCTTGGTGGTGATAGATATCCCCCTCTTGATTTTGGTAGACTTCCTATAGAAGTGTTGTCAAAAAGGTTGTTTGATAAAGACCTCTCGCGAAATGATGGTAAGGTTTATCTGAGAGGAGCAGGATTGTTTCTCAAAGTTGCGGCTAAACTTATTGTGGCAAATATGATGCCTAGCACTTGTGACAACAACTCTTGGACCAGGGGACTTACTGAGTTCATCTACTACATTGTTGAAGAGAGAAATATTGACTTATGTGGAATCATCAATGATCAGATGATAAGTGTCAGACACAACACAAGAAAGACACCAGGTTTCCCTGGTCTCATTTCTAGAATTTGTGCTAACTTTAATGTTCCTGTTTTTGGTTCCGACCTTGGAGGACCAGCTGTGTCATGTATGTAAAGCATTGAGAAAATGAGGCCCTCTACAGTCAGGGTAGCCTCAAGAGTTCCTAGGACTCCAGCCGCTGAAGAACTGACTCGCCTTCGAGAGGAACTTGCTGAACTACGGGAGGAAATGTGGTTCTTAGAGAGCAAGTAGACTTTGCTGGAAATGCAGTTCCAGAGTTGCTGGAGAAATTCTATGAGATTGAAAGAGATCACTATGGATGGAGTGACTGATATCTAGTATCTCTATTTCTGTTTCTGTAACATCTGTTTAAACTTCTCTTGTTGGATTTAAAGTTTATGTCTTCGTGATGTAATAAGTTTTTATGGCACGATAGTTTGGATGATTATGTCTTTCAATCAAAAAATGATATTTGTGTTGAATCCATAAGAAGTACAAATTATCTTGTCAAAAGTAAAGTCTTTCGTAAATCGATATTCATATGTTGATAAAGGAATGAATGGACTTTTGACAAATACAAAAGTTAAGCCTATATTGTCAATTATTGATGGAAGATAGGTAAAATCTTTTGCTTTCAAGGATTATGTCTACTGAATGTCGTTATGCGAATAATGATAGAAAATAGAATGAATCCTTGTATTGATCTTCCCTGATCCATGTTTTATGTATTACTGTGAGGCTCCGTAAAGTGTCTTATGTTGAACATTGAACGACCAAGTTGATTATTAGCTATGTTGTTGTTCCGTGAGGTACTTTATGTCGAGCATATTCAACTAAATTAATCATCTTGTTTGGTTATTTAGATGTTGCTCCATAAGTTTTCTTATGTCGAGCATGACCAATTAGTTTGGTTGTGTATTTCGATTAGATTAATTATGGGTTCTCTTGTGATTAATCTAATTGTATGTTTTTAAGTCTCCATAAGTTCACTTATGTTGAGAAATTTTCGATTAAATTAACCATGGGGTCTCTTGTGGTTAGTTCAATTGAATATGTTGGATTCAAATTCATACTTGTATGTGATTTGTCATGTCCAAAGAAATCATTATTTTCTTTCAAAATTAAGGTTGCTCTTGTTGTTCTTTCGGGAATGACATTTTATGGGGGAGAGTTCTTAATTGAGCTTGTGCTTAATAGACAAATCTTTGTGGGGAGTGTGGCTGTGGAATATTATAGGGGTTATCTTGTATCTTTATAAACTCCTTGATGAATGCATTTAGCTTCGGCTTTATGATTGCATCTAAATAAGATGATATATTTCTGCTTTCTTTTGGTCAAGAAATGTCTCTTTCGGAAGTTTCATTAGGATCCCGTTCTTGTACCTTTGCCAATTTTATTGACAAAAGGGGGATAATTAATATGTAGTTCACACTACAAATACATATGGTTTTCGGATCATTATGTAAGGGGGTGTGGTTTCCATGTGAGATGGAGTATTGACTAAGGGGGAGTGATACATATCACCATAGTACTGTTGTTGAAGTTGTGATATAATTGGACTTTAACGCTGTGTAATGATATTATGACATTGTATAACAATGATTGAGAACTATTGTTTTTTTGTTGTTATAGCTGCGGATTTTCAACAACGATGATGCTAAACTTACAACCTTTGGGATCATTGGAGTACTTGGAAGTGACGAAGATTTCGAGTAATGTTGAAGATTAGGCATGTCGAATAGGAGTTATAAAAGTTAATTTATTTATTTTTTTATTCCATATGTATTAATAGTTTTGTCACTTAAATTGACAAAGGGGGAGATTGTTAGAGCATTGCTCGGTCGAACTCGCATGTGTTGCTATCTCAAGCATGTTTGTCAATGTTAGTGATCAAAACTATAAGTCTTGATTTCTAGCCTATTATAGCTAAAGGTCTCGGACTAGGATATAAAGTGTATTGAGCTCAAGACTCCATGACAATCATCATACAAGACGAAGGACTACTCAAGGAACTGGTGGAACTTCATCGACTAAAAGGTATGTGGAGACTTGAACTTATATGTCACTCAAAAGTCTATTTACTCTATCTCCTATTCTTGAGACAAAAGTCGTTTTGACATATAGACTTTCATTATACATATTTGCTATTTCGAGTCGAGTTTAACTCCCCTATCTATTTCTCGAAATATGTGTTGGTAAGCTTTCGCTTTATCCAAATTCATCTTTACCTAGTGACGAATGTCATGTTGTGTTTCAATCACTTTGGAAATTGCTCTGATGAAAAATGGTATGTGAATAACGACTATATAACATCCTCTGAGAATGTTTCAATGATTGAAATGAGAGTTTAGATTACATAACCATTGGTAGGATATAAGCATTATTGTGGAAACACATATATGTATAAGTCCTTATTCCTTGAACCAAAGTTTGCAAACTTTGTTGATCAAGAGAAACGGAATGTGGCGTGAGCCAAGTCCGCGAACTGGCGGAAGTTCTCGACCCGAGAATTTCCCTTGGAGTTTGTGAACCCTTTCCGTGAGCTTAAGTCCGCGAACCCAGTCCGCGAACTTGAGTAGGTTATATCTAAAATCGGTTGTTCTTGAACTCATGTTTATATAAACTAAGGAATGCTTTTGCAAACCGTGGCTATAAAGTTCATGAATCGATTCGAGTGAATCAAACCGTTTTTGCTTCGATTGTGTCTTGTGTAGTTACATAAGATCTAAGCATTTGAACAACTCTCTAACTAGTTCATTTGAGTCATTTGGACTAGTTATGGTGGATATGAAAGTGATCACATGGCTAACCATTTGGTTAACTATTGTTGAACCAACAAATTTTAATGTTTGGGAACGGTTACATAAACCCAAAATTGGACATTTTATTTGTGTGTAACAAGCTAAGGTTTCGATTCAACAGTTGAGAAATATTAGCTTGAATCTAATCAGGTTTTCATCTAACGGTGAATATTGAATGCTTTGTTACCAAGTTAACATTGATTGCAAACCCTGATTTGAAAGACTATATAAGGGAGAACTCTAGAAACTGGGAAACCTAATCCCTACACCTTACGTGTGATACTAGTTGCATAAGCTAGAGTCGATTCTTCTTTAACCTTTGGTTTCTTCTTCTAAACCAGGTTAACGACTTAAAGACTTCATTGGGATTGTGAAGCCAGACCGATACTACTTTTCTTGTAGTTGTGTGATCTGATCTTTCTGTTTCTATCGTTTTGAGTACAATTGTAATAATTGGCTTGAGATTTATATCTCCGATAGGCAAGATAGAAAAGTAATCAGAAACACTTCGTCTCATCGTTTGTGATTCCACAATATCTTTTTTTGCTGCGTCGATTAAGATTATTGTGAGGTGATTGATAATACTAGGCTATTCTTCGGGAATATAAGTCTGGTTTATCAATTGGTTCCTGTTCACCTTGATTTATCAAAAGACGGAACAAAACTCGTAAGTATATTCGTGGGAGACGGATTTATCTATTACCGTAGACTTTTCTATGTGATACAGGTTTATTTACTAAAGTCTTCGACTTTGGGTCATAGCAACTCTTAGTTGTGGGTGAGATCAGCTAAGGGAATCAAGTACGTAGCATCCTGCTGGGATCAGAGACGTAGGAGCATAATTGTACCTTGGATCGGTGTGAGATTGATTGGGTTTCAGCTACAGTCCAGACCGAAGTTAATTTGGAGTAGGCTAGTATTTGTAGCGGCTTAATACAGTGTGTGTTCAATCTGGACTAGGTCCCGGGGTTTTTCTGCATTTTCGGTTTCCTCGTTAATAAAACTCTGGTGTCTGTGTTATTTCTTTTCCGCATTATATTTTGTTATATAATTGAAATATCACAGGTTCTGCGTTGTTCAATCAATTAGAATATCCGACCTTTTGGTTGTTGATTTAAATTGATTGACACTTGGATATTGGTCTTTGGTACCATCCAAGTTATCTCTCTAGTATTTGATAAAGACTCGCAGATTTCTATTTGCTTGAGTATATATCAAATCGAGAGATTGAGATATAAACTCTTTGATATACTTTTTATCTAGATTGAGTCTGACTGTTTAGTTAATTCTCTAGAAAGTATATTGGAGTTTGTCCATACAGATTGCTAAGAGAAATATTGGGTGTGGTTGTTGTACCCCCACTTTTTCATCTTGGATGTATTTTCCTTGATTGAGTCTGACTGTCTAGTTGACTTAAGCGCAAATGATTCATGTAGAATTTAGGCCTAACTTGGAGGAATCGACTAAGAAGAATTTCAAGTTTGCAATTGGGTACTGATGCATAATTTGAATAGCAGTTGAAGCCTAGTGCATGACATCGAGACAAAGCTCAAGTGTATGAGATCAATAACAAGGCAGCAAAACTAAGTGATGCTAATGCTAAGGCATGGATATTTTCCAATGACGTTTTGCGAAAACCAGCAAAAATTGCTGAATTTCAGAGTGGTTTCTTAGAATGCATGCAACGAAGATTTAATACAAGTATTTATACTGGGTCACATTCAACGAGGACGTTGAACATATTGGTTAGGGGAGGTCTATGACCAGTCAGGCTAGTGTACGACCAAGATGACATGTTACCACATAGCCGGCCTAGTAAGTGAATGACCAAGATGGCACTACACTGCATATACTGTTAAGCGCTAAGATAGAGGGACCCTGCAGGGCTAGTGATGCACAAACGTAGGGCTACACTTTAGTCATTGGCTAAGTGATGAAGATTATTGGCCGATACAATAAAGCTTCATTGAGGAAAGGCAAGACAAGGCGCAACATGCGATGTTGGTATTGAGGTATATCCATGGAATTGAGTTGGACCAAACTCAAGGATGATGCGAGACTATTGAATAGGAAAGAGTTAGCCTATGCATTAGTCCTAGGCTGGACAAAGCTTGGATAGTGCAAGCAATCTAGTAATGCAAGAATAGGCATTGCTATTGTCGAGCAAAATGGCTAAGTGAAGAATATGACGCACGAATAACTAGAATGAGATAAGAGATTGTTCGAGATGATTGTAGTGCAATACTAGATGTAAATTGTCTTAGGCCAAGACGACTAAAGGTCCATGTTGGCTGAGTATTGATTCAATGCCAAGTTCAGTAATGTGCAAGGTTTGCACATTATGCCTCAAGTGACGGTTATAAGTTGGTTATTATCTTTACAAGTGTGCCAAAGGTGTGTGACAAGGGAGAACGGTTATAAGGAAAGTTTATAGCCTAAAAGATGTGCCCATAACTGTCTTGGAACAAGTATGAAGGATGGCTCGAGTTAGAGAAGAAACTGGCCAGTAGGCACAGTTATTCGCGGTTATGGAACTGCTTTATGACAGATGGTTGTCCCATGCATGTGCAAGTTGTACACGGTTTTTAGCCATTATAACCACAGTATAAATAAACAAAGGTATTAGAAAACCGGGTAGGCTTATCGAGTTGTTTGTGAGACTTAAATTGAGAGAGTTTTGGTAAGGTAAAGGCTTGGTTCAAGAGGAACAAGTTTGTGTAAGTCCCTAAGTTGGAAAGTTTTGTATATATTCCCTTTGATGCAATAAAATGGGTCAATTGTGCCATGTTATAAGTGTTCTTGGTTGGATGATGGAAATGTTTGAATGCTTTAAGGTAGGCATTTGAGAAAAAAAAAGTGAAAGAAGGCTAAAGACTTCCTTTGTAGAACTGTTAGTGTTGCTGTTTGCATTGGTGCAAACTTATAAGACTGAAGTAATCATAGGTGAAGCTTGATTCACTGAACTACGTTGTTACCGGGTTAAAATTTTATGTATTACATCAATGCCATTAGAGAGTTTGGAGATTACAAAATAAAAGACTTATGTTTTGGTCGTGCCAACTAACAGGAGAGCAAATAGCATGCCTCCTGCAAGCTAAAGATAAATTAAAATACGACGGATCTGATTTTTTTGAATGACACTCATCTTATGAAGTACAAATAAATATGATTGTTAACTTACCGAAAATCTTCCTTGCACAACGTCTTGGTAGAGATTTTTTTTCTTTTTTTAGAATGGTCATATCTCCGTATTTAAATTTAACATTCATTTCTTGTATTTTTCTTGCCCAGCTAAGCTAGTTTAGATCCTTTTGAGATTACATCCTCTCCATCATGTCATGGATATCCTCTTGATATGATACGGTTGCATGCAAGTTATTAGGCTAGTGCAAAACATGTTGTTGTTGAGTTATATATAGTGTATATTGTTATAATAACATAAAAGACATTAGAGGTAAAGAACTCATTTTGGGTTCCATCATTTCTTTTGTAATGAAGAATGTTTAGGATGTGTCCCTGATTACCGTTAACTTTGTTATACAAATGTGTTTAATATTTTTGTCAGTTAAGTTAGCATCAAGCATAATTTCACTGAAGATATGGTCACATATTGTTTCCAGATAAACCAACATGCACAAGCATAGGTTATGATCTCATGATTTTTATCCGAGTTTACGCTAAACCAAGAATTAAACCACTCCAACAAGTTAATAGTTGTTCCAATTCAGTGTTGTTGTTACCAAATAATCTCTGCCAAACAAAAATAGCAAAGGGGGAGTCCATAAAAAGATGGGTAAGTGTTTCTTCCCCAAAATTGCAAAACTTGCATATAGGATTAATATAATGAAAAACGTTGGCAGCCTTAGCATTGTTTGGAGATTTTCATGAACACGTTTCCACAAGAATAATTTAATGGCAGGAGAGGTATCCATTTTCCAAGTTTTATTCCGATCAGTAGATTGAGTATCAACTTGTACTTGTTATCCATTTTTCCATATGGAGAGACTTAACAATTTAATATCTTTTATCAGTTAACTTATAGATACTTTGGTCTTCCCCCTCAGTATTCATATTGGTATTTCTAATTGCCACTTTCTCCTCATGATTGAACCAAATATCTAAAATATTAGTATCCCAATTCTCATTATCAAAAATAAGATGTTTCACCAGGGTAAGATCTTTTGGGCAATAAGACAAAAGATGAAGGTGATGTGTTTGAACTTCAGCTAATAGGTTTGTTAAATTATATGAATATAATGTTCTTTATTTTATTAAGGTGTTTCTTTTCATGTCATGTGAATGATCACCATGACCAATTGTTGGAGTCAAATGATGATATTAAAGGTAATGTTGTTTTTTCCATTTTGATTCTGTACCTTTTAAAGCTATTTCGTTAACTTGTTGACTCACTGTGATGCAGTTGTGAAGGAAGTTATTGAACCTTCTTTTTAGTTTGGGCTTGAAAAGGATAAAGGTGAACAAGGTAATGGACTAGAAGATACTAATGTTCCTGAAATGGTAAATGTTCCATTACCAAATGATGAAAGTAAACTGGCTTATAATGGGTCAATAATAGGTTGAATAATCTATAATTTGAAAAAAAAACATTTGGTGCAGATTTAGTGGATCCGGAAGAGTTATTTCCTAAACCTGAGCATATAGAACAAGTTGTTGATGCAAATAATATGGAGTCTTGTTTACAATTTCTAGATATATATTTTTAAGCTAAAGAATTTAATAATAAAATAGAAAAAAAATAGGAGGGGGATATAAATCCAGAATCTCTTGAAGAAAGAAGCAGAAAAGAAAAATAAAAACGAAAACAAAAAGGATTTGAGAAACGAAAAATTATATCAACAAGCTCATCTGAAAAATCTTTTCGAAAGATTTCAAGTAAACTCTTTCTTTGCTTTATCATTTTCTTCTTAATTAAAACCACGCAAAACAGGTTGAAAACCATCCTGATGGGAGAAAATGAGTATCTTTTACCACCATGTTCTCCAATACCGACGATGATGATAATGTCGTATCAACAATAGATGTCATCCAGTATCTGTATCTTTCTCTTTGAAAATAAATTTACCTTCCTCCTTAAGAAAATATCTACAACTCCATGCAGCACTACTTACCTTGACGTTATCTCTTAATTAATACTAGGAGAATGCACAGAAATATCATGTTATTTACCAATTCACGAGGAACCATTAAGCTGAGTAATCTTCAATTGAAACATTTATAACGTTGAATTTAGTTAACTTGTTCGCATCTTGTGCCATGGAAGAAGCTTCTGACACCATAGTACTGTCCTTCAAGGTAAATGATGCAGGTTTTTCCACATATTGCATGGAGTTTTCTTTTTTTTTGCTCCTGCCTCTCATTATGTTGTTTCTTAGCTAATTCTTTTCAGAAAAAAGTTACTTGTTCTTTACAAGGATTGATTAAACTTGAGATACAAGTTTGAATCTCTTTAGAGCATTGCTCAGTTGAACCCAATAAGAGTCGGTACGTTAAATTTGGTTGTCAAATTTAGTTCCAAAACTTGAAGCTGCTTGATTTCAGGAACATAGGATTGTTGAGATTTTCTCTTGTTACTCATGAAGAACCTGAAGTCTTATCAGTATCAATGGACACATCATCCTTCATTTCGAGTTTAGCAACAACATACTTGGCTTGTTACATTTCTATCTTTATTCTTTCAAGACATTATTTATTGAAAACATAACATACGAAATAAAGTTTATTTATTTGTCTCCAGTATTGGTGGGTCATTATACTATGATCAAAGTACCAAGAAATAGTATATAATTTGTTTATTAAGTATATGGAGTTACGAAGTACATTGTATCTATGGACTTCGTGAATCGACATTACACTAATTGGTAACTTGTTATTATTTAGTGTATAGAACTTTTGGATGAATTCAAACCGTGAGATTATGTTTGAAAGCAATTTCATATACATAATTTAAGGAAGTAGACATGAAAAAAAAATTGTATTTGAAAGTAAATTCAGGACCGATCCCAGAACCTATCCTAAGTTTAGGACCGATCCCAACTTAGAAGCGGTCGTGATAGAATGCAATCTAGTTTCTACATTTTTGATATGTTTGTTATCTCTGGGTTGCAACAAACATCGATATGTATACGGATTGAACTTGGAATGTTCATAAGATATTGACATAGTGATTTGAACATGCACTAAACTCTTATATCTCAATGTTCAAGTATTTTCCTTTAATATTCAAGGAAAGATCATGAAACTGAAATTCCAATATCTTTTAGATATTCAAAAATATTTTGTTGTTATATCCTATAGGTTTGCATATCTCTAGTTACTATATTAGTAAAGTATATGAAAGTATGGTAGCTAATATCAGTTGTTAATTAAGAATGATTTCTGTTTATGAGTTGGAATAAATTGGTATCTGTTAATTTCAGAAATATTTGGAAAATTTTGGAATTGGTAATACCTTATCTTCTACTCAAGCCTTGTTCAACAGTATAAATAGTCGATCTTGTATTCTTATAAACTTATCCCTTGATACACTGCCTAAACGTTTGTGTGAGAAGGCAACTCGTTGACAGAAGAGAATAATCTAATCAGGAGAAATCTCTTGTGTAGCCTTCGTTTAAGGTCTTCTTTGGGATCAAGAATTTTTTAGTAGTACGATTGGTGAGAATCTAAATCGTACTGTTGTTATAGTTTTCTATTATTAATTTGATTGGATAATGGTGTAGTTATCCTTGATCTATAAAACATGTTTATTCTATGGTCTTTCTCTTCTGATATAATGCCACTCAAGTTTGTTTGAGGATTGAATATTACAGATCTAGTGATTCAAGATCCGTATATTGATCATTATTTTAGGGGTAATTTGTGTTTAGTTTAACCAATCCTAGACACAACATGTTCCACACCTTTCCTAGAAGAGTAAGAGAGAGAAAACCCATTCCATAGTATTATTTCCTTCCTTATATAGACTTTCCCAAAATCCTCTCTACATGTGACATCATGACACATGGTGAAATGACGAGGGTACCAAGTACACCACAATCTTTTCGATATCAATCTATAAGTCCGATATATTGAGCGATCTAATATAGACAAAAACTGTCAAGAAGACAACAACTACAAGGTATACACTTGGCATATAGTTTCTAGTTCGAAACTGAACCTTAAACTATAAGGATCAACCTAAGTGTTTCGGATTAACATACAAGTGCAATTACTTTAGTTATAACTTAAAAAAATTTAATGCGGAAAGAAAAATAAAAGCACACAACTAGATTTTGTTAATGAGGAAACGTAAATACAGAAAAACCCCGGGACCTAGTCCAGTTTTGAATACTCTTAGAATAAGCCGCTATACGAAGACACTACCAACTTCGTATAGTTGAGACCAAGTAAACTACCCCTAATTTCCTTAGTATCCTTGCGCCTACAACCAATCTGGCCAACACAAGTGAATCCTAAGATAGAGTCCATTATCTTAAGTCGTTTCAGCCTCTATGAAGACTTTAAGCACTCAACCCTTTCGATCGTCTTCCAAAGGTCTGTTTGGTTACAACTCTCCTATCTTAGGAGATCATTCAGAGATATTTGTGTTGATCGTGACAAAGACTTTTCTATTTAAAATTGATTAAACTCTTTTGTTGGGTTTTAGATCTTCCAAGATCTAGATTAAACAAGTTAGCCAAATCGAGTCAAATAGAACTACCAGATTCGGATACTGAAGAGTACCACCAAATGATAGCTTGACGATCTAAATTATGACTATCAATAACAAGTAGGGCTGGCAATGGATAACCGATATCCGATATCCATTTTCGAAATCCGACATCCTATAGGATTTAATCCGACATATCGGATATCGGAATCCGATATTCTATCGGATATTTCCTCTTAACGATATCGATATCGGAATAGGCTGTTTCCGTTAGGTTAATATCCGATATCCGATAGTCTAGGGGTGTACTTGTAATTTCCTACCCCTAGGTATATGTGTCGCATGTCGGGAGAGAATAACCCATTTCATTCATTCTACCAAAAGTCCGTTTTTTCTCATTCTCTAACAGTGATTCACTGGTTCGTGATTTGATCGAGAGAGGGGGACTGAGCGATCGATTTGATCGTGATTTGGTCGAGAATATTGATGATTAGAGACTCTCAATCAATAAGTAAGTCATTGTTTGTGTTTTCTATTATTGTTTCGAAGTTTATGTTTTTGTTCCCCAAACCGATTGCGTATTTAATTGTTTTTGTTGTCTATTATTGTTGCGAATAGCGGATTGTAGGTGGGTTTGATGTATATTTTGAATTATAAAATTGTATGATGTTTAATTTTGATTTTAGAGAGTTAGGGTTTGTGATGTTCTTCCCTAAATTAGAAATTAGGGTTTATAAGAACAACTTAGAAGGGAAATGACTGTTTGAGTTTCTATTGGATTTATATGAATTTGAAATTCTTTGTTGTATGGTATCAAAAAATCAAAGTATTTGAGAACTAATTTTGTTGATTGTTAACAAGTTACAACAAAATGTAAATATCTAACAATACACTTTTTTTGGATTTCTAAATATTTGATGCTAACCAAATATTTTGGAACCCACGTATCTATCTTGTTTAACCTTATTTCTGGCATATATATACACAAGCAGAAACCTGTTTCTCCCTACAATTGTAAAGTTATGCGCTTCGTTTTCCTTATCCTTTTTGAACTAAGTTTCTTAGCTTTTCACCTGATCACAATTATTTTTTCTTTACTTCCTTTGTTCCTTCAGCAATAGCTAGTTGCCACAGGAAATAGTTTGAAGAAGCGAGATTGATCCAAGGGTTAAAGCTTTTGTATCGTCTGGAGGATCATCTTTTTGGCACATATCAAGTAGGTTTTCTATCTGTTAGTTTTCTATCTGTTAAAGCAAGTTAATGCCTAATCGATTGTTTCGAATTTGAATCTTCCTTTTAGTTTAATTTTGTCATTTCTATGTTAATATGTCAACTGATTTCAAGAAATCTTTGTGAGATTTTGCCCCTGCTACTTTCATACAATTTTGATATATTGAGTTGGTGGAAGCTAAGTGCCGCTAAGTACCCAATTCTATCAAAGATAGCAAGGGATGTGTTGGCTGTTCCGGTGACCAGTGTAGCATCAGAGTCCATGTTCAGCGATGATGGAAGGGTTCTAACAACACACAGAGCTTCATTAAGTCCAGAATTAGTCCAAGCACTTCTATGCTTAAGTGATTGGCTGCCAGGCTCCTTTGATGCAGGTAAATCTTATTTTCCTTTGCTTAGTTCTTTTCCTTTGCTTTTCTGTGATGCATCATGTACCATTAGCTGATCGAACAACAATTGAATCTTTCATTTTCTGCAACAACCAAGGAAAGCATAACCATGAGCATGACCATGAGTACTGAGTATCATGAGTATGGACACACATGTATAAACCCTGTTGCTAGTATAACTCCACCTGCAAATGCGCTTTTATCATAAAGAATATATTGTTTCGTTTGTTTCGTTTTGTTTCGTTTAAACCCTGTTGCTAGTATAAACCATGTTTTCTTCTCTTTTGTTTCGTTTGTGAATGCAGATATGGAAGTCATCGACTGAAGTTGATGCAATGATGCAACATATAACCAGGCATCCAAGGAAGATCATCACTAGCAAGTTGTTTGACATTATTGTTAAGTCTATGTACAAGAAGACATGGTTTTTTCTCTTTTGCTGTTGTGTACTTTAGTTTGCAGAATTTTTGGTTGGGTGTTTGTAGTTTTTTTCTTCATGTGTGATGTGACTGAGACACTGGAGTAGTGTTTGTGTGGGTTTTTCTGTCTTTCAGTTAAGCTAAACACTTGAAAATTCCGTTAAATTTCAGATTTTGCTTCTGTCCAACAAAACCGGATATTAACGGATAAAAATCCGATATCCGATAGGTTAACCTTAACCTTATCGAGTTGGATTTTTGATATCCGTCGGATGTTATCGAATATCGGATATCCGATAACCCTTAACCTTAACCTTATCGGTATGGCCAATATCCGACGGATATTTATCCATTGCCAGCCCTAATAACAAGTCTATCAAAATATAAACTAGATCTATTCGGATCCCAGACTATCAAGTTTGTGCAGGAAGCAAATCACGAAGATGCAAAACCAATAAGAAAACTCATCTTATCTACAATCTTCAATAGTCTTTTCTACCTACACAATAATAAACTTGATTCATGTCTTATTATCGATCATATACAGAATTAACAATGGATGATCACATGCCAACGTTGATAAGATGAGTGACCTTGTGTCATATGAGAGGGCTCTCAAGAATAACCAAACTAGGTGTAATCAAGAGTTAACAACCGTTAGTCAATCAAATCAATAATCGAAAACTAAAATAAAAAAACGATTCTAGTTTCCCACCAATGGTACTAGTAGACGCTTCTTGATCCCAAATAAGTCTTTAAACTAGCGGACCTAAGAGATTTCGCCTAATTAGGGTCTCCTCTCCAAGATAGAATTACGAGAATACTATTAGTCGACTACACCAAAAACAACAAAGATTAAGTTTGCCTGGCTCAGGATAAGTTTGTAAGAAAAAAAAACTTCACTATTTATAGACCAAAGTAGTTTGGACACCAAGGAATTTCCATAACCGAAAGTACTCTTAAGATATGCAATAAATCACCTGAATTCGGTTTTATAAGTTCCAACCAATATCCAATTGTACAACCAAAATCTTCATGGACAACTCAATATTAGCTAGCACTTAACTAATATATATTTCCAGAGATATGCTTTGATTGCTGGTAAAACAAAACCTATTAATTTCGAAAATATTAAAAAGATTCTCTACTAGCTATTTTGGGTTGGGATCTCTCCTTCAGTATCAAGGAATATCTTTGAACAGTTAAGAAATAAGATTTTAGCACATGTTCAAATTACTCATTATGTCGACATCTTGAACTTTCCTATTTTTCCAAACCCAATTTCCATACCACACAAACCCTAAAGTGTACGTGAATTAGAAAAATCGGTTTTGCCGATTGGGAGTGGTTCTATCATGACTCTTAAAGGAAGTTAAGATTGGTTCTACCTTTACTCCCAATATAGGTAGGGATCGATTAAAACTTGACTCCCAACATAAGCTAGGATTGGTTCTATCTTGATTCCCTATATAACTCAGGATCGGTCCAACCTTAAGATCTTCAATGAAAACCGGACCATCAATCCTTTTGACTTCCTTTCGACTACGACACAAGTTCATACGCCTACTTCATTAAACTCATGTAATTAAACATGGTTTTCTAGGTATGAAATCGAACCTATGTTCACTATACAATCTAGTAACGAATTACAAAGATTATATCGATGTTGCAATTACGAAGTTCAATAGATAAGCATTATTCTTCGTAATTCAATATACCAATATAAATCACTTATCACTATTGATATTGTTCTTTGAAACTTTGACCACAATATGATGATTAAGTCTATTATACTAGAGTTTCATATATATAACTTCTCATGTTATGTTTTGGATCACAAATGACTTGAAAGCTTATGATATAGAAATGGAAACAAGTGATCAAGTCATGTATTACTAACCTCAATAGGAAGGATGATGTAATCATTGATGTCGATACGTCTTCAATCTTCAAGTATTTAGAGTAATACTTGTATGTCTCAACATTTCTAGACTTCCTAGTCTAACCTAACGATGTTGACTCTAGTAATCTAATCAAGCGACTTATGAGTTTTGATACTAAAATATGACAGCCAACCATGACATACCAACGCTTGGTGGGTTCAACAGACCAATGCTCTAAAACATGTCCCTTCAAGACTTCCTTACTACTAATACTGCCGTTCTTTTCTATTGACCTTACTCTTTTCCATATCCTTTATTTTTATAATAACCCTAAGAGAACTTGGGCTTAGTCCCCGAATTCCTATTCTACTTCATGGGCCTGGGCCTCTTCTAAGGGTGCCTTCCCTTTAACAATAGGTACTTATTTTTCAGGTATCAATAATCATCCATTGTTAACAGACTTCATTATGTGTGTGATTAATCATTGCTAGAAATTTAGTTGTTTGTGCAATGGTTATTTTGAAGACTGGAGACTTAAAGACTTTTACTTTGGGTTTCTTGTTTTTATGATTCTTCTTGCACACTTGATTCTCTAGGATCCAAACAAGTAGTTTATCTCTGTAAACTTTAAGACTTGTTGTAAAGGTCAAAAAAATTGTTTCCCTTTGTAGAGTTGCTTGGATAGAGCTTGTTCACTGAGATAGATTATTTCTGGAATGACGAGGGTACCAAGTGCACCATAATCTTTTTGATAGCAACCTATATGACATATACCTTGCGCGGTCAAATATAGACAGAGAATGTCAAGAAGGTAGCAACCATAAGGTGTACACTTGGTATATACATATAATAGATTCTGAAGTGGAACCTAACTTTAGGGATCGACCCAAGTGTTTTTATTAACGTACAAGTGCAATTACTTTATTGTAAATAAACAATATTTATAATGGGGAAAGTAAAGTAAAGGCATACAATAAGATTTTGTTAACGAGGAAATCGCAAATGAAAAAAACCACGGGACCTAGTCCAGTTTTGATTACTCTCAGAATTAAGCCGTTATACAAAGACCACTACAAACTTCGTATAGTTGAAACCAAGTAATCTACCCCTAGTTACCTAGTTTCCTCATTATCCCTGCGTCTACAACCAATCTGTAAAATGTACGTGAATCTTAAGATAAAGTCCAATCTTAAGTTGCTTCACCAATCGTGAAGACTTGTTGCACTCAACTCCTTTGGATCGTATTATGAAATAGTAAAGGCCTAAACGGTATTCGGTAACTTCTCTCTCAATCTCAAGAAGTAAATCAGAGATTTATGTTAACTCAAACAAAAGCTCTTCCATTTAATCTAATAAACTCCTTTGTTTGGTTAGATCAACCAGGATCTAGATTATCAAGATAACCAGATCTAGGTCTACAAACTATCAGATTCGGATACTAAATAATACCACCAAATGATAATTTTCCGATCTAATATAACTAGAAATAAGATGTCTATCAAAAGATTAAAAAAAAGGTAAGTCGTATCCCGGCCGATCAATTATGTGCACGATGTAAATCACAAAGATATGAAACCAACAAGAAATCTTCTTGTCTTCAAATCTTCAATGTATCTGCACAAATAAACTTAATTCCACTTATGGTCGTTCACATATATAATACAATATGTTAGCAATGGATGATCACAAGTCTATCGTCATATGTAAAGACATGTATGAACCACCATTAATCCCTTGATCTAGTTTGAGTGACCTTATGTCAGAAGAGAAATATCTCAAGAATAATCAAACTAGGTGAGATAAAGGTTTAACAGTCAATCAATTCAATAATCGAAACTAAAATAACAATGCAAATTTTAGTTTCCCACCAACGGTAATATCTAAACGCTTCTTGATCCCACAAAAGTCTTTAAACTAGCGTGGGTAAGAGATTCCGCCTAATTAGGTCACTGTTCTCTCCAATATAATATTACAAGTAACGTTATTAGTTAGCTACAACAGTGACTACAAAATGAAGTGTCTGCTTTAGGATAAGTTTGTAAGAAGAAAAAACTTCACTATTCATAGACAATGGTAGTTCGGACACCAAGGAATTTCCATAACCGAAAATATTCTCAAGATATGCAATAAACACTAGTTTTCGGTTTTGTCTAATTCCAACCAATATCCAACTATAATACTGAAAATCTCAATAAGGATTCTCAAACATTTCGGTTTGGGATCTCATCTTGAGTATCAAGGAATATATTTGAACAATAAGAGAATATGATTTTATACATGTTAAAATTACTCACAATGTCGACATCTTGAACTTTCCTATTTAGAAAACCCACATGCCGAAAATCACACCAACCTTAGAGAATACGTGAAACGGTTCTGCTAGATATTCTTAATAGGGATCGGCCCTACTATAGATCCCCAATAGTAATCGTACCACCAATCTCATTGATTCCTTTCAACTGCGAAAAAAAATTCTGCAAGTCTACTTCCTTAAACTCATGTAATTTGACATAGTTTTTTAGGTATAAGTTCAATATAAATCTAGTAACAAGTTAGTGTTTATGTTGTAATTACGGAGTTCAAAAGATAAGTGTTATATTTCGTAATTCAATATACCAAAGTTTTGATACAACTTGTATATTTTTCATTGACACTTTGATGACAACAAGATGATCAAGTCTCTCTAATACTATAGTTTAATATATGTAAATTTGCATGTTATATTTTCAATCTATACGTCTTGAAAATATAAATGGAAACAAGTCAAGTCTTGTATTACTAACCTCGGGTTGAAGGATGATGTGTTCATTGATAGCGCTACGTCCTTGGATTCTCCGGGTCTTTAAAGTAATACTTGTATGTCTCAACGTTTCTAGACTTTCTAGTATAACCCAACGAAGTTGATTCTAATATTTTAATCAAGCGATCTTGAGTTTTGAAACTAAAATATGGCAACCAATATTGATATACCAATGGTTGTCGGTTTAAAACAAGCAATGCTCTAAAATTTTCGATAAACTCTGCCTTGGTTTGATCAAAGGAGTTTATATTGATTAAACGAAAGATAATTTATGCTCAACTTTATCTTTGATCATTGCAGGATTTGGAAGATTGATAAGTGAGTTGGTTACTTAAACAGATTTAGTTTTCGGGTTATGATCCAAAACAGTTGAGAGCGGAAGCCTTTCTAGTATGTGAAGCGACTCAAGATAGTGGACTTTGTCTTGGGGCATAAACCAAATTGGTTGTAGGAACAAGGATACTTAACTGATTAACTTGGAGTATTTTACTTTGTATCTACTATACGAAGTTGCGGTAGTCCATTTGTATAACGGCTTAATTTTAAGAGTATTCGAAACTGGACTAGGTCTCAGGGTTCTTTTTCTTGCAGTTTTCCTCGTTAAGAAAATCTTATGTGTCGTGTCATTTATTTACTTTTCGCATTATAATTATTGTTATAGCTATAATTAAGTGATAGCACTTGTATGTTAATCCACTTGGTTCGATCCTATAATTTGCTCGATCACGAACTTAGATTATATACCAAGTTACACCTTGTTGAAATTGTTTTTTGGCAGTTATTTTTCCTGTAAAATTACACAAGGTGTGTGACATGACGAGGGTACCCAAATACACCACGTTTTTCATTTCAACCTATAAGTCTGATACCAAGTGTGATCGTCTATGGACAAAGTGGAGACAATACAAGAACTAGGTATTCACTTGATAATAGTTATGGTTCAAAACCGATTTACTATAGGATCAATATCAAGTGATTAGGATTAACGTACTAGTGCGTTTACTTTTAATTATAATAAAACAATTATAATTGTGGAAAGTAAAATTAAATCACACAACAAGATTTTGTTAACGAGGAAACCACAAATACAGAAAAACCCCGGAACCTAGTCCTGTTATGAATACTCTCATAATTAAGCTGCTAAACAAAGTACAAACCCAACTTCGTATAGTTAAGACCAAGTAATCTACCCCTAGTTACTTAGTTCCCTCAGTATCCATGTGTCTACGACCATCTGGTCACGCACATGAATCCCAAGGCAGAAATCATTATCTTGAGTTGTTTTACCGATGTAAAGTTTAAATCACTCAACTCCATTTGATCGTCTTCCAAATATTAAAGGAATAAAGTTGTTTGGTAACTACTCCAATAATATTTTAGAAAAATATTCGTTGAGTTTGTGACAAAGGTTCTTCCGTTTAAACTAGCAAATTCCTTTGCCGTGTAAGATATATCCAAATTAGTAACTTAGATTCAGATTCACAACTATCAGATTTGGATACTAAAAGAACACCACTAAATGATAGTTTTCGATCTATTCAACTTTATGATCAAATCTATCAAAGAAAAATCAAATCTAAGTCGAATCTCATCCGATCAAGATGTGTGCACAAATCACGAAAGACGAAAACCAATAAGAAAAATCTTCTTGTTCTTAAAATCTTCAATTGCATTCTTATGCACCTGCACACCACAAAATTGAATCCACTTATGATCGATCATACACATAATGGAGTCTGTTAACAATGGAGGATCACAAGTTGTCTTTAGATCTAAAAATGGTTCTAACGATCCCGTCAATACTTTAATCTAGTTTGAGTGACCCTTATGCCAGAAGAGAAGGAGAATAATCAAACTAGGTGCAACCAAAGTTTTAACAACCTTTAGGTAATCAAATTAATAATCAACTAAAATAACAATGCAATTCTAGTTTCCCACCAACGGTACTCGTAGAGCTTCTTGATCCCACAGAAGTCTATAAACGAGCGTTCGTAAGAGATTTCACTTAATTAGGGTACTTTCCTCTCTGGATAGACGGCTCCACCAGAAACAACACGAATGAAGTTTGCCTGGCTCTTAGGATAGTTTGCAAGAAATGCAAACTCAACTATTTATAGACCAAGGTTGTTTGGACAACAAGGAAATCCCAAAACAGAAAATATTCTCAAGATATTCAATAAGTACCTAATTTCGGTTTTCATATTTCCAACTAATATCCAACCTGTGATTCCCAAATCTCTCATTAGAAATATCTAATATTAGTTTAGCACTTAATTAATATAACTTTCCCACAAATATGTTTTGATTTGCTGGAAAACCAAAAGCATATAATCGAAAATCTCAATTAAAAGATTCTTAATATTTTGGGATTGGCATCACCTTGAGTATCAAGGTGAAATGATGAGGGTACCCAAGTACACCAAATCTTTTCGTTTGTCTATTCAAGACCCACAGTATATAAACCTCATTAAGCAACAATCACTAAACAAATATTTCAACACGGTGTCCACTTGGATTAGGGATAGTTCGGACTGGCCTAACAATGTGAAAAATCAAACTCAAGTGTCGAATCACAATACACCTTGTGCGATCGACTATGGATATAAGATCAAGAGAATACAACAACAAGATGTTCACTTGATAATGGTTATTGTACAAGACCGAAACACTATAGGATCAATATCAAGTGCCTAGTTAACGTACAAGTGCAAATACTTTAATTATAATATAAAGATAATTATAATGCGGAAATAAAATAAAGCACACACCAGAATTTTGTTAATGAGGAAAACTACAATCTTGTAGAAAAACTCCTGGACCTAGTCCAGTTTGAATACTCAATGAATTAAGACGCTACAAAAAGTAAACCTGCAACTTCGTGTAGACGAGACCAAGCAATCTAAATTCCTAGTTACTCATCTTTAGAAATATTCTTGTTTTGACAATATCTAGCAGAACAAGTTCTCAATAGACGTTAAATACTAGATATCCTAGCAGAACAGAAGTTCTCTTTAGGACAAGATCTAGTAGATCTATCTGTTAGATCTTCTTAATGGTTCACAATGACTTCTGCTACCAATCTTTCAACTGGTAAGACAAGATTCCTTTGGATAGTATGTAAAACAGTAAAGGATCAAAAATGTTTGGTAACCAAACTCACTTTCCAATCACAATACCGAAATATATGATAAAAGCACGGTTACAGATCTTCTATTTTTAAGATCCGTTACCAAATCCGAAGCTCCTATGTTACGAGATCAAACAAGATAATGATTATCAAAATAATCAATCTTGATTACAAGGTTTATGATAAAATCACAAACAACTTGTATATCTCAAAAGGTTTATATTTATTGAAATAAACAACCTTTTAATCCTGGAAAATCAAGTCACAAAAAGTTACACCAAGATCAAAAAACAAGAACAAAGTCTTCAAATCTTCAAAGTCTCCAATCTTCAATTTAATCTTCAAAGCAACAACCTGCAAAAAGAAACTTGATTCCTTATAGATTTGTCACACATAACGGAGTCTACTAACAATGGAAAGTCAATAAATTTATCTCACAGATCTAGAATAACTTAGATGCGTAGAAACGTTAGATCTTTGATCTAGTTTGAGTGTCCTTATATCAGAAGAGAAGGATCATAAAACAAAAAAACTAGGTGCAATCAAAGATTCAATAATCATTAGTCAATCAAATCAATAATCGAAAACTAAAATAACAATGCAATTATCTAGATTCCCACCAACGGTACTCTTATGGTGGATTTGTTTGCAGAATTCACGATTTCCAGATTTATAATCCCATGGGATTACAAATTCTGGGATTCAAGTGAATCCTTCGTGTGTTTGGTAACTTAGTTAAAATTCCAGGATTCATAAAATTATCTTGTTTTTAAAGTCCATATATTGTTTGGCATTATTTTAGAATCTTAAAATTGTAAATATATGACATTTAGAGTTAAAAAAAGTGGGTCCTCCTTGAGAAGTTTCCCAGCAAATCTTAGGGGGGAGGGGTCGGACTCCATATGGAGGATTTGCTGGAAAAGTAATTCCCATGGGAAACGTGATTCCAGGGATTTGGGCAACTAAACGTACCGAGGAAAACGTGATTCCAAATCCCCTGGACCCATAAATCCCACCTTTAAAATTCTACATACAAACCCACCATTAGAGATTCTTGATTCCACAGAAGTCTTTAAACGAGCGGTTGTAAGAGATTTCTCCTAATTAGGATACTTTTCTCTCCGGATAGAAGGCTCCACCGGAAACAACAAAAAGTGAAGTTTGCCTAGCTATTAGGATAGTTTGCAAGAAATGCAAACTCAAATATTTATAGACCAAGGTTGTTTGTTACAAGGAAATTCCAAAACCAAAAATATTCTCAAGATATTAACATTAAAGTACCTAGTTTCGGTTTTCCTATTTTCACTTAAATGCCAAACCAACTTTCCGAAATCTCTCATAGAAAACTTCTATTATTAGTGTAGCACATTAACTAATAATATTTTCCAGAGGATATGCTTTAATTGCAAATAATTAAACCATATATTATGAAAATTATAACTAAATGCTTTTCAATATTTCGGTTTGGGATCACCTTGAGTATCAAGGAATATCTTTGAACAATTAATGATACGAGTTATTTACATGTTCAAATGATGTCAACATCTAGAAGTTTCTCTCAGCAAACCCTAATTTCAAGTTCACAAAAAACATAAAAAGATATGTGAATATGGAAACTCGGTTTTGCTCCTTGGGATCTGTTGTACCACGACTCACAATGTAATTTGTGACCGGTTATACAATGCTTCCAAAACTAGATCTGAAAGGTTACACCATGCTTCCCAGAATAGGTTGTGATCGGTTACACCATGCTTCCCGAAGGTAGGTTGTGATCGGTTACACCTTACTTACCGAGTTAGCTTTTGATCGGTTACACCTTGCTTCCAAACGTAGCTTGTGACCGATTACAACTAACTTCCCAATGTAGCTTGTGACTAGTTAATCCTTGATATATAAAGTAGCTTGTGACCAATTACAACATGTTACATATTATAGGCCATGACCGGTTATACCTCAATTCTCAACATAAGTTAATACAGGTTCTACCTAGTCATTTTGTATTGGTCATCCACAAGATATTCAATAAAGAACTGGACTAATCATGATTTCCTTTCGATTACAGAATAAGTTAGTATATGTACTTCCTTTAAACAAATATTATAAAACATTTTTTCTTAGGATGAAATCAACACCAATAACTTACACATAATCAAGTAAGTGTTTATATTTCGTAATTAAATAGATTCCTTTACACTTTGATCATAATGATATGACGAAGTCTAATCACCAGAGTATTATATATCTACAACTTCCCATGTTATGTTTTCACTATAATACGACTTGAAAGATACGTTAGGAATGAAAACAAATCAAGTCAATATTACTAACCTCAAGTGGAAGGATGATGTCCTCGTTGCAGTCGTTACTTCTTCTCATTCCTCAGGTCTTCGGAGTAATACTTGTACGTCTCAACATTCGTAGACTTTCTAGTCTAACCAAAACTAAGTTGACTCTAGTATTTAATCAAGCAACTCTAGATGAGTTTTGATACTAAAATATGACAACCAAACTTGACATACCAACGCTTGGTGAGTTCAACCGAGCTATGCTCTAACACAAGCAATATCTTTGGACAATAAAAGATAAGAATTATACTCATGTACAAATTATGTCGACATCTGGAACTTTCCTATTTACCAAACCCCAATCCCAAACTCATACAAAACTATAAAGTAATATGTGAATACGAAGAATCGGTTTTTATCTTGGGACCAGTTCTACCTTGACTCATGACATAGGTTAAGATCGGTTCTACTAAGGCTCAAAATATAAGTTGGGATCGATTATACCATGACTCCCAACAATCGGTAGGATTGGTTCTACCAAGGATCCCAATATAGTAAGGATTGGTTCTACTAAGACTCCGAACAATAGCCACGATCGGTTCTACCATGTATCCAAAAAGAGGTAAGGATCGGTTCTACCAAGGTTATTAACATAAGTCAAGATCGGTTATACCGCATATCCCAAACTAGGTAAAGATCGGTTTTACCATATCTCTCAACATAAGTCAATATCAGTTCTACCAAAGTTCTTACCTAGGTTCGAATTGGTCATCCAATAGATCTTCAATGAAACTCGGACCAAAACGCATATTGATTTCCCTTCGATTACGAAACAAGTTTCGTATATGTACTTCCTTTAAACATATATAATCAAACGTGGTTTCCTGGGATGAAATTACACCTATATCCAATACACAATCAAGTAACGAGTTACATAGATTATGTCGATGGCACATTTACGAAGTTCAAAAAATAAACATTATACTTCATAATCAAATATTCTTCCTTGACACTCTGATCATACCAAAATGACCAAGTCTAATACTAGAGTATTAAATATAACTTCACATGTTATGTTTCAGTCTTAAACGAATTGAAAGCAACAATAGGAATGGAAACAAGTCAAGTCGGTATCATTATACCTCAAGTGGAATGACGATGTCTTCATTATATTCGATA
Organism: Papaver somniferum; assembly: GCF_003573695.1. NCBI lineage: Eukaryota > Viridiplantae > Streptophyta > Magnoliopsida > Ranunculales > Papaveraceae > Papaver > Papaver somniferum. The sequence goes on along the minus strand of NW_020621936.1, from coordinate 12,142,364 downwards.
CGTCTTCACAATCTTCAGGTGTTCAAGGTAATACTTGTATGTCTCAACATTCCTAGACTTTCTAGTCTAACCTAAACGAAGTTGGTCTCTACTACATTTGGTCAAGCGACTCTAATTGAGTTTTGATACTAAAATATGACAACCAAACTTGACATACTAACGTTTGGCGGATTTAACCGAGCAATGCTCTAACAGTGTGTGTGTAATTGGTTGATACAAAGTGATTGTGGTGTAATCGATAACCTCTTCATTTCAGCCTCAATTCAGGCAGTTGCGACTTTGAATGCACACACCTAATATTAGCAATTTGAAGTTATTTTCGGAAGTAATCTACTTATGTTAATTGTTTGATGCTTAATTTTTTTTCAACACTTCTAATTATGGAAAGACCCAAATGCAAGGAAAGTTCTAACCAAAGAAAAAAACCTTTTGTATTTGATGAAAGAAGTTAAACTTAGCAACATTGAGAATTTCTTGGGTTGAAATAAATTATTGCTTATATATAAAGAAACCTTGCCTCAATATTAATTACTATATGTTGGAGATATCCTGCAATGCATGATATTAATCCCTTATATGTTGTGTATCTTGTTGCAAAGTTTGTTTACCAACACCGAAGGTTCTTTTAGAACTAAGTTGAGACTTTGAGAGACTTCACTTGTAGATTCGTGAAGCGCAGGTAGAACTTTGTTCCTTTGATAGCTTCGAAACTTATATCTTGATTTGATATGTTATATAATTCTTGTTTATTCTACAGGTCATTATGTGTTGCTATATGGTCATTCAAGATTTATTGGTTTTCCGCACTATATTGGTTTATCCTTTGTAGCAGAAGTACAAGCAAATTGTATATATGCTAATCATCTTTGTGATTCAAGAATCTCAATTAGAGATTATCCAAGGATATTCCTTGTCTTCTTTTAAAATTAATTAAAAGTTCAAGATGAAATTGTCTATTAATTTCGAAACGCAAAAGGTTGTGGTGAGGTAGGTACCCTCCTTTTTTCAAATTGCTATCGCTCACTGAAGATTGCCTCAAGATTCGGGTGAGGATAAAAAACGCGTTATTAATAATTTAGCGTTGTTATTATTTATTACATTCATTTTATTTTTTGAAAATTCAATTAGGTAATGGTAATCAATGTACGGTTTAGGTAACAAACTCCTACCTAGAAGAATGTTGGTCCAACAATAAGTTCTTGACAAAATCTAGGTACCAAACTTCAAAAAAAATCCATTTTTTTTTTTGATAATTCAAAGTTGAATTTCATATAAGAGGGTAAACGGTGTCGATATTCATCTTTGTTGGTGCAAGAAAAATGAGAAATAAAATAAAGTCAAAATCTAAATCTAAACCAAGATCATATTTTTACATCAAATTTAGTTTTCGGTCATATCAATTATGACATGAATAATGGCTCAATCCTAAATTAAAAATCGGTACAGATCGTTATGTAAGAATATGTTTGTTTTTTCCATTACAGATTTTGGTTGTTCATTATCCATCACTATGTAGTGGTGGGACTCTATATAGTGGGTAATCACTATCTCGATAGTGAAAATAAAAAGGTACTTTCTTTCCACTTTATCCTTAATACTACTAGTTTCTCTTATAAAAATTCTTTTTTTTTGAAGATAAAAGAGATATATTACTAGCAGGGAGAGCTAATCTACAGATTCAGGCTCATTTGGAACAAGCTCTGAATGAGCAGTCCGTCCGATGGCTGAATCCGTGTGATAAGCATCCGCTGAAAAAGAAACAGAGATAGTGTTCATATTACATGATTTTAATTCCTTGACAGTGTCATAGGCTATTACAGGAATTAAAAACATTGGTACTTTAAAGGAATTGAAAGCAGTCGGGGTTTGTGTTTTTCCTTTCTTTGCCAAAAGATCTTGTGCCTTGTTGCCCCTTCTGTTGACTAGCTGAAAACCTCCAAAAGAAACTAACTTTGTTGCTTGTTTTGTTACTTCATCTAAGATTGCCTTACTCTGCCAGCTGATTGTAGAGTCTTGTCCTTGTAGATAGTTAATGGTTGATCTGTTGTCCCCTTCAATGACCAGATTTTGCAGTTCGTTTGTGATGGCCCATTCTGTGGTTCTTAGCAGAGCTAAAGCTTCTGCTTCTTCAGATGATGAAGTTCTACACTTTGCCAATCCACCTCCTTGGTAAGCACCTTTCCAGTTACGTAAGATAAAACCAATACCCGCATCAGTTTTAGAAGATATCCAAGAGGCATCACAATTTATTTTTAAAGTCCTAGGCCTTGGGAATTCCCAAGTGTGTTTAGGATTAATTTTTGTGCCATCTTGTATTTTTGTTGCTATTCTGTGAGTACTTGGATGTCAGTATTCATAATGCTGTGATATTACTAAGGCTATTTGATCAGGTGATCTCTTTTTGTTTTCAAACACTCTTAGGCAGCGTTCTTTCCATATGAACCAGCACTTAGTTGCTGCTAGAGCCATGGACATAGAGTTTATATCACCTTCCTTCCAAACATTGTATATATCTAAGAATGAGAGATTTTGAGAGTTAGGAAATACTCCATGAACTGTGAATGGCTGTAATTTCCACACTGCTTTTGCGTAATCACAGTCAAAAAATAGATGGAATGCAGAAGACACATTTTTCGTCAATTCCCAGCTTCACTCTTGTTGGTAGAACATCTTGTAGGCATTTCCATATGAATAATTTTATTCTTTGAGAAGTGTCCATGCTCCATAGACCCTTCCAGAACTTTTTAGTTGTAGCATTATTATCAGCAGATTGATTTTGTAACTTAGCATATAGTGATTTTACTGTAAAATCACCATTTCTTGTTAGAGTCCATCTGATGTTATCTCTTTTCAGAGATCCATCGTATGAAGTAAACAAATTGATGTTCAATATTTCTTCTACTAGAGGTTTTTCAAAAATAGAGTTCAGTAAGTTGGTGTTCCACTTCTTTGTTTCAGAGTTGATTAGTTCTGATACAAGTGTTAAGTTGGAGTTAGTTTTGAGGGATGATCTAAGCAAGACCTCTTCTCTTGTCGGTAGCCACTTATCTTCCCAAATGTTGATGGATTTACCATCCCCCACTTCCCAGACACTGTATCTCTTTATGTGTTGTATTCCTTGAAGTATGCAGTTCCATATCCAAGATGCATTAGAATTCTTCTTGGATATTAGGGCACCAGAAATATTTTCCTTTGAGAATTTGATCCCACAGATCATCATGTCTGCTGACTAATCTCCATGCTATTCTACTTATCATAGCTTGGTTCATTTTGTTAGCTTCTTTAAAACCTAAGCCTCCTTGTTCAATTGGTTTACATAGGAAATCAAAAGCTTTGATATAAACTCCCTTAGAGTTAGTGTGTTTTCCCCACCAAAAGTCGTGCTGAATATCATTGATTCTCTTAGTGATTTTTTTTTGTAGGACAAAACAGCTCATGGAAAAGACTGGCATGCTAGATAAGATAGATTTATTCAGCACAATCTTACTAGGTTGTGATAAAACATTTCCTAGCCAGTTTTTAATCTTATGTTCCATTTTTCTATGATACCATCAAAAGTTTTCAACTTTGATCTATCTATGAATAATGAGACTCCTAGATGGGTATGTTTTATGTTTATCTTCTTTATCTTTAGCAGTCTACAGATTATCCCTTGGTGCTTGTTATGCACTTTCTTACTAAAAAACAAGACTGATTTGGAAAAGTTTATAACTTGGCCAGAAGCAGAACTGAAGAGGTTAATAGCATCAAGGAGATTTTTACAGCTATCTAGGTCAGCTCTAGTAAATAGCAGCAGGTCATCTGCGAAAAATAAATGTGAAATAGATGTAACTCTAGGAGTTAACTTTATTCCCTGAACTTCTTTCGAAGATTGCAGATGACAAAGAAGACGCGAGAAAACCTCCATACAAAGAATGAACAAGTATGGAGACAATGGGTCTCCCTGCCTAATCCCTCTAGAGGGTTTAAATTCCTTACAGGGATTACCATTGAGGAGAACTGCCATTGAGGAAGAAGAGATACACTGAAAAATCAGTTGACACCATTCCTCAGTAAATCCAGAAGCTCTCATAGTGTTTTTCATTGAATGAACTATCTCATGGGCCACTATTATGTTGTCTGAGATTTGCCTATAAGATAGAAAGGCAGATTGTAATGGAGAGATTATTTTTTCTAGTGTTTTCTTGAACCTATTAGCCATTAGTTTTGCTATAACCTTATATGGTGTGTCACATAGCCCTATAGGTCTAAAATCTGCTGGTGATTTTGGATTTTTTATCTTGGGGATAAGAAACAAGAAAGTTTTGTTTAGTTGTTGTGCAGCTGTTTGTTTTTGAAGAAATCTTGTATTGTTGTTACTAATTGGGTTCCTACAATATCCCAGTTATGTTTGAAAAAGCTGACCGGGAACCCATCTGGTCCCGGAGCTTTATTTGATTTTAGGTTTTTGACTACACTCCAAATCTCCTCCCTAGAAGGAATGCCAGTTAGAGCTAAGTTATCCTCCACTGAAATACAAGGTTTAATGTTTTTAAATATTTGTGTGTAAATGTATGAACTAGTTTCAGTGAATAGATCTTTGAAGTAAGAAGTCAGCACTTCTTCAACTTCATCTATAGATTTGACCACATTGTCATTCTTATCCTGTATGCACTCAATGTGATTTCTTTTTCTTCTTTTCAGAGTTGTAACATGAAAAAAAGTCGTGTTTCTTTCTCCCAAGGTTATTGTGTTGTTCCTAGATTGTTGCTTAGCAATGGCTTCTTGTGTGTCATACAAAGCCTCTAGTTCTGGTGTTTTTTTGTTAATCAAGGTTATTGTCTTTTCATCAAAATGTCTTGCTGACAGGTTTTCAATATTTTTGATTAAACATTTGATTTTCTTGTTAGGCTTTCCAAAAACATCTTTTTTCCATCTGCTAAGATTCTCCCCTAGTGTTGCTAAGTTATCTAAGAGGTTAGTTACTTGCTCATTAGTATCAGTGTTCCAGGACTTCTTAATAACTTCTATGCAAGATGGTTCCTTTAACCAAGTATCATAAAACTTAAAAGTAGGAACTAGATGCATAATTCTAACTATCAAAGATAAGCTTATAGGACTGTGGTCTGATGCAATTGCAGGAAAATTTTCTAAGGAAGCTTCACTGAACTCTAAAATCCACTTGGCGTTTTCTATTGCCCTATCAATCCTCTGCTTGATATTAGCCTTACCTTCCCTTTTATAATTCCAAGTGAATATGTTAACTTTATATCCTATGTCTTCTAATCCAGTCCTCTGAAGTAAGCTCATGACTGGTTCTATTTTTTTTTTCTGTTAAAGGTTAATCATCCTTCTTTCTCATCTTCATTGAAGATGATATTTAAGTCCCAAATTACCATCCATGGCATTTGGTTCAGATTAACCCTTTGAGAGATATCTTCTAAATATCCCATCACTTGTAATTTTAGGTCATTTTTTGGTGAACCATAAAAGCATGTAAGTAACCATTCATGTGAATGGAAATTATTTTTTATAATAACATTAATCATATTGAGATTAGACTGTATTACCTCAAAGTGAAATCCATCCACCCAAGCAATTGCAAGTCCCCCAGCTATTCCATCTGGGTCTACAATGTGGATTTTTGGGAAGTAATTCAATATGTTCCTCATTAAGTTCCTCTTAGATTTAGTTTCAGAGAGGAATATAACATATGGTTTCTCAAAGTCTATTATAGTTTGTAAATGTTGTTGTGTTTTCTTTTGGCCACACCCCTGAGTGTTCCATGCCAAAATTTTCATAATTTTAACAAAGATAAAAAAAAAAAAAGCAACATGCTTGGGATATCTTCCTTCAGAGAGATCTAAAAAGTACTCCTAACACAGAGAGCAGTGTTCCTAATAATGAAAATTTTAACTAAGTTTTCCTAATGAAAAGGCAAACAGTGAATGTCATAAGATTATGTCACAGACCTCTTGACAAGAGATTAAACTGGGCAGTAATATCAAAGAAAAGGATTTATAGATATCAGAATATTGATGCATACCTGAATTTTCTCTTTTCCTTTTTCTGCAACTCTAACTTGTAATTGTTCAATCTTTTAATTTATGAAGAGGGTATCCTTAGCAAGTGATGAGGATCCCACATCAAAGGAGCCAAATTGGTTTATGTTACCGATTTCAAAACAATTCGCAGATCCAGATTCATTCTTAGTTTCAAAGGATGCAGGAAAGAGAGAATCTTCCACTACTAAAGTGATTGAATCGTTAGATGCAATGGATGAGCGCGATGAGCTTAAAGATGCAAATGAATCAGAGATTGCAATAGTAAAGCCTGGTCTAGGCGACTCAATGGATGCAGAAGAATCTGAGAATGTTATGCAAAAAGCCGGTTTTGGAAGTTCACTGAATTGAGAAATTTCTTCTTCAGGTGTAAAAAACTGATCCATTTGCTCATCGAGATGAGACATACCCATTTCTAATGGTAAGAAATCTTCAGAAATTTGTGGTGTTGATAAGATCTAATTAACTACATCTTGAAGGAGCCCTGAATCCGAAATTTCACGGTATGGAGTTATCGGAGAGTAAATAGGTTGAGATGGAGAGTTCCATGAACGCTGTCATTTTCCCAGTATCAAATCTATTCCTACGATAATTTCCACATCCTCTCCTTCATCAGAATAAATTACTTGAACTGGACTGAGAGATGATGGTTGCGAAAGTTTTACGAATATACAATTTCCTTGCTTTTTATCCTTTACAAAAACTTTCGAGTTCTCCCCATGGTCGTCTTTCTCATCATAAACAAGCTCAAAATCTCAATTAGAATAAATGCTTCATTCAAATCTTGATGGATTAATCTCTTATTTTCTAAAAACACTGTAATAACATTGAGTTTTTTCCTAACCACGAAAATCAAATCAGTTAAACACAAAAATTAGATTTTTCTTTGGATGACCAGGTTCAGTAATTTTTGTTCAGTTACGAGAAAGAGATCTTGATTTCAAATAGTTAATACTTGATGTTTTGGTCTTTTTCCAATATGATAATTTTTGTTGTAATATATTTTTTGCCCATAAATTATAGCATCAAACTAATAATGGGGATTTTATGCAGGAACTGCTCAACTACCACGATCGTAGCAATGTCACAACCTCTGGAAATAACCACGATTCTAGTGGCGAAACACGAGGCATACTTATAGAGGTTATAACAATAGCAAATATAATATAGATAAAAGTCTACTTATAACAAATATACTATAGATAAAAGTCTGCTTGGAGTCTGACTCACAAAACATTGTAATTGCAGCGTATGATCAACTAAATCAGAGACATACACTATGTTAGTTTACTCCTGACTCATCTGAGTCGTCTGGATCTGAGTCATCTGGATCTGAGTGAAATCACCTGACTCATCTGGATCTGACTCAATATGTTTGTTTTGAGTCAGATCTGACTCATCTGACTCAAAAAACGTGAGTCAGTGGTTTGGTCCCGTGAATCAGGAGTATTTTGTTACCTGACTCAAATGGGTCCGAATCAGGGGTTATGTCTGAGTCATAGGTCGAGTCAGATCTGACTCAAAATGCAAAACAAACGGTCTGATTGCTGACTCGGCCCGAATCAGAGATTGACTCAGATCCAGACGCCGAGTCAGCTGCAAACAAACAAGATGATACTTGGAGTCTGACTCACAAAACATTGTAATTGCAGCATATGATCAACTACATCAGAGACTACTGATAATCAATTCTACATCGTACAATCCACCGCATCGATAAAGAGGTCAACTAGTCGGATGCACTAGCAAATCTAACTTTAGAGAGAAGTTGACAGAGATCTTTTGAAACCACTTTTCGATTCTACGTCATAAAATCCACCACATTGATAAAGAGGCCAACTAGTCGGATACACTAGCAAATCTAACTTTAGAGAGAAGTTTACAGAGATCTTTTGAAACCACTTTTCAGGATATAGGAAGCACTCTTTAAGATAATATGTAATTGATTTTTTAAGATAATATGTACTTGATGACTGAGCTGCTTAGTTAATTGACTTTTTAAGAATACGTAATTGATGACTCCATGAGAATAACGTATGGACACGTAAAAATTTGGTCTTTCTGATAGCGGTATTCATCAGATTTTGAATGAATTTACTGCAAAGGAGGATAACTTAAATTAGCTTGAAAAAAATTGCCTAATGTAGTGAATGCTAATGTTCTTACGTAAAAGTGAGTAATGGCTAGAATTGGAAAATAGTACCAGTGATTACAAACCGAACTGATTTCGATAATAACTAAAAGATATGACTGTCAACAAGAACAAAGGTAGACCACTACGTAAGAGCAACAAGCTTTAAAAATAACTAAACTTTTAAATTATAGGAGGCAACAACCTAGCTGGCCTAGTCCATAAGACGCTCTGAACTCACCACCACGGGAATAAGTGATGCAACCGGCAATACAACCGGTTAATATCTTGAGCTAACTTTTGTCAGAAAAAAAAACTCTCAAAAACTCATTCTGGCTTCGACAAATTTTTTCAAGGCCTGACGACTTGCTAAATGAGTTTGTTTCTTTCTTCTCGAGTACTTGATACTTGTCAGTCCTTGTGATTTCCTGCTGAAAGCGTGCAGAAGTAGCTAGTTAGGAGTTGATGAAATGATATTTTAAAACAAAAGGACAGTCTGGATCAACGATAGATTCATTATCAGTTTTTATTCAGGAATCAATTCCATGTGATCATTTCATTTACATGCCCCATCATCCCACAATCGCGTATCTCCTGTGAGTAGTATTCCTGGCCTGACATCACTAATCCATGTAAAAAGCATGACCCTCAGACCAAAAAGGATCTCTTCTGTTTCTCTCAGTTAAGCATTAATCGATTGGTCTCCTATTTAAGCACGGCATTACTTAAAAGCTAGACATTGATTTTGAAGCATACTACTGTTTCAAGAATCTTGTCTTTAGTTTAGATGCAGTTTTGTAAAATCAGCAATTATGACCTCCATAAGAATTATTATAACTTTGATCAAATAAAACCTCAAGTAAAGAATAGTTAACTAGCATTGCAACTCATAAACCCCATCTATTACCTGCCCCACCTATATATCTCCCCATGTAATCTCACTACAGCGATCAACCTCCACCTACTATTTCTTTAACAATTGATGAAGCATGCTTGGGTAGAGAGTAGAGACCGCTCGAAATAAACGACTTCCAAGAGACATAGTGCCACAAGTAATACATGGTAAGATTGTGAACAAAACAAAATGAAAAGAGAACTTTGCAAATTGAATCCAACTAGAAAATAAGAACCAACTCCTAGAAATCCTCCAAGGATTTGATTAAACTATAGTCTTGATAACAACATCCAACAGCTCGTCTGAAGCAATGATAATCAAAAATGTTACATCCTTATGAAAATATGGCTCCTATGCGCGTACATTTCCAATGACTAACATGGCCCAATACAGCACAACTACAAAATTCATAAACATGTTTAGAGCATCTCCCAAAAATATGGCAGATACGTTACCAGAATACCTAAAACAGACAATTTTATTATGTTCTCAACTTGGCCTATTTTTAGGCTAAAATGAAAAAGTGATGATATCCTCTTTTTAAAAAACGGAGGTAGTACCATTTTAAGAGATCACACAAGAAAATGAAATTCCTTAATGATTATTTAAGATATTTTCTTATTTGTCATCTATATTTTCGGGAAACTACATTCCACAGGAGATGCTCTTGGAGTTAGGGCAAAAATTATTGTAGTTGTGACTTTCCTACTTGCACTGACTTGGCCATAGCCAATCAACAGAACACCCCTTCAAACTAACGTGAATTAATGCAATATAAGCAGTTATATTTTCTATTCTTATTTATCTGTCTAACTGATATAAGGCTTCTAGAGATATCAGTATGTAATATGGCTCCACTCACTAAAAATATGCCTACTTTAGGTAACCTTGAGAAGGCCTATATTAATCTAAAGCAGTATACCCGAATATAACAAAAGTAGATTTATGAAAGATTCCTAATCCTTCTGTAAAATTCAGGTTCTCAAATTACCACAAGATCGACCTATTGCACCTGCTTAGATGTATATAATGGTGTCATGTACATCTCAGGTATTACTAGCATGTATGAGTGGAACGGCAAAGCAAAAAATGTACAATCAACTAGGAACAGAATCAACAGATAGGTTAAAGATTCCAAGTCCAAAGACTAGTACTGCTTATTCAATTATTCATCCATTGAGGATAATCATACAAAATATTTGTTCAGCTAGCATATTACACTACACGGATATTCTAATGAGATGGATAATTAGTAAAGAACAGTATAAATTCACGTTGATGACACATGTGGAAGATTATTCCAGTACCACTGATGAAAAACTTATCTCCCAATATCAAAATTGTCAAATGACCCTACCTAGTAAGATTGAGTTTAATATTCATGAACTTTCGATTGGATCGGTGGACCAGTGCAACTTGCAAGTGGAAGTGTATAAACATTGAATTTGCGGAATCATACAAGCTATAGGATGATACTTTAAGTTACAGCAATACTGACCATTCATTAAGATACCCTACCAACAAAATCCTCCGAACAGATAGCTGTTTCATTAAAATTAGGTAGTTCAAAGAATGTAAAGTTACTTTATCTTTTGAAAACAAACCTGGATATGTACATCTTTGAAGCCATCAAACATCGTCATGGAGAGTGATACTATCTGTCATACAAAATGCATTGAAGACAAACAAATCAAGGATAATGCACGTATTACACTATCTAGCAAAAAACAAAGTTGATCTATATATTGAAGCAGACTAAAAGTTAAGCTACGAAAAAGAACACAACGACAAACATAACACAGACACTAGATATCTGAAATCAACAATGTGTCAATATTTGTCACAAAAAAAAAAACAAAAAAACACAACAGACACTTGTTCTGCAGTTCATAACTCTAGTTACTGTGTTACAACCTACAAAGTTATAACACCACTACTGGTGGAAATCCGGTGATCGCCTAAACAGCCAGTAAGGTTCCCGCTCAAAATTAGATTCATACTTCCGAAAGGCGAAAGAGGAGTGAAGTTTCAGTGTCATAGGCTGGTATCCATACTAACAATTACGCTTGGATTTGTGTCATTGTAAAGCAACAATATCTTCCATAGATATGGGACTGTTTACATATACAAAGAGCACCTAGAGCACCTACCAGTTACCTAATGGCTAATACCCTAAGTTTAGCTGTCGAGTGGAAGCAATTGGGAATATATTCTCCCTGTGGATCCTGAATTGGAGCTGCATTAGGATTAGTTAATGTTGAGCGCCCTTATGAAGACGTAATAATCTTGTAGGATCTCCAATGTGTGTTCCACGTAATATCACACAGAGTATCCTAACAATGTCGACCTTCAAACTGTGTCGTGTGGCCAGTCATATATGTTACTATGTTAACACTTTTTTGCAGCTTAAACAATTGCATCACCAGTATTTTTTATCTGTTAAAAATAGATCATAGAATATCCTATGATATTGAACTTCCTCACAGATAATCTTCCTAACTGAGAAATGTATCAACCCTTTCACGATAAAAATACTAATAAGATCAAAGAGTAGATAATAAAAGCTTGCATAATTCATTAAATAATAGTTTTTGTTCTGACACCTAAATTTACTACATGTGGCCTAATTAACTTGTGTTGAAGACTGGAAACACTATGATCTCTGGCAAGCATAACTTACTCTTGGGTAAAACTACAAAGTGCTACTTTCAGATATACATAGATTTGAATTGAACCCTTTCTACAGTTCTCATCATCGATACATGAGATATAACTAACTTTGAAATGCCTTCAATTGGAAGTGTATAGCATGGTTTGCATGAACAATCTTGTGTACCTGCAGAAGAATGATATCTCCCCCTTGAAAGCTTCACCTGAGTTTGAGGATGATCCCAAAACTACAACTTCAAAATTCTCTCATTCCAGGCCACTTGATCTCCAGCAGACGTTTCCAGTTTCTAATAACAAAGATGAGATACCTGGTATTAAATTATTATTTTTCTTATACACCCATAAAAAACTCAATCGCGATTTTGACCAGGAAAAATTTAATATTTCAGAAAGTGAGTCGGCCTTACTTCTCAAAGTAACCAACATATATTAAAGATGTGATAAACAATTCACTAGCTGAAAAAGACACAGCTGGATAGCTCAAGACTCATTTAGCTGAAGGAGTTCTTTGCGTACCCAACACACAGGTATGAATCATATGATTTTTATATGGAGTATGAGATAGCTAATCATAGAAAGTGGAATGTCTTGGTTATATAGATTTAGAGTCTAGGTTTACCCAATATTAACCAACAGTGATTCCAGAACATTTCATACAAAAAGATAGACATAAATGTGAGTACCTTTCTGCCATGTACGATCAAGGTGAACCAGACCCGGCCATTACAAATGCCTGAAGAAGGCTTTGTGCAGCATGTGTTTGTTCAGGTGTTCCAGATAAGATAATTGCGGTGTCGGTGGCTCCAGGTCGGGAATCAGTAATGGTAATTTTTGCACCAGAAATCTGAATGTTGGCTTCTAATAATCAGCGGCCCAATCATCAAAAAAAAAAAAAGAATTAATTAAAAAAATGTCTAGAGAAAAAACCTGGCGAATCTGTTTCAAAGAATTTCCATTTTCTCCATATATAGATGGAACAACCGCTCGGGGGACAGAAACTTCTACAGTTGTGCTTGTGATAAAAGCAGGCTGATTCCCACTGCATTCAAAAAAAAATCAATCAAATGGGCAACTGGTCACAATTAAGTTGCTTCAGAAGCTACAAAATAGTGTCAGATGACTTATTAAAATAAAGGAACATACCCGCCAAACCCTGCATTTCTTCTATGGGGAGGAACTCCTGCGTAATCTGGGATCCCCAAGGGACCAACACCGTCACGCATTCTTCCCTAGAAGTCATTAACAGCAGTCAATGGGAAACTGTTATTGTCATTGACTGATACTAAATGTTTGACCATCAATAAACGAGCGATAAGCAACTTGAACAATACGCTGAAGAAGTTCCAATCAGTTCTTGTCACATGCTATGCAATAGCAAAGGCAAAACATGCATTGAAACTATCTAAGTTGTTTTATACATCTGAATATCGCTACCTATATTAATTTCAGATGATCCAAATTATTTTAATTTCAGACTATCCAAATAAACAAAGGAAATAAATAGCATACCTGATATTCCCATGGTGCTGGAGGTGGCAGTCTTCCAGAACCAAGATGGGGGTTACCCTGTATGTGACTGTTGTGTACAAATCGCTCATCGCTGGGATGAACATGCCCATGAGGAGGAAAACCACCGATACCATCAAAATTATGAAATGGTGGCCCTAAATTGGAATACATTCCAGGAGGTGAACGGTCCCTCCTCCCCCCAAATGGAGGATATGGTGCTACTTGATCAGCAAAAGGAGGATGCGGTGGATGGTTAACAGTGGGATACATGTCACGATAGAAATGATGTTGCAGCCTGCCAGTTATCTGCACTAGAGCTTCTTGCACTGCCTCAAATTCCCCAGACATCTGTTAAAGGACTCAACTGTAAGATGCCTCCCAAGAGTTACAAGACCCACACATTAAAAATTAATTGACCACTTCTAAGCAACAAATCTTATGTCAGTATTACTCTACAATTTCGAAATTAGACAGCTTAATGTAGAGCTAGAGTGAGCAGCCAAAGTTAAAGTGGGCCTACAGACAGAATTCCTGTGCAAGTAACTATATTCTCCTCTGATACAGGACATCCCCAAATAATCACCACGGTCTTAAACTACAATTTCCAACAAAGTAGGTTTATGCTGCCCAGTTTTCGATGGGAATAGAAGGTTAAAAGATGTGAGTTTCAATGAAAAAGATGCACATGGTGAAGTAATCATCATTGTTCCAATCCAAAATTATCTGCATACAAGCCCCACCAAAAACGTTGTGCAAATCTTGACTAGTCAATCGTATTTTTTCAACAATTTTAATCCTCACAATAGAATTACATGCTCAGCCATTACCATAATAACAAAGAATTAAAACGAACAAACCTGCACAATTTCATCAATATCAGAGGTCCATTTTGGCATCTGGTCTCTTGCTACTATACGAATGTAAGCCCCAGTAAATTTCCTTATTTCAGTGATTATTGAACCACCCTTCCCAAGAATGCAACCAATCTGATTGGACGACACAAGTATCCTAGCTAATACTTTTTCACCGTTATCAGATACCGCCCTTGCTATCCTATTCTGCACACGGAGAACTCCATCTTGTGCAGCAGAAAACCTATCATCTGGATGCTGCATCAGATTTGAGGTATTTCAAAAAAGAAAACTTTGCATACAGAATCTTATTAATATAAGGGAAAACACGCTGATTAGTTAAGCAAGAAAAACATGAAAGCATCATATTCAACTCGTCGAGTCAAAGCTTACCACTGGGCCAGTAATGAGAATAATACGATCCTCTGAATCTGGAATACTATCCAAGACTTTGATGTCACAGCCGGATTCATGCTGAAGTGCCTTGACTATGGTTCCGCCCTTCCCTATTACACCTCCAACATTCTCGTTGAAGCACAATAGACGGAAGGTGATTGGCTGCACAGTTTCCATTCTGTTTGGTATGACATGTTCATGATACTTTTGTGGTGGATGCTCAAAATCAGTTCGTTCATGAGGTCCAGCAGCATAAGTTGCTCCTTGGCCAGAAAAATGATGATTTGGGGGTGCACGAACGTCAGGCTTAGGAACAGGAGGACCAAAAGAATTATTTGATGATCCAGTATGTTTGCTTGCAGGAAACGTGTCACGATCACGAGGTGGATTATCCAGAAGTTGTTGAGATACAGATTGAAGAGCCTTCCTAACTGCATCTAATCCCCCCGTGAGCTGCACCAATAGAAAATAAGCATAAACATAACGGATTCATATATACCAATCACATTACCATAAAATATTTAAATGCACAAATAGCTGCTAGGATGGAAAAGTTCGATAACATATGACAGTTCAAGGAGGAGTGATAATTAAAATCACGTGACAGGAAAATAGACGGAACACTACAAAATTGATAGTTGAACGCCGATCTCAAACTAATTCAAAGTTAAGAAAAGTTATATTGCAACCCACAAATATACAGAAACAAATGGAAACCGAGAATAAACCACACAATGAAATACCTGAACCAGTTCATCAGTTTGTGAAGCACAAAGAGGAAGTTTGTCTCTTGGAAGAATCCTGATCTGTGCCCCACTATCAGAGGCCATTTGCTTGATTACGCTCCCCCCTTTTCCTAGGAGGCAACCAACTTGGGTGGACAGCACAAGTAATCTAACAACGGTTGAAGCTTTCTCTCCTTCATCTCCTTCGAGCTCTCCTTCAACCATCCTTTCAAAAACAAGGAAAAGAGCCCTCTGAACAGCAGAATTTCCTTTTTCGGCTTGTGAATCTTCAGCAGAAGCAGTGCCCTTAGCTTCCTTATCCTCCTTAACTTCATTGAGTTCCGAATGTTCCTTAACATCCTCAACTCCCTTCTCCTTAACTTCATTGGATTCTGAATCTTCCTTAACATCCTCAACTACCTTCTCCTCCTCCTTAGGTTCCTCGGATTTCGAAGCTTCCTTATCATCCTCAACTCCCATCTCCTCCTTAACTTCCTTTGATTTAAAATCATCCTCGACTCCCTTTTCCTCCGTAACTTCCATTGACTGCAAACCTTCCTTGGATTCTTTCTTCACTTCCATATCATCCACGACTCCCATTTCCACCTTAACTTCCTTGGACTCCTCCTTCACTTCCACATCATCCTCCACTCCCTTTTCCTCCTTAATTTCCATATGAACCGTATCCTTGTTACTCTCAGTCTCTATCTTATCGTTCTCTTTCACATCACCACCCTCATTAACCCCATTATTATTATTCTCCCCATCCTCTTTAATTTGTTCTCCATTCACTTCTACTACTTCTTTCTCAGGACCTACTATAACAATAACTCTCTCATCATCACCAGGAACAGGCTCTTCAACTCTAACTTTAGCACCAGTAACTTGTCGAATTTGTGACACAATGGTACCGCCTTTCCCAATTACACTACCCGATTTCGAAACAGGACATAACACACGGAAAACAATACTACCAGGTGCGATTTTCAATGGTTGTAATGGTGGATAATATCCTTGTGTCTTTTGCCACTTCCCTTTTCCATTTTGATCGTTCCGATCATGCGGTCTCTTCGACGGCGTCACGGAGAATGACATAGTAACTAAGAATTAATGTACCAAGTCCTACAATGTGATAATCAAAATACAGAATGTACGAATTAGGGTTTTAGGAATACGTAGATTTCCGATAAAAAACTGAATAACGAGTCAGAGTAGAAAACATGGATTCTAGAATGTGATGAAGTGATGAGTTAGAGGAAGTGAAACATACCTTTGCAGAAACAGAGAATTTGTGCTCTTCTTTTTGGGGAAATCAGACAGAGAGAGGATTAGGGTTTTTAGGGAAAGCGTAGAAACATAAACAAGGAAAAATTTGAAGGAGTCTAGTGGTAACGATGTAATTTATATGATTGTTAGGGTCTAATAGTCTAGGATTTTAATCATGTTGGATTTCAGTATTAGCTGTCGGACACGTCTATCGTTTTTGATGATTTTCGCTATACCTCATGTCAAGGATCCAACCGTTAAAGCATCACAACATGGCAGAGAATTGGGCCGTTCGGGATGGTATGCGGTGGGCTTTGGATTGTGGCGTGAGGAATTTCCTGTTTAGTCCAGAAAACCCGACCGGGGTTAACCTGTAGTCCAGCGGTAAAAAATAAAATAACCGGAGGTCCAAAAAAGTTTTAAAAACTTAAAAGTACTTAACTACCCTTCTTCATTCTTCTTCTCATCGTTTTCATTTACAGACGACAGATGAAACTCCTTCTTCCTTCTTCACAATCAACAACATCAACAATAAAATCAACACCAATAAAAAATCATCTCTAAAAATCGATCAATCTTCTTCAGCAAACCCTAACTTCATTATCAGCAACCCTAACTCTAATCTTGTTCATCAGCAACCCTAAAACGGTTACCAAAAGGGAGATTAAACGAACAATTAGAGAAGTAATTATAGAAGAAACTTCTTCACCAGCAAAAACCCAAAAGAAAACTACCGTCGATTCACCAACAGCAAAAACCAAAGAAAAACCCACTGCAAGTTCACCAACAGTAAGAAGTATGACAAAATCTATTGAATCTGTTACTCCTTCACCAACAAAAACGACGATACTCCTTCAACATAAGCAAAAGGAAAGAAATCAATTGTACCCTTGAAAAAAGGTAAACATCTATTCAAAATCTTTAGACTACATACCAATATGTAGTGTTGGTAGATTTGCAAAATGTGGAAAATCTGTTATGTTTTGTTGTGTTTGATATGAATATGTAGTGATTGCTCATACATGCAGAGGTTGATGGCATAACTATACGATCTTTGTTACGCAGCAGACCATCGGTATAAGAAAATCTGTCATATCATTGTTGTGTTACTTGAATTACATATCAATATTACTCTTATATATATTCTTAATTCTTAATGTTGATACATATCAATATGTAGTGATTTCTTAATGCTTAATTCTTGAGCTTAATTATGTACTGATACGTACTATATGAACCCTTAGTTCATGCTTGAAAAAGTGTGATTTTTAGATGCACCAGTTTATCATGATATGTACTTAGGGAAAGAGTAATTTTTAGATGCAGTACATACCATCATGTATGCAAAAATTCTAGTTTATGCTTACATATCTATATGTACTGGATAAACCCTTGTACCTATATGCTTATATACCAACAAAAAACATGTTATATGTGTTTATGAAAATGAAAAGGATACTTTTATGAAAATGAAAATGTGAAGCTTTACCAACTGTTTTCTAGGTTCAGAAGTTGTGGATTTTATGTCTAGAGGACCAACACATGGAAAGAAATGAGAAACATGGTCAATCTTGAAACGTGGTACGTTTTTTCACTTTAAATTGTAATGCATCTGTTGTTAAGTTGTGTTGTGTATATAATGCATCCTCTCGATCCTTATATTGAATCTGTTTTGTTCCTCTCAGTGATTCTTCGTAATTTTGATGATTCATTGCCTGAAAATTTGTGGTGGTTTATCATTATTACTCATATGATTTTGCTGATTTATGCAGTAGTTTATTCTTAAATTTTAAGTTCATGCTATATCTGATAAATATAGGTTACTTTGTACTAGAGTTAAAAGCTTGAGGACATATTAATACGAATATGTATTAGTGCAAATCAATATGCAGTGTTCTCAAATAGATTACATATATTGTTGAAAGTACGTATTCGTCAGTACATATCACCATGTTCTTGTTACTTCGTTTTCTTATGTAATAATCTTGTTGATTATACAACTAATATGAAAGAAAAATCCATATGTACTGGTAAAAACTGCAGTACATATTTCTTTTTAATTCTTATGATTCATTGCCTGAAAATTCGTGCTGGTTTATCATTATTACTCACATCATTTTTGTTGATTGACACAGTACATGTCATTATGTACTGTATAAACCCCTATATAAGCTGATATGTACTTGATGGGAGCAGTAGATACATATATGTATTGCATCAATTTGTGCACTACATGTCAATGTATACTGTATAAACCCTAGTATGAACAAATATGTACCATTATTATGATACCACAGTAGATACTGATATGTACTGGTTGAAAGCAGTAGCTATGATATGTACTACATGAAAGCAGTCAGCCATATTTCCCATGTACTGCATAACTAGTTATCTATATAGATCGACCGTTTTTTTACGATAATATGAAATAGCAGTGCGTATTTTGTTTGATTTTACATTGCTTTGTAATTTATATGTCGTTGTTTCTCTTTTTCGCACATGTCATCAGATGATAAAACATGTCGTATGTGGGATGCTATAGGTACTCATAGTTTAGTCCACAGATTTATCTTCCAAGACCTATTGATCTTGCAGCTGGTGATTTTGTACTAGGCGCTCGGAATTGCTAACTTGGGGGATTATGCTAACTCACTGCAGGAAAAGAGCAATTGCCCCTCATCAAGCACTTTTCTGCAGAGCCATCGAATATTATGGTGTGCTTACAATGCCAACACACTGTTTTTGTCACCAGAAAAAATTTGAATCCATTTTATGAAAACTTTCCCTAAAGTAGATTTTAGTTGGCATTACTTATAAGTTCGGAATTTTAAAATCTTATAATGTAAATGATGAAGTATGTTCATCTATCAGAATCTATTTTTTTTAAAAAAAAAACTTGTAATCGCTCTTTCGGATTCAATGCAAATGTCATGCTTTTTATTTGCAGTTTTTTTTTCTTAACCATTATTTGCAGTGTTATATTGTCGTTCTATACTGTCATTATGAAGACTGAAAAATAAGTAAGAAGCATTGAATACCTACAGTACATATTTGCATGTAATGTAAAAAATGACACACATAAGAAAATTGGAACTTTATACTCAGAATTTTTTTAGAACAGAAAGGACTACAAAAAAATATCATAAACTAGGTATTGTTAAAAATGATCAGCAGTTTTTCATTAACAAAATCAAAAGATAATGCACAATCTGCAGCATGGAAGAGGAGAAAAAGGCATAAAATTATCCCTTATACGAGGTCTTAGCCAGACCCTGCAAAAGATCTCCTTTAACAACGACTAATAGGAAGAAAATAAACAAAAATGACGATTTTACTAACAATATACATCCTCCCTGGAAACTTATCAAGTACTACAAGTTCAAGTCTATTATTAATTCTATTAAAAATAAGAAATTCCGTTGGATGAGCCTTTTTTTGGAGTGTGAGGATCTGGTTTAGCATATTCTAGAGTTATATCTTAAAATGTGGTTGCACAATTCACCGCCACGCAACACCTCTTTCTCCATAAGATGACACGCGTCAGGTGAATAGTATGCCGGGTAAGCAAGCTGTCAAGCCCGGCGTGTGATTTTCTCTGCGCAAACCCGGAGTGTGATATGTTGTCGTCAACAAAGTACCTAATCTGATGAAGATTTATTTGAAAGAAACTTGTCATAAAATTCAAATAGAAACAGAAAATTGCAGTACATAGATACATGTGAAGAAAATAAGAATTGAAAGCCTAGTACATATTAATATGTACTAAGACATATTGATATGTATTAAGTAAAAACCTATAAAATACCGATATATATTTAGCTAAAACCTACTAGTTATCAGAGTACATATACATATGTACTGTGAAAAAAATATACTGAATTGTCAAAACATAATATGTACTCTATATATGGAGATGTACTTCCAAAACCTTGCAAAGATAGTGCCTTTATCTCCATGCTTGCCCCTTCTTATGCATATTTGTTAGTCATTTCCCTGCAGTCCATCAAACGCATAGTTCATTTCCATTCCGATACATCAAAATATGTACTCAATTGAAAAAACAAAAACGGCATATTAGATTTATAAACTTAGAGATCTTAGACAAAAATGGATACTATTGTAGATGCACAACAAACATATTACTTTCATTATATATCACATATGTACTGTTGGATAATGGAAAAATGAAAATTCGCTCAGTACTTTATTATGTCTCTCAACTATTCCTAGTGAAAAAATATTTTGACTAAAATTAGTCTAGCAAGCTTGCACCACTGAGCGCATCCATTTCTGTAATAGATTTGACAGGAAGCTCTTGTAAACATAGTACTAATACGTTAAATATAAACAAAGGGTTCAAATAACTGACTTACGGTGGACAGTACTCACGTAATTGGAATGAATGTACACAAAGTTCATTTTAACTTGGTACATATGCTTGAGTGCGCTACTGCATTACCATAAAATTTATGATTTAGCCATCGTTGTTCAAGAATTACGAAGGATAAAACTCAACCAAACTGATTTTCCTTAATACTAAAAGCTGCAAACATGAGACAAAGATGAATATTCCGTCATACTAAAAGCTGCAAATATGATTTTCCTTCATATTATACCAGTAGTTGAGTAACCAATAGGATCTTGATCCATTCAGTTAAATAAATTTCTTGTTTACGAGGGGGCGTTGCCCCCTCGACCCCCGTTAAGAAGTCTTAATTATATATTTACTCTTGGATACGTACCACAAATCTAGTTATGTATGATTCAGCAGTACATATTGATATGTACTGAAGGATAAAGTGTATGATCGATCCCACAGTACATACCGATATGTACTAAAACAAAACTCAGCCAACTACAATACATATTTATATGTACCAAGTGAAAACCCACTAAAAACGTAACTCAACCAACTACATTACATATTGATATGTACCAAGTGAAACCAAGTATATACCGATATGTACTGAGTGAAACCCTAGTAGATTGATCAATGTATTATTTGATCCAAAAGACCTGATAATTCCCAAAAGTATGCTTCAATAATACTAGTTTTGGGGTTACATATTCAATGACAAAATTTGTAGTGACAAAATACGAATATGTATTAACGAAAATGCTATGAAAATCAATTTCAGGTAAACATTACCCTAATGATATGATTGCCTATGATACAAAATGAGATGCTCTTAAAACGGAAAAATCTACCCTACAGTACAAAATGTCAAGATCAATTTGTACCTCTTGCGAGTCTCGGGTTTCCTTTGCAGCAGTACATATTGATTTGTACATAGTGAAACCCTAGAACATATTCACATGTACAGAGTGAAAACCTAGTACATATTGATATGTAGCGATTAAAAACTTAGTAAATATCCCCCGTATTGTTGGATAACCACATATTCACATGTACAAAGTGAAAACCCTAGTACATATTCACATGTACAGAGTGAAAACCTAGTACATGTTGATATGTAGCGATTAGATACTTACAGGAAAAAAAAGATTCATGTTGATATGTAGCGATTAGATACTTACAGGCAAAAAAAGTTTCATATTTTTAGCATCTTAAATCCAAAGCTACAAGGGTGCAGCCAACTGAAGAGATGCTGAAACTAAGATTAAAATCATCTGAGTTCCGTATCTTCACTAACCCATTCGATTCGTCTTCCAAAGAAGCCTCATTCCTGAAAACTGGCAAATCAACGCATTGATATATACTGTGTAAAAACCTAATAGGCATTGATATGTACTGCATAAAAAGCTAGCAGACATTAATATGTACTAAGTGAAAACCTAGTACGTCTCGATATGTACTGCATAAAAACACAAAAAATAGGTGTTAAAGCGCGAGGCGACTTTTTAAAACCATGGCTTGCACCACTAATCTAACATGCTGATTAAAGGTAATTCTAGTTAACTAGTGATTTTCCAAGCAAACTAATAACAAATTCACCATATGAGACTTATAATGAGTAACATACACACGAATGTCTAAGGTATAAGTCATATTCAACCCTTTAGCCTTAAAAGCAACGCACAATTAAAATTTTGAGCCTAGTAATATCTAAGGTATACAATACCACTGCAAGAAACATCAAACGAACATGAAAAGGCTATTGAACGCATTAAAATCTCAAAAAGGAATCCACTTGTATTCTAATATGATGATACTTCCAATTTACTTCGGTATTCCACTCAATCCCTCGCAAGAGGCAGAGCAAACTAGTCTAGTGATGGTATAAAAATCAAATATTGAGCCTGGTCATGTAAACTGATCCAAATTATAATACATAACACAAACCAAAAAA
Organism: Papaver somniferum; assembly: GCF_003573695.1. NCBI lineage: Eukaryota > Viridiplantae > Streptophyta > Magnoliopsida > Ranunculales > Papaveraceae > Papaver > Papaver somniferum. The sequence continues at coordinate 12,119,569 of NW_020621936.1, read as the reverse complement.
CTTAAAAAAGCAAAACTATTGAAGATAGTAAAAGCAGGTCACCTGAAAGATATCAGCAAAACTCTTTTGCTTACCGGCAAGTCCTTCTAACCTAGAGAACCCAATGAGTCCATTACAATCACTCCCATGGAAGAACCTTTTATCGATTTCAGTATCAAATTCATTCAAAACAAGTAGATCCAATTCAATTAAAACAAGGTATGAATCTATGAATCACAAAAAGATAGAAAAAAAACAGATCCAATTCGATTAAAACTCATAAATAAAATAGAAATTAAGAACAAAAAAAATCAGATTTGATGAGATAAAACCTAACTTACCATAATAACGATTTGAAAAACCTAACGAAAATCGCCATCAACACAGAATAGATCGAGAAATCGTCATCATCAGAGAAGAGATCGAGAACTTTGTTTGTATAGAACTGAAGTATATCATCTCTATCGGTATTATACACAAAGGGTGATTTCGGCATTTAAGAAAAGGCAGCATAACGTCTCGCATGTTTTATGGACGACCGAGTAAAGAATCTGGTCCAAAAACATGTTTTTGGACCAGCGATTAAATTTATTTTATTACTGGACCACACACTAAGCGGTTCTTCTAAAACTGGATTAACCAGTAATTCCTAGTTGTGGCATTCAATTTGCACAAACGAAATGCTTTAAAGGTTTGTGATGTTTTGTTTAAAAATACTAGCCCTTAACCCGTGCCGTAACAGCACGGGCCACGATGTTGGTTCATTTTTAATATATCGTCTACTTATCAACTCCTTATGATTTAATATGGGTTTGTCATAAAAATAGTCGAGATTTTCTTCTCTTTTTTTCTTGTTTTTTCCTTTAATATTTTACCGCCGGAGATTTGCTCAAACAAAAGAAATATAATCTTAACTTCTAGACAATTTTTTATTTAGGTTCATTGCTTATAATGAGATAATGCTCTACATGAACATGGAAGTTTAAATATTTTTTGGAGATATGTCGTCAGCAACGCTCATCTCAGTGAAATCAACTAATCAATATCGTCCATAAAAGTCTCCCCGTGCTCCTATTTCGCTCCAGCTGACTCATTTATCATGGTCATGCTATCGATCCTCCAAATAGGCAGAGAATAATATTTTTCTGCATCGAACAGATGATACAAACTCTCCAATGTGACATGATTTTTCTGTAATTTTTCAACACCCATCAGATGACAATGTTTAAAATGTGTACCAATTACCTTTTCGAAGGGATTGTATATATGCAAACCTCTGCCATTAAATCTTCAACAAAGTATTGTGCCCAACTGTTCGTCTTAACGAAGGCTTTGGTAACTTCAAAAGTCTTGGAAATTTTGTCACTTCCATATGTTCCTACCTTCACTTGGAATACAATCTGGCGACACATTACCTCATAAAGAACCTTGAACACATATTGTACTCCCTGATCCTATCTCAAATTTATAGGTTGTCAATAGATCCGTTACCAAAAGTTGACATCTTCTACATTGAATATTTATAAAAAAAAATTATGGTATTGTGGATCGTTGCTTTCTAAGATTTTAGTTTTCAAAATTGGTCTCTTAAAGTCCCACGGATTTCTAAGTTTATATATCATGTTTGTTTTTAACATTTTAGTTAGCCATATTATGTTTGTTACTAACTTTAAACTTGATGTCATCTTCTACTGTGAACTTTATGTGATTTCAGAATCGAAATAGTTATACCTCTTTCATTCGTATCAAGTAATCCATCGTATATCCCAACAATTCTTCTACAACAATTCCTTTCTTTTGCCGTTTCCGGACCATCAGTAGCCATTATTATCAAATGCAATCTATCTAATTTTTGTTGATGTTATGTATTTGTAATGTTCATTTTCTTAAATAAATAGATTGTTGAAAAACTAAAAAAGAAAAAAAACATAAGTATTTCATCGGGTCTAAGTTATTATATCCAAAATACTCCGGACACTGCTTCTGGTGCCTTGTTTCCTCAAATTCATCGTTGCATTCTAGACAGTACATGCAACACTAATCATTTGCGAAGTGAGCTATTTGCGCAAGTGTGGTCAATGTATCCCTTACCTGTAATAATGATAACAACACGTCAATTTTTTTCAAGGCGTCCAGTTGTAAATGGTATGAATCTAATGGATTTGAATTGTACCTCAATCTTAGATATCACCTTCTTCTCACATAACATAGCAATTGAGGATGGACAAATCTTGAGCACTCTTTACATAGGCAGAGTTAGCCAAATTATGTTTTGAAATTGTCTTACGTGGAAATTATTATTAATCCATATTTTAGTCTGCTCCTATCGAAGCCGATCTAATTAGTCCTATAGAAAGTTAATCTTAAATTTTTGACCTTATTTCTTGACCAAATTATTGAAGTATTCTCAGTCATGTTCTGCTTTGTGTGATCTACCCATCTGTATCTACTCTACCTTCTAACCCAGTGAATGAAACCTATACATATTGATCCGTATTTGATATTTGATTTGTAATCAAGAGGTCGCATGATTTGAGAATGTAAAATATAAAAAGTATTCTATAAACATCGGAGGTGAAATTTAGATTTATGATTTAGAGTTTTTTATGATGATTTTGATGAACAAATAAATATTTTCAAATATTTGTTGTCTTTGTAGGTAGTTGTCGCGAAACAACTCGACATTGATGGTCTTTCAGGAAAAAAATGTAATAGTACTTGAGAGAGCGATAATGTTCTCTTACGCGGGCACACCAATTGCCTTTATATAATACGGGTACCGTTTTGGTGATCCAACAGTCATGATCATATTGTCTTATACGTTCTGGTATCATCCTCGAAATATTTGATTTTTGTCCTTATCAATGATGCTAAAAACAACCAATTACATCTTTCACAATACAATGTTGCATGTTTTGTGAAGATTTTTTTTTACTTGGTCAATAAAACTCACTAAAAAGCAAAAACTAGTATTATCCACTACTATTACCAACACCCACCACCATAAAAACCATCCACTTCCACTATTTCTTCCACCAATAGTAATGTTACCGCCTCCACCATTCACAAACACCCGCCACCGTTTATACTAACCCTACTTCCACTACCACCATTAGAATTAATATAGCTTTTAGTACAATTATTTATTAATAAAATTATGTATTTATGTTAGATTATTAAAGGGACATTTATAATAGAAATTTAATTAATCATTATGAACAATCAATGTGACACTAATCAATAAAGTATTTAAAAATGGTTAAGTTAAACAAACCCCAGCGATAAATTTATCTTTGCCAAGGACAAATCCTGACCATTCTTTACATAGACAAATTGATAATAAATAATTTCTTATGTTCTGATCTTGATTCGTGTCGTTCGTTTAGTTATTACATAACATGGCAATTGATTGCACCAATTTTTTAAAATGGACATGTGTTTTATCGAATTTATTTTAACATTAGAATGATCAACCACGTTTTATACTTTATAATATAACATTACATATTTTGTGGCATTACAAAATTAGCATGATATGTTTTTGTTCACCAATACCCTCCACCACCATAAAACCATATGAATCCATTTTTTTTATCCACCACCACCTAGTGGCAGAGCCAAGGGTTGACTAACCTGGCTCTAACCCCTTAAATTTTTAATAACTACATGAATTTTTTAGTTTATTTTATAAATAGTATTTTGTCCATATATATTTATGGTTTAGTCCAACAAAGTTTACATGTGTTCTTTTTTTTTTAAGAATATGCCTCCCCAATGTCAATTTTTGACTCCATCACTGCCGCCCACCCCATGTAGGTTCTTGGACGCAATTCTAATTTTCAATTACAAATGCCATGTATGAGGTTTAGATTGAACAAAATGTCGTCAATTGATTGGTTTCATTATTTTTTTTCCGTGTATATATTCTTTTTTGTATTGCAATCAATTTTATTTGAACATTAAAAAATCACGATTTATACGATATAGTACCAAAGATAACAGGGGTACCATTTGGGTGATCCAACTACGATCATGAAAATATTATCTTGTATGATATCATCCCAGAAATATATGGTACCTTCCTTTATCAAAAGTGTTAAAAACAACCAACCACATCTTCCACACTACGATGTTATCGATGTTGTAACGACAACATAAAATTAATATTGCCCATCACTACTCACAGCACTCACCGTCACTACTTCTTCCACCACAAACCAGGGGCGAAGCCAGGATTTTGAGGAAAGAGGGAGAAAAAACTCTTGGCAAGTTGGGTACATGTGAAAAATGGACTTTGTATCGGATTTTATGATAAAAGAAAAAAAATAAATATAATTGTGCTTGGTGCCGCCCTTAACCACCACTAATCTTTCGGCCTCCACCTCTTTTACTACTCATTGTCGCCAAAAATGTCTATTGATATTATTTATCAAAATTACTTATTAATACAAATACATATTATAATTAATTAAGAAAATATTTATAATTAAAAAATGATTAGTCATTTATTATGAGCAATTAGTGAAACACATATTAATAAAACACTTTATAATGAATAGATTATTTATTATGTGCAATTAGTGAAATACTAATTAATAAAGCAATTATGATATTTAAGTTGAACAAACCACCACCATTGATTTATCTTTTCTATTAATTCCAACCAAAGTGGAATACTGGTTAGAGGCCACTCTTATGACACAATGGGTCATGAGTTCGAACCTCCCCGTTATAATTTTTGAAAATCCATATCTTGGTTTGAGTATTCATTTTTCATTCATAATATTGGAATTAATGCCACGCGTGCGAGTTGTAGGAGGTGGTCAGGAGAACCACAACCCTTAACTTATCTTTGTCTGGACAAATCCTGACCACCATTAACACAAGCTAACTTATCCTAACTTTGTTTTGTACTAATGATTTGTGCTTTATCTCTTCTTTTCGAACAGGTGGTGGTCTTCCAACATCACTATAGGGAGGGGATTTCGGAGCTCATATTTTGTTCGCAAAAAAAAATAAAAAAATTGCTAACGGATGTATATTGAATGTACGAGTGCATAATCCCCTCATTTCTGTACAAAATATTTTGCTTGGTGATACAACGGAGAGAGCCTTCCGTAGATCTGTAAGGTTCATTTTGTTTTCTGTTGTAATATATATTGTTTATTACCAACAAAAATAAAAAAAAAAAAGAAACATCAAAGCATCTATAACAATGGGTGCTAAAAAAATTACATGAAAAAATTATTTTGGATTATAATTTTCTTTTTCTTTTCTAAATATTAATTATTGGATAAAGAGTATTACATTAACTAGTTGGAAGCCTAACAAGTTAAGCTCCAACAACATACTACTACATTAATTGAACAGGTTGTTGTGCTAACCTACCAGCCAGCCTCATGGGTAACCTATCCAAAGGAGCCGAAGCGGATGGGGGCTGAGATTGTGTCACAAGGGGGCAAGCTAACTCTACCTTCCATGTTAATTCCTGCAATATTACGTCATTGGGGGCTCGAACCTGGGACCTTCTGGAGCGCATGAAACTTTTTGGAAAACGGGATGACCAGCTGAGCTAGGTGCCCGTTCTTTTATGATAGGCTAAAGACGGACCCAGACCCTTACCCAAATCCAGCCAGTTGGACTAGTCCCACTGCTAAACCCAACCCCGCCAAACCCCTCTATACAACAAATTTAAATACAAGTCTCTACTACGGTGGAGATCGAACCCCTAACTTTCTCCTTACTGGAATTGATGGGATACTGGGCCTACTGGCCGGTTTGGATATAGGTAGGTGGATCAATAGGGGTTATAAAAATTTAAGTGGACCAAAAAAATATGTTAGGGGAAGGTAAAACAATGTAAAATTTACCTTAATATCCTTGACCTAATTAGAATTAAAAGTAGCCTTCATTTCATAAAATCAGTTTAACCTAAATCAAATCACTTTAACCAAAAAATTAAACCTTTTTTCTTTTTATCCACTCCTTCATCTTCTATCAATTCTCTCAAAATCATCATCGTTTAATCTCCTAGAAAAATGAATGATCTGCAATAATTAAATATGAAACCTGAAGCAACTATCAATCCCAAAATTAACCGGTCAACTGAAAAAAGGTAATTGAAAAGTTGCAACCAGTGAACTCGTTGAAGAGATCAATAAAACTGTTGAAAAAAAACCATCAATGGCGAGAAAAGGACAGAAAGTGATGATCTAAATTCAATCACATTGCTTTATTTTGTCATATGATTGGTATATTAAGTCAAAACATTGAAAATAGTGATTTTTCAGGGTTCTAGTCATAATAGTCGATTTTTCACTCACCATGACGACATTTGATATTTATCATAAGTCGTCATGAAAGTTGGATGACGGTGTACTGAACCCTATACAATTAGCAGATCAGAGAATGAAGAATAAGAGTAACCACTGCAATTGCAGCCTAAACATAAAGTTATTTGATTATTCATGAGAGAAGGGATGTTCCTCTTACATATTTAATACCGGGTAACAGACCCGGACATTCTACCCACCGAGAACGTGCCATCTGGCAGACTAATATCCACTCAATCTCTTCTCTCGCACACAGACAAGGAATTATAAAGCAGACAGAATTTAAGCTAAGGGATACCAAAGTACAGGGCACCCACTCTAAACCCAAAGGCTAAAGACTACTCCAACACAGGTCCATGATAATACTCCCGCCATGAAAGCATCATTGTCCTCAATGATGGAAATCAAGGAAATAAGCAGAAATAGTTGAAGTGTCTTCCCAAGTTGCATCCTCCACAGAAGAGTTGGTCCACTGAATGAGTAATTGCCTAATTGAGGAATCTGCACACCATTTCTGAGGATATGTCGAGTGTCCAAGACGGCAACTGGATCAACAAACACTTGTCTTTCATGATCAACCAGAAAAAGTTGTAGAGATGGAGTGTAAGAGAGGCCAATTTGTTTCTTCAGTTTTTTTTTTTTTTTGATGCAAAAACATATTTTATAAATTAAGTTTGTTTACATAACTTAGATTAACAGACTAACTGATCATCCCTGATTGCATTATAGAACTTGTCTGGGATGTTAACATAGTAATCCAAGGACAACCTATTAGATCTAGTCGTTTTAGCAATTACATGAGCAGCATTATTAGTTGATCTTTTAACATGGTTGAACTTTACACAAGAAACATAAAAGAGCAAATGCCTTATTTCATCTACTGCACCTTGGTTCATCCAGTGAACTGAAGGATTGGCATGCTTGATATAGTTAATTACATTAAGACAGTCACTTTCCAACACTACTTCCTTTAATTTGCATTGTCCAGCCCATAAGATAGCTTCTTTCATGGCTAGACACTCCGCCTGTTCTGGGTCTACTCCTCCATCGAAGTGCCTGCACCTGATTCAAAGACAATTCCCTGTAGAATCTCGAATTAGTAAACCGATTCCAAAAGTGTTGGTATGATAATCAAAAGCAGCATCCATATTTATTTTGAATTCCCTGTCTTGTGGTGGAGACCAAGCTTCCTTCTGTTTTTTTATTTTAAAATCTACCACAGGAGAACATTGCTTGAGCATGTTATTAATCGAATAAGATGTGCAAAGTAAGTTTTGATTTTTATTTTCAAACAGCTTTGAACATCTGTTCTTCCAAATAAACCAAGCAGTGATCATAAGCTTCAACATTCAATAAGCTCTATCTTGGTTATTCGAGCTAGATTGAGTCTGAAACCAACTAGAAATTCAATCAGAAACTTGTACTTGTTGTTGTTGAAGTACTGCCACATTTATATTCATTGATAAACAAACAAATCTTGAATGATCGCAGTCAAGTAATAAATGTTGCAGTATTTCTTATGTTTGGGAACATAGGGCATATTATCTCTAAATTAGGATTACAACTGTGAAGTTTGACTCTAGTCGGTACTATTCCTTTAAGGCACTTCCATATAAACAACTTAACTTTATATGGAGCACCAGATCTCCACTATCCTTTCCAGTTGATACCTGAAGTTGACCTATCATTGCGATGCATGTTAGATAGAGCTTTATATGTTGTTTTAACCGAGAATTCTCTGTTCCTACTTGGTTCCCATATAAGCTTATCAGTTCCTTGTTGTACAAAGTTCATTTGAAAGATCATTTTTGCAATATTTTCTGGGAATAGATCACAGACTAATTGTGTATTCCATCTTCTTGGATTATCCAGCATCGGGTCAGATACTAGTACAATTCTAGCTGGTTCTCGAAAAGTATCTTTCGGGGTTGGTGGTGAATTTAAACCCCTTACCCATTTATCATACGACACTAAAATTTTGTTTCCACTTCTAACATCCCATCCGTGAAACATTCTTACATAATGAAGACCAACCTCCAGACCCTTCCAAATCCAAGAAGAAATATAGGGAGAGTCTTGAAGATGCAGAAAATTGCAATGAGGAGAATACTTTGATTTCATAAGCTGAACCCAAGGTTTGTCCTCCTCTGTGCACAACCTCCAATCTATCTTAGTTATTAAATCTACATTAAATTGCTCTAAGTTCCTAAATGACAGGCCGTCTTCATCTTTAGAAACACACATAGAATTCCATGCAACAAGATTTAGTCCTCTGTTAGATTTATGGACCCACCAAAACCTTCTTTGAGCTGAATCTAGTTTTCTAATGAGTTTTTTTGGAAGCTTGAAATTGCTCATATAATGGGTAGGTATAGAGTTCAGAACCGACTTAACCAAAGTGGATTGTGTTGCTTGGTTAAGAGTTTTGGAACACCAACCTTGGAATATTTTTTCATAAGAATTTTGGATGAAGCTAAAAGATTGCTGCATTGATTTCCCCAAAAGAATAGGTAAACCTAAGTACTTATCTGAAGTACAAAGTTGTTTAACCCCAAGTTCCTGTGTGATAGATATCTTAGCATTATGTGTAAGGTCTCACGTAACATAAGCTGAAGATTTCGAAAAATTAATTAGTTGTACTGAGACATTACTGAAATTATGCAAGTATAACTTAACCTGCTCAATGCTTTTACTATCAGCTTGAAAGAATAGAATGCAGCCATCTGCGAATAGAAGGTGATTTATAGAAATTGAATTCTTCACCACCTGAATTCCACGCAACAAATTCTGAGCCTCTGCATTTATCAAGGATCTAACTAGGTATTCCATTGATATAATGAAGAGGTAAGGGGATATTGGATCCCCTTTCCTCAGACCTCTCGATGGAATATAGAACTTGCAATTACTACCATTTAAACGTATTGAGACAGTTGTTGTCGAAATACACTGATATATGATAGTACGCCATTTTTCACAGAATCCCAAAGACAACAACATTTTGTCAACAAACACCTATTCTACTTTATAAAAGGCCTTCGACATGTCTAATTTAAGTGCCATTAATTCTTGCTTTTTCTTAGATTTCTTCATGGAGTGAATTAACTCATATGCCATTACAATATTGTCATTAATATACCTCCTTGGGACATAAACAGCTTGTGTTAGTGAGATTATCTTCCCCATTAGTGGTTTCATTCTTGTTACCATCAACTTAAAAATAATTTTGTAAGTGATATTACAAAGGCCAATTGGCCTGTAATCACTTGGTGTCGGATGATGATGAGTTTTTGGTATCAGAAAAGTAACAGTTTGGTTTATAGAACAAGGCATTGTTTTATTAATGAAGAATTGTTGCACTAATTGCACTATGTCATTACCCATTGTTGCCCATTGTGATAAGTAGAATCCTATCTGGAAACCATCAGGTCCTGGTGAATTCCAACTAGGCATACTTTTTAGAACATTTAGGATTTCTTCTTCTGTAGGCAATGATACTAAAGAATCATTCTCCTCTTGTGTAATAATTGGGGAAATGATGTCAAAAGTATGTTCCGAAAAAACAGGATTAGTTGACTTGGCAATGGAAGAAAAATGGTTGATAAGAATATTCTGAAGGTCATTGTAGGAATGATGCCATTGACCATGTTCATCTCTAAGAGCTGAGATACGGTTCCTTGCTTTCCTTCTATTTGCCAGAGTATGAAAATGGGATGTATTATTATCAGAATCTCTTCAGCAATTATCTCTTGATTATTGATGCCAAAAATCTGCTTCCACCTTTTCCCAATGATTTAACCTTTGAATAATGTGATGTATCTTATTCGAGATATCCTCACTATATGGTTGTGCTTGGAGAGTGGATAACTGATCTCTTAAATTCTTGACATGGAAATCTATGCGCCCAAAATACTCTCTATTCCATCTAGGGAGCTTACCCTAGTCAGACAGAGTTTCTGCGATAAATTATGATTGTTAGACACCGCCCAAGCATTTGATATGACATCAGAACAGTTTAAATCCTTAATCCAGCATCTATAGAATTTTCACACATTCCTAGGTTTAAATGATTCTGTCTCTGTGATTAAAAGTAAAGGGCAATGATCAGAACCTAAGAATGGGAGATGGAGAACTTTGGAGTCTGGGTAATCTCTGATCCAATTCGAGTTATGAAGGACTAAATCTATTCTTGCTCTTTTGTACCCCTTTCCATTAAATTTGTTTGACCATGTATGCCTTGAACTGGTAAACCCCATATCCATTAGACCTGTACTGTTAATAATATTACAAATCCAATAGTCCAGAGAGGCAACACCAATTGATGCATCTTCTGCTGAGATATGAACATTGAGGTCTCCCATTACAATCCATGGTTGAAATTTTTTTCACCGAGATCCTTTAAGAATTCCCATTGTTGTTTCTTCAAATCATGTTGTGTTGACCCATAAACATAGGAAAGAAGACATTCTTGTTTTGAGGAATTTGAAGTAATGATAATGTGAACCATATTATCTTTACTACAAATTATGTCACAATGAAATCCATCATTCCAAAGAAGAGCTAAACCCCCAAATAATCCAATAGAACTAACAAAGTGGGAATTTTGATAATTTAAAGGCGAAGTTAAATATTTTGCTCTAAGAGCTCCACATTTAGTTTCCACGAGGAAAATGATATCTGGATTATGTATTCTAATAATATCTTTTAGATGATCTCTGGTTTCTTTACCAGCTAAACCTTAGACATTCCATGACACAATCTTCATAGTGTTAAGAAAGAAAGTTGTTCCTGATAAAATTCTAGGAAATGATATTGAACCAGCAAAATAGATCTGAAGCAATAAGATTTGAAATGGAAAATGGATATTGTGTAAATTTAAGATGAGAAGAGGAATTACCTGGCCATTAGTGCTTGAAGAGATTGTTTTGCGTCTTTTAGAATGGTTTTGCTCTGAAACAGTTCCATGAAATGAGGTATGAGTTAGGAGATGGAGAAAACTCATCATGACTAACACGTTCATTGCCAGAGACATCCACAATATATCTAGAAGAATGATAACCAGACAAATTATCTTCAATTTGATTAACTAGCTCTTGGAGAGGTTCCTTAAAAGCTTGCTCTGGGTGATATGAATCTGGATCTAAATTGCTAGCATTAAAATCATCAAACGATACATCCAATTCACCTAAAGCAATGTAGGATTTTAACAGATCCATATTTGACCCATATCCACCTTCCTGACCCATGGAAGCATTAAAATCCTGTAACTGTTGCTCCACATCACCTTCAGACACATTTCCTAAGATATTACTGCTCCCTAAGTTGTGGTTGAAACCATGATACGTATTTTTAATAGTACTAGGACCACCATACTCAAATGTGATTCTCTTTCCTTATCTATGGACCACTTGACTTGATGTTTTATTGTTATTAATATAAACCTCAATCATACCTTGAGAGTTACATCCAACCACAATTACTGGAGAAGAAGAGGACATATGAATGTTCCTAATGTTGTTGTCTGCACCTTGCTCCTTCAAACTGACTGCATCTTTGGACACTTCTATATTAAATTGCGCCGGAAGAATGTTTTTAGGTGCTGCATGCATGTCTGAGGAACCATCCACTATTACTTTATCTTCAACTCTCTAATGAGAACCAACTTGTTCCATTTCCTTAGAGCTCTGTTCCAGTGAATCAGCTGTTGCATGTTGGTTTACAGGTTTAACCCCTCTTGTATCTAGGTTTGTCCATGATGGAGGATCAAGAATTGAGGTTGATGAGAGATATCCTCTTTGTTGTTGTAAAAGATATGCTGCTATGGTTTCACATTCAAGCTCTTTATAATCTATTGTATAGCAGTAACCACATAAATTAAATGGTTGCTTTTCATAAAACAACCTAATCCAAACTTCCTCCCCTGCAGCATTTTTGATCCAAAAGCCTCTCCTGAGTGGATCTCTGACATCTAATAGAACAAGTGCTTTTTGAACTTTTCCTTTTGGAACTACACAATCAGGTGGATCAAGTTCTCTCACTTCTCCCATTACAGATACTATGCCATTAACAATATTTGGATATGTAAACCCCGACTGCATGTTGTAGAGACGTAACCAAAGAAGTACTTTAGTTAAATCCACTAGACTTTTTGGTATCTGAGGATTCCAAGGCTCCAACACAAGCAAGTCTCCTTCTAGAAACCAGGGTCTAAATTTGAGAACAATATCATATTCGTCCGAAGTGTGAAACTTTATCAGATAGCAGTCATTTTCCTCTCTTTTGATAAAGATGTATTTGCTTTTTGTCCAAAGATTTTTCAATTCTTTGTCAAGTTCACTAACTGTGTAAACCTTAGTGCTATACACCTTGCCTACAAAAAATGAACTTAAACTGCACTGCTCCCTGTAGAATATCTTCTGTTGAAATATCTGGTTCTCTCAAAGCTCTCAATATATCAGTTATCGATGTAAACTCCATTTTCTCTTGGACCTGAACCAGCTCAAAATCCATTGAAAGAGAGCAGAAGTAGTAAAAAAACAACTGGGAGAAAACAACGAGGTAGACGATTAACATAAGTAATCCATTCCCTCTTTTTTGATGGGTGAATGTTCTACACCTGGATGAAAAGTTTTTACATCTACATAATTTAAACTTAGAATTAATTGATAGATGGCTAACTTGCTTCAAAACCTTAAAAAGGAGCCACGGGGAGAATAAACCGATATCAATTAATACTTCATACAGATACACAGAACACAAAGGTGGTAATTGTATCATCGCGTGCCATATGAGAACCAAAAGTAGAGCCATGGAACCGTTAAGCAGAGATTACAAGAAAATTAGGCAAAACCACTCCAATCTTCAAGCAACCTTTCAGCACCGAAGCCAGTACTTAGTGAATAGAGATAACATAATCCATAAATTAGAAAATAAAAAATGATCAAGTATAAAGAAAGTGATTAAATTAACATGCAAGTGGAGAAGTAAATGATCGGAAGTAAGATTTGATTATTCAGAAAAAACGAGTCACTCCGATTTGTTCGCCGAGTTGTTCGCCCGATTCTTCTTTTCTCGCTCCGACATATTATTATTATTTGATAAGATTGATGAGATGCATAGTTCGCTATGAGACATGTCATAGATAATGTCTTGTGTTTCTTCAGCTGAGAAGCATGAAAAACATGATGTATTCTGGTTCCAGCAGGTAACTGCAACTTGTAAGCCAATGTACCAACTTTCTGCGACACTTGGAATGGACCATAATACTTTGCAGACAACTTAAAATTCTTACGCGGAGCCATAGAGGTTTATCTATAAAGCTGAAGTTTAAGATACACCGAGTTACCTACCTCAAAGACTACGTCACATATCTTCTTGTCAGCAAAACCTTTCATTCTCTTGAGCTTTGTGTAATGTGTCCTTCAAAATCTCCAGAACAGTTTCCTTTTGTTTCAAATAAGTCTCAACTGCCTCCACAGAAGTTGTAGTCTGCACTAGAAAATCCAAATGGTGGATGATAGACATACAAATCTTGGAATGGACTCATCATAATACTAGAATGATAATTGGCGTTGTACCACCATTAAGCTAAAGGTATCAATCAAAACCATGTTTAGGATGAAACGCAGTCATGGATCTAAGATATTTCTCTAAACAAGCGTTGACCCTCTCAGTCTGGCCATCTATCTGAGGGTGATATGTTATGCTAAGCTTCAACTTTGTACCCAAGGATTTGAAAAGGTCTTGCCAGAAGTTGCTAGTGAATACATTGTCCCTGTCTGAGTCTATAAAAAAGGGTAGACCATGAATCTTGAAGACATTGTGATGAGTGCTCTAGAAATAGTGATAGTAGTATAAGGATGAGACATCCCACTAAAATGGTTGTACTTAGTTAATCTGTCTAACACTACTAAGATAACAGGCTTCCTCTCACTCTTTGGTAACCCTTCAATGAAATTCATTGAGATATGCTGCCAAGCCTGCTCAGGGACTGGGAGTGGTTGTGAAAGACCAGGAGGATGAGTGTGTTCTCCCTTGTTCATTTGACAAATGTCACAAGAACTAACAAACCAAAAAATATCTTTTTTCATACCATGCCAAAAAAAAATAAGCTTTGGCTCATGTGTAAGTAGCATAAGTACCATAATGACCCCCCACAGCTGAAGAATGGACAAAGGCCATGATAGTTTGTCCAATGTTTTAAATTAGTCTCTCCAATGTACAATCTGTTTTTTTATCTCTGTATACCCTCAACAAGACTGTAATGTGGAACACCATTGTGAGTCACTAGAAGTTGATAAATAAGTGTGTGCACCTTCTCATCTCCTTTCTAGCTTTCTAAAATATCTTGAATCTAAGTTGGTGAAGAAATTGTCACAATATTTCAAGTAGCTTCAGAATGAGGAAGTCTGGAAAGAGCATCAACTACCTTATTGTCTACCTTTTTTTTTATAATGGATTTCATAGTCAAAACCCAACAATTTCATCAACCATTTTTGCTGACACACGATAGTGATTTTCTGTTCCAAGAAAAATCTGATGCTTTGTTGGTCAGTTTTGATGATAAAATGATGACCTTGTAAGTAGTGTCTCCATCTAGTAACAACTTGAACAATGACCAATAATTCTTTCTCATACGTAGAAAGTGCACTAGCTTTAATCCCTAGAGGCTTGTTAAAATAAACAGTTGGTATCCCTTCTTACAACAATAATGCATCGATACCAGTACCAGAAGCATCAGCCTCAAGGAAAAATGGCTTTGTAGAGTAGGTAAAGCAAGAACTGGTGCAGATGGCATTGCTTCCTTAAAAAAGTTAAAAGCAGCAGTAGCCTGAGGTGACCAAGAAAAAACATTTTTCTTTAATGAATCTGTTAGTGGTTTACAAATGGAAACATAACTGTTCACAAATTTTTTGTAATAGCATGTAAGTCTTAGAAATCCTACAATCTATTTAATGTTTTTAGGAATTGGCCATTGTACCACGCAAGAGATTTTAGCAGGGTCAACTACCACCCCTTTAGATGTGATGATATGTCCAAGGTACTCCAATTCTGGTTAAGAAAAACTACACTTGGAAAGATTGGCATAACGCTGGTGTTGTCTAAGGAGTTGTAGAGTAACTTCCAGGTGTTGCACATGTTCCTTTAGGATGGGCTATACACCAAAATACCATCAGAAAACATTAAGATAAATTTTCTTGGATAAGGATAAAAAGATGTCATTCATTAGCGCCTAAACTGTAGAAGGCGCATTAGTGAGGCCAGATAGCATCACTTTAAACTCATAATGGCAATGATGAGTTCTAAAGGCATTTTTGTAAATGTCAGAAAGATGCGCTCGAATCTGATGTTATCAAGATTTAAGATCAATCTTAGTAAAAATGATGGCCTTGTTTAACTCATCAAATAACTCATCTATTACAGGGATTGGAAACTTATCTTTGATAGTTATGTCGTTGAGTTTTTTGTAATCAACAAAGAACCTCCAGGTGTTATCTTTCTTCTTAACCAACATAATGGGAGAAGCAAAGGGACTATGGCTTAGTTGTATGATAACATAAGATAACATTTCTTGCACTAAGTTTTCAACAACAGATTTCTGGATATGATTTTGTGATCTGTGAGGTGGCAAGGTAGATGGTGTATTGACACATCAAAGTAAGAATGAATAAGGTCAGAGATAACCTCAGGAATGTCAGTAGGTGGAGGGGTAGCAGAAACTGAGCATACGTGACCAACAATTTCCATAAGAAGATTTCTTAAAGTAGTCCACTGCAGCACTACTACTCATCATCATAAAAGAAGCTCTGTCCTTAGCCCCAACTAGAGTGATCTTCTTGCCATCATGTTTGAAGATGATGCTTAATTTGGAAAAATTGAATAAGACTCCCCAAGATTTTTTAACCAATCAACACCCAAAACCATGTGATATCCACCCAAAGGAAATAATCTAAGATCTCCAGAAAAATCATGCCCTTGACGCTGCCACTGTAAAGTAGCACATAACCCAAAACTGATTGTCTTATCACCATTGGAAACATTAATAAGTAGATTATCAGTTGGTTGAACAACCAATTTTAAGGACCTAGCTAAGTCAAAATCCAAAAAACTATGGGTACTGCCAATGTCAATAAGTATAAATAATAACATGTTTATGTAGAAAACCAGGAATTATAATAGTATCACTATTGTGATTACCAGTCAGAGCATGTAATGAAATCTCCATGTCACTCTCCACTGGAGAAGCAAGTACTTCATTATTGGAGACCTCCGCTTAATCCTGAACCTTCTTCTGTCCTTTCACCAGCTATCCAAAATAATTGTTGAGTTTTGCATATATGTACCTTCTTATAAACTTCATCACAATTGTGACACAACCCTTTGTCTTTTCGAACCTTCATTTGTTCACGAGTAAGGAGTTTAATGGGAGGGAGGGTGGGACTGGTAGTGGGAGAAGAATGAGGTTGATATTTCTGATTCAGGGGTGGTACTAATAGTGGTATTGAAAGGAATTGTGGTTGGTTTAATTGCCTAGTAGAAGAGAATGATTGTTAAAAAGGTTTTCGAGTTGGTTTAGTATTCTTTTGTGGATCGACCAGAGTTTGATCTTGCATTCTGACAAGAGAAAACACTTGCATAAGAGCAGTAGGTTGGAACATGAGAACAAATGTTATATCTCTTCCTTCAAACCCCAAATAAAATTCATAACAAAGTAATGCTCAGTCAAGAATGAGTACTGACTGACCAGGAAGGCCTTCAAATCTTTAAATCATCAACAGTAGTTATTTGAGATAATTTGTTAAAAATTCTTAGAATATTATCATGAGAAGGATTTTCAAGTCTAATACGTCTTGTTCACACAATCCAAACCAACAAGTAAATGATCTAGATGACTGTAGGTTAGATAAATGTTTATCAGCCTTACCATCCAGATGCATAAATGCCATGATTACCTTATAAGATTCATCTATGATATTGTTGAGGTGGAAGTATCGATCGCACTTTTGAATCCCTGTCAAGATGCCAGCGCTAGCTACAACGCCCGCCCATACCAGCGCTATCCCAAGCTGTCAGGGCCAGCAGCTTCCTCGCTTGACTACGCCAGTAATAATTCATCCCATGTCTGTGCCAGCAGCTCTTGACTGCGTCTTCATCAACGTCATCCCTCGCTTGCTTGTCAATGTTATTCTCCCCAGCACATGGATATAGCCTGCCAGCATCCCTGCCTTCTAAGTTGTCTGTGCCAGCAGCACCACCTTGCCAGTACTGGCGGCTGCGCCATTATGTGCTAGCTTCAATAGCTCTCGTCTCCTAGATCTGGAAATATCCTCTCCAGCGATATCCCTCACCACTATCTTGTTTTCCCGAGTATAAGAGCTTGAAGCATCCAGGATGTGTCCGCAACACTAATACGTGCTGTCAAAACTGCCAAAGTCATGGCCACGACATTAAGGGGATTTAATTGGAAATATCTTGGCTGTGACACCAAATGATCCATCGCTAACATTGGCCAAGCCATGGCCACGACACTAGTATGTGGTAGTAATGCCTCGTCCATGTTTATGACACCTATTGTGCTTTATTGTTGCTAGCACAACTTGCATGTTGCAAACATGACACAAACATGCCACAAATATACCACTACCATGTTACATGACCATGAACCTATTGGTAATGCTATCCTACGACAAACTTCTTATTACTCATACAAACTTTGAATCTGAGTTATTATTGAATCTTAAACATTGGTACACGAGATCTGGACAACCTATTGAGAGATGGATACTCATTCAAAGCACATCATGGCTATAATTAACTTAATCAAAACAAGAGGTAGTCCATGACTCCTCTAATTCCTACAAGAAATCAAAACATGTTACATATGGGGATTCTTCATGGGGTATTGGCCTGGTGGCTTATAGTAGCATGTGGTGTGGCAACACCCCGTGATGAGAAAGTGACGAATAATGATGACATTTAAAAACAGTTGAAGAGATGATGGAGTAATGGTCTAGAATTTTCCAGAAACTTCCCTAGTACAGTAAAAACTCCATATATTAATAGACTTGGGACTTCACAAAATTATTAATATATGGAGTTTATTAATATAGGAGGTATACCTAAAAAAATTGCTCGACAAGAAGCTTTAAACATGTTTGACAAGTTGGAAATATTTTAGCTTCAATAAGAAGGTGCACATAGTAACGAGGTCTTAAGCATATGTAAATCAAAAGATGCGATAACAATCTAAGAAATTACATCATTTTCTCAAACAAAATATTTTTTTTTATCTTAAATTTTGGTGTAACAAGATCTATAATTTTCCGATTATGTCTATTATATTAATATATAGAGGTAAATTCCTTATGGTGGGACTAGAAAAATCTATTAATAATAAAATGTGGAGTTTATCACTATTTATAACTGGCCTAAGTTGGGACCATGATTTTTTATTAATACATAGAGTTTATTAATATATGGAGTATCAATATACGGAGTTTTTACTGATGGGTATGGCTTTACCATTACCCTCAATGTCTCCATCTCTCAATCTCTTCACCTATCAATATCTTCACGAACTCGACTACTTACGAGGAAACACTGCGTGTCCCCTACAACTATAAATAGACTCGTTTGTCTATTCGTCAGAACATAATAAGCTTACCATTCAGAGCTCTGATTTTGCACATTTATCAACAACCTAACACACACAATCCGTTACCACTGTGATTTCTCAAATTTTCTGCTTTTCCTCCCCTAAGATCAACCCATCTTCTCTCCTTGTAACCGAAGTAGGACGTGAACGACCATCGTATTGGTTTAGGCTCGTCCTGTACGATTTTGTTTACCGAACCTAAATAAAGTACTTCGATAGTACATTGTTTAACCAAGGACCAAATTTTAGGTACAAACAATTGTATATAATAACTTTTGGTTTCATTTTTTTTGTGGCGAGTGTGAACCTCTTTTTGGAATATATAGTAAAACGTTTCATAATTTTATGAGTTTTAAAAGTATTATAATAATAATTCTTTATATCGATAAAGAATCCAGATTTTTCCGATAATTTTACTTTTATCAAATTTATCCTACTTTAAAAGTATGATCCAATGATTTGTAGACCTTAACGTAATTTATTCGTTATCTTTTTAGAATGACAAGCGTTATTCAATTCTGAGTAGTTTCTTTGATATGAATTTTTTAAAGCACACAGTTATGATCCCGATTTGAGCTATCAATCAAATGTTTGACACTAGTCTTATGGCATTTTTCATAATCTATAAATTTTGGAAAGTTAGTTTTAAGGAATTTACTAAATTCTTGAAAGATAGTATTAAGGAATTTAGTAAATTCTTGAAAGGTAGTATTAAGGAATTTACTAAATTCTTGAAAGTTAGTTTTAAGGTATTTATTGTAAGAGTTTCAAATATGTAATGATGATAAAATTTATAGTTCATATAAAGACCGTAAAATTATAAGAGTACATCTTGGTCTGTATCAGTTTTAAATCAATGTTGAAAATTTTATTTCTGGAATGGAGTGATGATCTTTGATGGTGGATCTAAATTTTCTTAATAATCTACAATGTCTTATTGTTCCGTTGGTTTTGTAATTTCGGTTAATAGATGAATACTTTTTCTAAATAGTTTTAAATATGTAATGATGATAAACTTTGGAGTTTACACAAAAAAACGTAATATTGTAAGTATACACCTTAATCGGGTTCGTATTAAGTCAGTGTGGAAAACTTTATTTTCTGAAATGGATTATTGATCTTTCATGGTGGATTTATATTTTTGATATATGGTCTTATAGTTCTAAGTGGTTTTAAAATTTCTATTCGTAGATGGTTGGATTACTCTAACTAATTCTCTAATATCCATTGCGGCAGAACTATATTAACACAAAACATGAATAATTTTGCTCCAATAAATTGGTTAATTAGTTTGGACTTAGTTAGCAAACTTCGATTATGATATTTACATACCACTTGAAGTTTTGGATTCAAATCGGAATTCTGAAATTTGGGGTATTACAATCATGGGAAAATATTTAAATTTTTCTTCAACTCATTTTGGTTTTCATAATATCAACTATTAAGGATACGAACCAAATTCTATTAAATGACTCAAACATAACTCAGTAAAGAAGTAGGTGAGAGAATGTCTGGATTTCTCGCGGCAAAAATGGTGAGAAGTTCATCTTCTCAAATTCGTAGTTTAGGGTTTTTGGATTCGCAGCAACAGGTCGAGCAGGGTTTTCAGGGAAGGCAGAGATTACAGAGTATTGCAAAACTTAGACAAGGATCTACATCATGGGTTGAGAAAGTTCGTGGTACAATTAATGGAGAAGCTTCTAAGGATTCAAAGGATAATGAGATGCAAGATTGGCATACAGCTTCTAGGAAGAAGAAATCTAACAACAACCAAGGTCTTTCAGGAAACGAGATTGTTGTCGATTGTAAGTTTAAATCTTTTATCCTTACATCCAGATCTAATGGCATTTTCTTTGATGAAAAAACCAGGGATACAAAAAAGAATTTACAGGTCGTGATCAGTAATGCAGGGGTGATATGGATGAAAAATATTATGAAACGAGAATCAAAGAAAAGCTTTTATGGGAAGTGGTATTGGATTTTTCACAGAGGTAGTGAACATATTCTTTTCTCTCGGGATCAAAATAGATTTGGAGAACTTTTTCGAGTTTCTTATTCCTACGATAAAGTAAAGCATTATATGTGTTTTCTTGCTGAAGACGACACCTCCAAATGGCTACCTTTTTTTGAAGGTTTTTCAAATATTGTCATGCTTAAGAACACACAGACTGATTCGATGAAGAATGTCTCAAATGAACAGGTTGAGTCGTAACTTGCTGAAGAAGTTACATCAATCCCCAGTTCTGATGTATGTTTTCAAAACAATTCTTCTGAGAACTCAGCAACAGGAAATTGGGAGAAAGCTGTTCTGATAAAAACTTATATTGAAGTATCTTCTTGGAACTCAGTTGGAATTGAAATAGCGAAACACTTTTCGTTGGATGTTGGCTTCGATATTTTCCCATCTTCAGCTAAGGAAGCTTTTTTCTTTGCATCCATGAATGATAAAGCGGCTTTATTAAGCAAAGGCCATTGGGATTTTGATGGGTGTTTCATTAGATTAATGCCTTGGTGGAATGCAACAAACTCTATAGCACTACCAACTTTAACTTCAGAAGGTTCTTGGATGGAGGTTAAAGGCGTTCCATTTGATCTTTGGGGTTCAAAATTATTTGAAGAATTGGGTTCCATTTTTGGCGGTTTACCTGAAGTTCATTCATCAACTCTTGCATGGACTGATGCTTTAGCAATCAAAATTAAGGTCAAAAATTTTAATGGTCTTAACACTTCGTTTAATTTTCGTTTTGGAGAAGCTTTCTTTCCAATACTTGTTACTACTTCCAAAATCATCAATGGAGTTTTTGATCATAGTCATCAAAAAGTGAGGGTTCAAAGGTTGGAAATGGTCTCGGTTGATTCTGCAGATGAAGATACGGTAAAGAATCTCTCATTCAATGTAGAGTGGCCTCAAATTCCTCGAAATATTCTACATCCACATGATTCTCGCCGTAAAAATATGTTTAAGAAATTTTCTCAGGCTGAAAAAGGAAAGTTGGTTACTGATAATTTAAATTTTGAATTTACTTCAAACACTAATGGAAAAGGGTGCGGACTTCGGATATGGATTCAGGTGTTTTTTAAGCAAACCAAAAATGTAGTAACGGTAACATTTTAACACGTGTGGATGACTCAGATTCAACTACCTCTTCAAATTCAAAGGACTTGACTTCAACGGCTATCTTAGCAACCTTTCAAAATGAAGATGAAGTTAATGATTATCTGAAGACCGCAGGTTTTATTCCATACTTACAGATGATTGATGCTTCTGGGTCCTCATTTGTATCGCCTTCAGATTTTATTCCCTCATCGAATTTGGTTCAATCAACTCACACATCAAAGAATTTTGATTACTTCTTAAACACATCTGAGAAATGGAGTACATTGAAGTTAAAAGTTGATCCAATTCTAAGACAGGACTTTGAAGTGGTCTTAATGCAGATGATTCACATTTGTCCAAAACTGGGAATTCATTTCAAGGGTACAAAGACAGACATGGATGATGCTATGATGGATATATTGAAAGTTCATTTGCATAACTTCAAATTTGGAAAACATGAAGGCTCATTAGAGTTTCTTATTTTTCTGGTATTTTGGTTAAATATTATATGGATTTTAAAACAATCTTTTGGAACATAAGAAGTCTCAATGATATGAATCGGAGAGACATTGTAAAGAAAAAAATACAATATTGGAAGCCAAGTATTGTTCTTTTGCAGGAAACTAAATTGCAGCAATGTAATGATCTTCTAGTGTGGCAATGTTGGAGTAATAAGGATATTAAATGGTTGGATTCTCCATCTCAAGGAAGCTCGGGAGGAATTTTATGCATGTGGGATTCTTCTAAAGTAGAAGTTATTGATTATTTAATTGGGCCATACTCTATAACTCTTCATTGCAAGACTATCTCAAATTCCTTTGAGTGGATGTTCACATGTGTGTATGCACCATGTCCTTCTAATTCTGATGAAATCAAATTTTTTTGGAGGGAGATTGAAGAAGTTAGGTGTTACTGGCAGCTTCCATGGGTTATTGGGGGAGATTTTAATGAAATAAGATTTACTCATGAGAGATCTTCAGGTGGTGATTATACTAATGGCATGAGAAGATTCAATAATTTTATATCCAAGCATCAATTGGTTGATCTTCCTCTTCTAGGTGCAACATACACTTGGACAAACAATCAATCTCAAAGTATTAAAAGCCGTATTGATAGAATTCTAATCTCTTCTTCTTGGGAAAGTTTCTACCCTAATGTAATTTAACAAGCACTTGCCAGACCCTGCTCTTACCGTAATCCAATTACCTTAATCTGTAAAGGAGTGAAGCATGGACCCTCTCCATTTCGTTGTGAGTATTTCTGGCTTTCTCATCCTGATTTTATTCCTTTTATCAAAGAAATGTGGCTGTCTTTCAATGTTACAGGTAGTGCAGGTTTTATCTTCTGCAAAAAACTGCAACTCTTAAAGCCAAAGTTGAAGGAATGGAGCAAAGAGCATTTTGTGGATTTGGAACTGCAACTTGAAGAGCTGGAGAATATTTTTGTGGATTTAGATGCTTTGAAAAATGAAAACAATGGTCTCACTGAAACTCAATGGGAGGAGAGAGCTGCAGCAAGACAACAATACTGCAAACTTACAATTCTGAGAGCTGAAAAATTGAGGAGCAAAGCAAGAGTTAATCACACAAAGAAATTTGAGCACAACACTAAATACTTCCACATAATTGTAAATGGTAAGAGAAGAAGAAGCTATATTGGATCGATCAAAGTTAATGGTACTCTTACTACTGATGAAGGTGAAATCAAGAATGGTATTGTAGATTTTTTTCAAAATATTTTTCAGTCTCAATCTCAAAGAACAGTTAACATGAATGGTACGACTTTTCTAACTATTTCAGAAGATTTATGTACTTGGTTAGAAAGAGATGTTGATGAGGAGGAATGTGTTGCAACTATCAAAAACTTGGGACACAACAAAGCCCCAGGGCCAGATGGTTTTCCTGTAAAGTTTTATCTCTTATGCTGGGATTTCATTAAGCAATATTTTCTTAACATTGTCAAAGAATTACAGGTTAAATCTTTTCTTGACAGGAGACTGAAGAACAATTTCATAGCTCTAATACCCAAAAAGGATTCTATTGAACAAATTAAAGATTTGAGGCCAATTAGTCTCATTCATGGGGATTATAAGATTGTCTTTAAGATTTTAGCAGAAAGATTTAAAAACAGTGCTGCCTACTATTATATCTCAACATCAAACTGCTTTTGTCAAAAAGAGACAAATTTTAGATGGAGTCTTAATTGCAAATGAATCGATTGATTCAAGAATAAGAAGTGGAAAGCCAATAATTTTGTGTAAAGTGGATTTTGAAAAGGCCTTTGATCATGTAAATTGGGATTTCTTGGATGAATTTTTTCAGCTAATGGGTTTTGGAGTCAAGTGGAGACAATGGATTAGATGTTGTATTGAATGGGAGTGCAACTGGTTATTTCAAAAGTAAAAAATGA
The DNA here is from genome assembly GCF_003573695.1 of Papaver somniferum. NCBI lineage: Eukaryota > Viridiplantae > Streptophyta > Magnoliopsida > Ranunculales > Papaveraceae > Papaver > Papaver somniferum. Next base: position 12,095,100 of record NW_020621936.1, on the reverse strand, counting down.
ATAATACAAGGTGATCCAATTTCACCTTTCTTGTTTCTTTTAGTGGGTGAAGCTTTGACATTTATGATCAAGAGAGCTCAAGAACAAGGATTATTATCTGGTTTTCAATTTAAGCCTGATGGTTTATTGATTGGTCACTTGAAATTTGCAGATGACACTCTTATTTTTCTAGACGCTGACATTGAGCAAGTTAAAAACTAAAGAATTATTCTTCTTTCTTTTGAGATGCTTACAGGTTTGAAGATCAATTTTGCTAAGAGCCAGATTTTTGGAGTTGGATATGATGGTGACTTGCATGCTTTCTCCTCTCTTCTTGGTTGCTACAATGGAGTTCTTCCTACAACTTACTTAGGTTTGCCATTGGGTGACAAATGTGGAGCTGTTGCAGAATGGGACAAAGTGGTGGACAAATTCATTGCTAGATTGCCTGGATGGATGAAACCACTTATTTCAAGAGCATGTAAAATTACTTTAATCAATAGTGTTCTTGCAAGTCTACCAGTCTATTACATGTCTCTTTATGAAATTCCAGTTTCTGTCTTGAGGAAGCTTGAACAAATTATGAGGAAATTTCTTTGGAGTGATAATAAGGGGAAAAATAAGATACATCCTGTTAAATGGAATGCTTTATGTAAAAAGAAAAAGTTTGGAGGTTTGGGTATTAAAAATTTTAAGCTAGTCAATCAATCTTTACTCTCTAAGTGGTCTTGGAGGTATGCAACTGAAGAGGATGTTCTACGGAAGCAAGTTATTGATGAAAAGTATGGTGTTAGTGATTCTGTGTGGTGTCCTAAAATTCCTAAATGCTCGTATGGTAGATCAGTTTGGAGAGCTATTATGAAGACTAAAGGCTAGTTTGGTATTGCTGTGAATTACAGAAAAGCGCTTTTTTGTTGTGTTGTGCTATGCGTTGATGTGCTGTGCTGTGGAAATAAATCGGCATGACGTTTGGTAAACTATAATTTAAAAAGCACCGTGCAATTAACAAACTGTAAATTCTGTTTGGTAAACTGGTATTTAAAAGTGTTGGTGATGTAGTTGACGAAAATAGACATATTTCAAAAACTAGTTTTAAATACATTTATTATAATAAATTATATTTCTAATTTTAACATATTTAATAAAATATAAGTAATATTTTTTTTTTTAATAAATTTTTTTTGATTATGGTTTGCTTAGAAAATATCATTATTTTAATATTTTTTAAATTTTTATTATTTCAAATAATAATTTTTAATTATTATTGTATTTATTATATTAAACAAAAAAATGAAAAGAAAGGAGAAATAAAATAAAATTTAGAAATATAATGTTAAATGTACAATATTGGAGGGTAAAACTTGTCTTTATGATAAATTAACAAGGTTAAATAGAGAATCAATTAAATTGAATTATGTGGGTCCACAGCTTCTGCTTTTCCAGCTTTTAAAATCTAGTGCTGAGTAGCTTTTAAAAGCAGGCCTAAAATGAAAGTGCTTATCTCCAAAAGCACTTTGAAAATTTTTTACCAAACACAATTTTTGGTAAAAGTTTGTTACAAAGTGCTTTTGGTTGAAAAAAGCAATCCCAAACGGGACTTAATTCTTATTTCTTAAAGCATGTCAGGTTCAAAGTTAATGATGGAGTTCTTGTAAAATTTTGGCATGACAATTGGTTGTATGAACAACCACAAAACTTATTATCCAATTCTATTTGGTTTATCTAGAGCTAAATTTTTTACAGTTGCAGCTATGGGTGTGATAAGTGACAATGTGGTTACTTGGAATCTTAACATTCCTAGAAGACTTTGTAGTTGCAGGAAATCCTACACTACACCCCTCATATGATTTCATTAACACTCAACTCATTTTAGATTAACAATCTTAATTTTATTGATGAATCTTTGAACAATCTTACAAGAAAAGATAAAGGAATCAAGAATAACCACTGCTCTAGATTTTCTCTCTCCTATTTACTTGTTTCTTACTCAAAAAAGATCTCTCCCTTTCCTTTACAATTGAACGACTATTTATAGGGAAGTACCTAGTGGATGACAGCTAATCTGTCCTTTATTTTCGGATATGTCTCGCGACATTCTCGCAACCTTACAAATGTTACTCTCGCAAACTCTCTTATTTTCGCAGAGTCATTACATTTTTCTCATGATTTTAGCTGACGTCGTTTATTATGTCACTTCTAAAATTGTTACGCGACGCTGTTGTGTTGTGTTGTGTTGTTGATAATTTCGCTGAGGCATTATCGCTGCGAGATTCTGATCCTACATCTTGCCTCTTCTCATATCTTCTCTTCAAAGTAGAGAATGATGTGAGGAATGCCGCAGCTGTTCATCTCTTCATATTCTGCATTTATAACACATATTCTTTCTTCCATCTGTTTCTTGACACGTCTTCTGTAACCGCTGCTTTTCAACCGCTCATGTCTTTTCGTCTTAATGGTGTTTATTTCTTCGAGTAAAAACTCTTCTTTATATATTCTTCTTACTCTTCTTTCCACTTTATTTTTTCTTTCTCTTCTCTTTTTATTCTCATCTCTGCAACTCTATTGTTCTTCCGTAAGTTCCGCTACTGTAATCCTTCCTTCTTCAATCTTCTTACTTTTTATTCATTCCCATACTCTATATTCAAATATGCCTCCAAGTGGCCATAAACATGAGAAAAAATTAAAAGACGTCCAAAAGATCTTGCAGAGAAAGGTTTCACACTTTCTACCATTCTTGGTGAAAGTGCCAAGTCAATTCTTTATATCAAACTTTTTTCTGATCAATATTATGATGATCAATCAATCATCTTCGCTAGGTCAAATTCTCGCAGGTCTCCCCATTCCTCTTTACGACCCAGATATTCCTCTGTTCTATGAAATTCTCGCTCATTTGGGATTTTCGTGAGTTATCTTTCAGTTGAGTGGGGATTGCATCCGTCTGATGCTAGAGTTCGCTAACCGTGGTGCTGGTAAAGGATCTTTGTATTCCAAAGAACTTAGGGATCCTAAATTAGCATACTTGGAGATAATTGCTGAGAAATACACAGTAGCGAGTTTCTTTGAAAATTATGAATTGATCTCCATGAAGAAAGAGAATACTCGCTGGGGTATTCGTTTGAAAAGGAAAGATAACATTGATGAAGCTAAAATACTCATGCAAGACATTGATTGGCATTCTGGTAAGAACACAACTCCTCGCCAATCCAAAGATGATAAATGGTGTATTTTTCCCTTGATGCTGAAAGGACCTTACATTGCTGGGTCAAATGTTCTTCCTGAGAATCTCGCTACTTATCAACCTTGGGTATTCTCTTGGCCCGAGAAGGAGAAAGAGGTATGTTTCTTCCAGTTTCGCTCATTTCCATCTCTTTATTTATTTTTATTCTTTTATTCGCCAACTCTTGTGAAATTCTACAGATCCAGAAACTGAAAGATAGCTATCACAGGACTGGGAAGGCTAGTACCTTATTAGCTCTTCGCTCTACACAGATGAGGTAAGAAATATCCTTTTATGATTTTAAACAGTATATTGTTGCCTCCATTTCTTACTTCTATTTGTGTGTGAAGATTATTGTTGAAATAGAAGAGCTTTCCAATGTTGCGAAGACTGGTGATAGAGGTAAAGGTGTTCTTCGTAGGGAAAAATCAACTGCTCCTCCTTCAAAGAAGAGAAAAATCCGTTCTTCTTCTCCTTCAACTATTCCATCTCATGAAAACTCCGAGAGTGACAAGGATGATGAGGATAATGATGACCTTGCCGCAAGTGAAGATTCTCCACCTGAATCTTCTATGGCTAAGCTCTCTGGCCTCTTTTCTGATTCTTTGCAAGGAATGAGAGATAGCCAATTCGCTAATACCTGCAAAGATCTCGCTACAGTTTGCGATGTCCCTTTACTGGATGGTGATAGTTCTCTTCGTGGAGTTTCTAGATCAGTGACTCCCGATTTCCTGCATTCTCTTAATACTCTGGTATACTTTCATCCTTTTACTTCTTCATTGTTGTAACTCAAAATCTCTTTCTATATTATTTATCGCAGGCTGGAAAAGCTTCTTTCGCTGTTGCCTCAGATCTAGAGAGGAGACGCGAAAATCTTGAAAAGAAGAATCTTCAATTTCGTACAAAGAATGAAGAACTGGAAGCTGAAGTCAAATGTCTTCGCGAGAAAAACAGACAACTAGAAATTGATTCTTCTTCATATAAGAACAAAATCTCTAGCCTTCAGCAAGCTAATAATCAGCTCTATGGTATGTTACTTTTCTCCTTTCCCTTCATTCATTCATCTTGTCGTTTTATCTTATTTAAACGATCCTTTTTGCAGACATTTATGGTCTTTTTGATGAAGCTACCATTATTCGTTCATTTACCAATGCCTTGGATAATGATACCCTTCTCGAACGTCTTAATAAATATTTAAATAGTTTCTCAAACGATAGAATTTCATCTCTTTCTCTGAATGAACTAGATCCAAATTTCGCCTCTTAGAAATTGACCATAGATCTAGTTTAGGCTTAGCCAACCGATTTAAGCGTCTCCTTCTTAATTCTAAAGAGAAAATCAATGAGTTGAGAACCAAAATTAGCGGTCTCATAGATGATAAGGATCGCATCTCTGATCAAGGTGCTAAGGCTTTGGCGAAATTCCAAGAGACCTTCTTGAAGTTCAACTTGAACGAGATGAAGCTAACCGCAAGAACATCGAGCTCTGCGAAAGAGAAAACCAAATTCGTTCTCGTCTTCTTATAAGTAATGAGGATGAATTTGCTTGGGCTGCGAAAATCTTAGATGATGCCAGAAAAGATTTAGGTGTAAATGTTAGTCTCCAAGTTGAGCATACAGCCTTGATTAGAGATATGATTTCTGACAGAGAAGGTTATTAACTGTTCTTCTTACTAATCTTTTGTTTCTTATGAATTTTCATCAAGTTATAATTGATTGTCTTTTGCTCGCAGATTCTGAAAGTAGATATCGTGAAAAGATTGAGGAACTTGAAGCTGAAAAAGAGGAACTCGCAAAGAATCTTTCTTCTCGCAACGACAAGTATTCTAGATTAAAGAATCAAATCAAGATCACTGTTGCGAACTTTAAGAATGATGCTATGCATTTTCGCAATCAAACTATCAAATGGTTTGTGATGACCATAGTATCCTCATTCTGATTATCCTTGTCTCTTGGAGAGATCCCAAAGAATATTCCCAGTCTGATTATTTCTGATAGCGAAGCTGATGATGAAGAATCTGATGGTGATGAAGGTTCTGATGGAGATGAAAGTTCGCAGACGAAGAAGGGAACAAGTCTGATGAAGATGATGAAGGATCAACTAAGAAGTAGTCTTTGTTTCTTTCTTTGATCTTCTGTAATACTTGTACATTTATTCCTTCTTTCTGTATATTTGCGAATTCTTTTGGTTCCCCATATTCCTTAATATATGAGTTTCTTTCATTTTGACCTGCATTCATTAAAATAATTCTTCCTTGCAATACAGTTAATCAATATAATCATATGAGTTGAATTTTTGTGTAAATCTATCATATGGAGACAAATAACATTTTCTGATTTCATTCATTCCCATACTTGCCTCTGTTATTTGTATCCAAATGAGAGATTTTGCAGAATTTTCTTATTTTGTTCCTCAACTTTGCAGTTATTTATGTATAATTTCGCAATCTTATGCGAAGTGAATTTTGATTCTTTTCAAAATCTCATTCCTGTGTGGTCTTATTTTTCCTTCCTAATTAAAGGTCTTATTATGCCATCTCTTGTCATTGCGGCAAAATCGCAGGACGTCCTTGCATTTTCATGGAAAAACCCATTGATCTTGCCTTAAATTTTTCTTTTGTATTATGGCCTCTTCAGGAATGTTGCGACAATATGACATGCCTAAATATTCTTGCGAAAATAAAGCCCCATGACATTGCCGTCTTGCGACGAAATCGCAGGACGTCTTCGCACTTTCATGCGAAAACCCATTGATCTCGTCTTATCTTTTTCTTTTGTATTATTGCCTCTTCAGGATTGTCACACAAATATGACAAGCCTTAATACCCTTGCGAGTAAAAATCCTCATGACATTTGCGTCTTAAGACACTTATCAGCTCCCTAATGGAGGGTGCCGCCCTTATCTTCCCCCTGGTTGCCCCTTTAAGGAGGCGTACCTCTACCATACAAGGTTGGCTCCTCCCATCCGGTCTTAACAACAACCAGTTGTTTTCGCAGCCTCTTATCCCTTTTACCTATAGGGTTTATGGTTACGAGACTGCACCCTAAGTGGGGTTTTCTTCGGGCCGAGTGCAGTATAAGCCAAGACTTGTCAAGAATGGCAAGGTACGCTTCAAACGTCCCTGGCACTCTTGACTCAACCGTGTACCTCGGCGCCTTGATCAGATTCTGCACTCCTTGGGAGAGTCCTTATTACCTTAGTCGCCCAACCTAAGTCATATGCTTAAGCTGAGAATCCAAGGTGCCTCTCCCGGATGGGCTTTATTGACCCCAAATCTCCATGACTCAGGTTCCAGTGGCGGTGTAGCCTTTTCCTGAGCCATGCAACAGGTACCCCCTTATATGACGTACTTTAGGTGTTACATTTGCCTCTTGCGAAATTGTATTCGCGAACTAGGGTGTACGCCATAAAGGTTCGCCCCTTTCTCTTTTGTCATTGTTCTCTGATTGTCTTCTGTAAAATTCATTATCTCTGCGAGATTCTCGCATATTATCATATCGTATTTGCATTTCGCAATCTCAATTTTTTCATCCAATAAAATGTATTTTTGAGAATTTTACTTATTGCGAGAGTGTCGCAACAAATTAATCATTCATACATTTCTTGTTTTTATTACCTTTGCCATCCTCTGCTTCTTTATTATTTTCTGTTACTGTTTCCTTGGTAGTGGTATGTTCATCATTTTTATTCAGAGCTAGCATTAGTTTCGCAACATATCTTCTTCTTTTCTTTCGATTGCATCCACCATCAACCTCTCATTTCTTTGTGTCTCTTTGATTTTGTGTCGCCAATGTTCCTTTTTGTTTGCTCTTCCTTCGCAAGATTCTATCTCAGTTTAGTAACACCTCTTTCCTTCAACCTAATCTCCCTTTATGATTCCTACACCGCCGGGGTGAGGGAATTTGATACACTGGTGGAAAGTTGAAGCTACACCTAGAATCCCATGTAGCCAAGGTCGACTAATTAATGCATTGTAGGGTGATTCTACATCAACGACACAGAATAGGGTTTCAGAAGATATTCCCTTCAATGGAATTCGCATAGTAACCTCCCCTTTAGGCTTGTTAGCAGTACCATTAAAACCATATATCTTATATGTTGATGGTATAAGATCATCATCTCTTCCTCCCATAGTTTTATAAGTATGATAAAATAAGATGTTCACAGAGCTTCTAGTATCGATTAGAATTCTATTAATTGCCCATGAATCTTCAGCTTCATCATCCTCATCTTCTTTTGGTTTTGGATTAATTTCTAATTTTACTACCAATGGATTATCATGTACCTCTTCACCTTTGGGGATTTCTTCCGCGGTAAAAGAAATGATCTGTTTCTGCCATTCCTTTAGTGGCGAGATTTTCGCAATATTCATAACTTCTCTTCCATCATTATATCTTGCGAACACTCTACTTAAAACATTGTCATGAAAATCTTCAATTGTCTTGTATGAATGTACGATAGAGTGACAAAATAGATTCTTTGCTTTTGCACCAACTTCTATGCAGAATGTTTCCTTCTTTTTCATAGTGTTTACTTTGTGATGCTCTGGTGGTGGTGGCAATGGTTGAGATTGTGGGTTCCCTACCAAAAAGAGGTTTAGCTTTCCTTGATCTATCATTCTCAAAATAATTCTTTTTACATTTCTGCAATCATTTGTTGTATGTCCATGAAAATGATGATAAGAACAAAACTCATGACTTCTGTGGTTTGGAGGTGGCTCCGTTCCCATGTTCCATGGTGTTGGTATATTCTCCATCAAAATTATAGCTTCCCATATTTTCTCCACACTTGCATTTAGAGGTGGCATCTTGATTTCTTCCCATACTACCTTGTGACCTCCTTGTCCTCTATTATAGTTTTGTCTTTGACCTCCATAAGTTTCTTGTGGTTGATCGAGTCTTTGAATCTTGTTATTTCCACCACGATTGTAGAAATTTCTTTCTCCTTCATACTCCTCTTGATCTCGGCTTCCCATAGCTACCAGTTTCTGTTGATTGTTACCCGTCATCTTCTCTTGTTGTACTTGCGAAGTATTCGCTATTGTGTTTATTAGCTTGGGTAATAAGCTTGCATTCACTGTTTGTGAACTGGTGTTCGCAACTGGGTATGATTCCATTTCATTTTGCCTTTCCTCTAGAGCAATATATTCTTCTTGAAGTTCTCGCAATTCAGTTGTGATTGTATTCTTGACTCTGAAAATTTGGACATACAATAGGTTGGTTGCAAACATAGCATTGATAAATGATAATATAAGATATCTCTCATCTACACGGCCAGCCATTTCGCTACACATAGTCCTCCATCTTTTAGTTAGGTGCTTTAAACTTTCACCAATCCTTTGTTTTAATCCAAACACGTCTTCAATACCAGGTCGCGAAGAATTATTACTTATATATGCCCCCAGGAATGTAGTCTGCAAATGATTGAAGGATGCTATTGTATTTTTTGGTAGACTTTCGAACCATTTTAACGCCTCCCCCGTTAAGCTGGATGCGAAATACTTGCATAATACAGCATCATGATTTTCCCACTGCAACATGCACCTCACGTAGGCTTTAATGTATTGAATTCCACAAGTTGTTCCATCAAAAATGTTGGTTAATGCGGGCAAATTGCATTTCGGTGGTATTCTTCCTAATTGTACTTCCCTTGTAAATGAAGTTTTCGCAGCTTCTTCTATAGCTTCATCCAATTGTTTTCTGCCTACTTCTCCTCTATTATTTAGCATTCCTCTCACTTCTTCTAACTCTTTCAAGATTTGTTTATTTACACCTGAATTTTGATCCATTGGTCTTTTTAATTTCGCCTCTCTTCTTTTGCGTTCATGTCTTTCTTCTCTCGCGAAATTTTGCATTTCTTCTTCATTATCCTCATCTCGTCTTCTTCTACGAGTTTCTTCTTCATCTCTATCTTGAATTCGCATATGCTTATGTCTCTCATTTTCCCCTTCATGATTTTGTTCATTTCTTATTAATTCCATTCGCTGTCTTTCAACCATCCTTTGTATTCTATCATACTCTTCATTGATATTACCGTTATTCCGGTTTTGTGTACGCCTTCTTTCTCAATTGTCGTGATTGTTCTGGCGAATTGTCTCCTGAAGCTCTTGTTCTTCCATTTCTGCTCTCAATCTTTCACGTTCGCAAACTAAACGTGCTTGTTCAGCATAATGTCTTTCAATTTCTTCTTCAATCGTCTGTTGATTTCTTTGAGTTTCTCTTTCATGTAAAATTCTCCTTCCTTCCTCTCGATTTCCTTCGCCATCTTGATCATTTCGTCCCTGACGTTGTCCATTCTCTTGATTTCTACCATTTTTCCTATCATCAAAAGTTTCATTTTGTGGAACATAACGATCATTAGGTCTTTCTCTATTTTCGCAATATTCTTCATTAGGATTTGATATTTCTTATTGAATATTGTTTCCAGCATTAATTGTGGGTGAGTTTCGCCTCATCTCTCTTCTAGTAGATCTTGAATGTGATTTTGTAATACTTCTCGATCTTCTACTCTGTAGTCTCATATTTTCCATCCTCAATTCGTGATTTTGTCTTGTTAAATTCGCACGTTCTTCTGCCTCAGCTCTTCTTTCTTCGTGTATTCTTCGTCTCAACGTTTATAACGCTCCAATTTCCTTATCTGCATGAATTATTCCTTCATCTGCTTCTTGATTTCTCTCTACCTGTCTATGGTTTCTGGTTTGTTGCTTTTCTTCTACTTCTTCTGCTGAATTTGATTGCCAAGTGTGTACACTCACCCTATGATAATCTGTATTCCTCCCTTGTACTAGTGTTTGTTGAACTGGTGGTTGAATTTGATTTTCTCTATTACTTCTCATTCTAGTAGATTCTCCCATTTCACTTTTTTCCCTTCCAGCAATTCTCTTGCTTCTTCTAACAGTAGTTGGTTGTTCTAATGTATTTCTTCTTCTAGCCATTTCTTCAATGTTAACGAATTGCAAGAAATTATGTAAAATTCTTAATCAATCACTCCAAATCTTCACAAATCTCAATATTAATCTTCAATTTTTTCTAGAATAATCTTCGATGCCTCCCTGTTTCTAGCGCCATTATGTAGTTGCAGGAAATCCTACACTACACCCCTCATATGATTTCATTAATACTCAACTCATTTTAGATTAACAATCTTAATTTTATTGATGAATCTTTGAACAATCTTACAAGAAAAGATAACGGAATCAAGAATAACCACTGCTCTAGATTTTCTCTCTCCTATTTATTTGTTTCTTACTCAAAAAAGATCTCTCCCTTTCCTTTACAATTGAACGACTATTTATAGGGAAGTACCTAGTGGATGACAGCTAATTTGTCCTTTATTTTCGGATATGTCTCGCGACATTCTCACAACCTTACAAATGTTACTCTCGCAAACTCTCTTATTTTCGCAGAATCATTACATTTTTCTCATGATTTTAGCTGACGTCGTTTATTATGTCACTTCTAAAATTGTTCTGCGACGCTGTTGTGTTGTGTTGTTGATAATTTCACTGAGGCATTATCGCTGCGAGATTCTGATCCTACAGACTTAATGTTGCAGCAAGATCTGAGTTAGAACTTCTTCTAGCCGACTTGCAATCCTTTAAATTCAATTAGAGTAATGCGGATGAGTTGTTTTGGCCTTTCACCTCAAAGAAGATTTTTTCAGTAAAGTCAATGTATGACAGGTTATCTGTGGAAGATTCTCATCCAAATTCTACTGCTTTTTCTTATATTTGGAGTTTAAAATGTCCTCCAAAAGTTGGTTTCTTTCTTTGGCTAATTGTTCATGGCAGACTTTCAATAAGAAATATGCTCATCAAAAGAAGAATTAATGTGCATGAGAATTGTCTTTTTTGCACTGCTCCAGAAAATGCTTCTCACATATTTCTTCATTGTTCCTTTGCAAGATCAGTTTGGGATATTATGAATGCCAATTTAAAATGCCTTTATGCAATGCCTGAAGATGTTGTACCTGCAATTCAAGCATGAAAGCTTTCTTTATCTGACAATGCTAGAAGTGAAATCTGGAAGCTTGTTCCAATAGCTATAATTTGGTGCTGATGGAATGAGAGAAATAACAGGGTATTCAATGACAGTCCTAACTCTGCTGCTACTGTTGCTCATAAGGCAATCTATGTCTTGTTCACTTGGTCCTTGGCTTTCAAAGACTTTGAGGATATTGATTCAAAGGAAGTGATGAAAAACTATTGTAAAATTTACTTTGATATTGCTTGATGTTTTTGTTTGAGTGCTCTTAGCTTGTTTTGAGCACCTTTTTCTTTGTACTTTGGCAAGGGGTGGTATAATTCTTTTATACCGTTTTTTTATTATCAATACATCCTTTCTTTACCGATCAAAAAAAAACTATTAAGTATACATCCAAAATCAAAAAATCATTCCCCATGGCCATAGGTTGTATATTTGATATATTCATTTGATTGGTTAATTAGTTAACTAATGATACTGTCATATTTAAAATCTCAATCCTCTTTCTATAATTTCTTAAATCAAATCAATGGTGGAGATTAAAATATCCACACTCGATAAAGAGTATGCATAAAATCGAACTCAGGCTCATATATTTCGCAGGTTAGAATCGTCGACCATACCACGACCCGCTTTTCTTACGACATCTGCGTAAATTTACAAAAGCAGAAACACATAGAATCACCGATGTCCTTGTTTTAATATCGAATATGTAGAATATTAATGCAACTGTCCTTGGTTTAATATTCAAAAGTCAAGAATAGGACATTACTAAATCGATTTCAGATTCTCATTTTGGGTGCTTCCCTAGCTAGTATACACAGAATCACAGATAAGCTAGCCATTGAAACCTCATAAACCAATGACCAGATACTTAATTTGGATGCTCTCCCTACTATACAGTACAGGGAGAAGCTAGCCACTTAAAGACCATAAATCAATGGAAGGAAGTAATCGAAGCTCAATGGAGAATCGCGAAAAGTAAGAGATACTCATTTTGAAAAAGAAAAACCTCATCAAGAAAAAAAAAAGGTACGAAAACTAAGTTAGATTATATGGGAATTGTGGAATGTCTAAACATGGGAATCAAAAAGCATGTAAATATGTGGTGTATCCGACGTAGGAAAAGGCCCAAAGGGATGACCTTCGACTTAAAAACATATATCAACTTTGACTTTTCCCTCAAATCTCTTCTCTTTTGGTTAATTTTCTTTATCTTTTCTTTTAATGGATCCTTTTCTTTTCATTCTCTTGTTTTATTTCTTTGGGACAAAGCAAAAGCAGAAAATACTTCACTGGTAAGTCTCTTTTATTTTGGAACTTATGATAGGGAAGGATTCGTAGTCCTTAAGTTAGTTTAACAAATGGAAACCAAGTCATAATTAAGCTTAAAATCAGTAATGATGTGGATTAAGTTTTATAAGTCTTGTCAAGTAAAGACTGAGTAACGAAGTCGATCAAGTTTTGTAAGTCCTTGAAGATACTGAGTAGTGAAAGGAAAAATAGTTCCACATCGTTATAATCCGCTTAATTAACTTAAATATAATATGGAAGGGCCGCTTCACTTATTGTCAATTGGTTTTGACTTGGATGCCCACAGATTTTAACATGGTATCAGAGGTAAGTCCCAGACCCAGACCTGCGTATGCCGGGTGTAGACCGAGTTGGCCGAAGTGTTTAACCGATTTTGTCACATGTACACCCGGGGTGTAGGCCATTATCGATACTGGCCGAGGTGTTACCCCCTGATTTTGTCACTCACCTGTGTACACCTGTTACCGATGGACTGGTAACTCATACGTAGGTCCACGTGTGAGGTCCAGTGACTGGCCTTACACGTGAGGGGGCGTGTGAAAGGACAAATAGCCCACATCGCTATATCCGCTTAATTAACTTAAATATAATATGGAAGGGCCGCTCCACTCATTGCCAATTGGTTTTGACTTTTTTTTTTAATAGCAAAGATAGATTGATTGAATAAACTTAAATAAGCGTTTTATCCTGCTGAATCAAGGTTTGAATCCAAGCAGGAAAATCATTGTAATACTGAAAACAGATAATTTGAGATCTTGCAAATTTAGCTAAGCTGTCTGCTATATGATTTGCATCTCTGTGCACATAGGTGCATGACCAAAAAGAGAAAGAACTAAGGATATCTAGTGCATCTTTTATTAGGTTATGAGTAGTCCACTTCACAGCTGTGAGAGATCCATTCACAACACTTATGACATTTAAACAGTCGCCCTCCAGTTGCAACTTTGTCAAGCCCTTTTGTTTTGCCCATAGAACTGCTTCCAAAAGTGCTTGCGCCTCTGCTTGTTCTGGATCTATTGCGTGAGCTGCACCTCCTCGCAGTCCATCGCAGTCACCTGCAGAGTTTCTAGATATTAGAGCCCAACTAGAGAAAGCATTATTATCCACAAAAGAAACATCAAAATTTAATTTCATGCAGTCATTATCTGGAGGAGTCCAGTAATGCTGTGGTTGAGTTAAAACATGAACTGCACTTGGTTGTGCCAACTGAGCACTTCTCCAATCATTCATATGCACCATAGTTGTGCTTGGAATATTGTTGGCATTTGGTTGAACATTATCAAAGGATTTAGCACAGCGTGCTTTCCAGATTGACCACATACAGAAAGCTGCAGTCTCATACTGTTTGAAATCCAAAGTAGTTAAGTTATTACCTATAGGGAAAAAGTGACTTACCCACTGATGCAGATCAGAATTACTAATTGTATTAAATAATATGTCATCAATCTTAATCCAAATACTCCTGGAAACATTACAAGAAATAAAAAGATGTTGAGGACATTCCACATTCTGATCACAGAGATGGCAAGCAGTTTCCTTGTGTTTAGTAATTCTAGCAAGCTTAACCCTAATTGGCAGACAACCATGCAAAAACTTCCACATAAAATGTTGAATTCTGGGAGGTAGCTTATGTTTCCAGAAAACTTTCCAATTAATATGCATGTTGTTTTACTAGGTCTGGATAAGAGATTGTCATTCAGTATCACTTGATAGGCAAACTTAACTGTGAAATGGCCATTACTACTTGCTTCCCATCTTAGCTTGTCTTCACCATTGAAAGGTATTCTAATCTTTAGGATTTCCTTCACAGTATTGTTATCAAAAATAACAGAGATAGTATCTACTTTCCAACATTTCAAATCTTGATCAATTAGTTGGCTCACATATTTCATGTTAGGAATTGAGATGAAGGGGGTCTGCGCATATTAGGAATCCAATTGTGTTTCCATATATGCACAGACTTACCATTACCAATTTCCCACACATGAAACTTTTTATCAATTTCCAAACCTTTACAAATGTCATTCCAGATCCATGAACCCTGTTTTGAAACATTGTCACACAAAGGGTTAGAATCCATAAAGTATTTACCTCTTAGGATAACAGTCCATTTATCATCAGGGTTTTCAATCAATCTCCAAGCTCGTTTAGTAAGGAGAGCAAGATTTAAAACATCAGTTCTTCTTATGTTTAAACCTCCTAACTCTTTAGGGAGAGCAATGTCCTTCTATCCTTTAGTATAACAACCTTTTTCCTCATCTTTTTTACCCCACCAAAATCTCATTTGCGGGCTATCCAATTTATCAGTAATCTCCTTAGGCATGGGGAAAACAGCTAGGTGGCGACTAGCTAAACTACCTAGAACTGATTGGTTCATAATAGTTCTTCCAGGAGGAGCTAAATAAATTGGTTTCCAATGAGCAAGTCTACCTTTTGCATTATCAACCAGATGACTAAAGGATTGGGATTTTCTTTTTTGTAACAGAAGAAGAACACCTAAATATTTCTCATTTAGTGACGTTCTTCTAATTCTCAAGATATTGGCAATGTCATTCTTAACAGAATTGGGGACTTTCTTACTAAAAGCTAGAGCAGATTTTTCAAAATTAACATCCTGACTAGAGAATTTACTAAACTGCTCAATGAGGGTAGCTAGGTTTCTGGCATCTCTAGTTCTAGCTTTAATGAAAATCAGGCAGTCATCAGCAAAGAAAAGATGAGAAATAGAGGGACAATGTTTGTTTGCTTTGAAACCATGAATGAGATTATCATTTTCAGCTTGGATCAGACCTCTGGATAAAGCTTCCATATAAAGAATGAAGAGATATGGATACAATGGATCACCTTGTCTCAAACCTCTTTGAGGATAATAAACTTTACCTGGAGCACCATTGAGAAGGATGGAAGTAGACACTGTAGAAATGCATTGATTAATCATACTACACCACTCCTGAGAAAACCCAAGCTTTTTGAGACTATCAAGAAGAAAACACCATTCTATTCTGTCAAAAGCCTTAGACATATCAAGCTTAATTGTTGCACAACCTTCTTTTGCCTTAGTTTGTTTCATAGAATGAATCAGTTCATGTGCAATAATAATATTATCATGTATTATCCTACCAGAAATAAAAGAAGTCTGAGCTGGAGATATGATTTTTTGTAAAACTTTCTTTAACCTAGAGGCTAACAACTTAGATATAATTTTGTAGGACAAATTACATAGGCTTATAGGTCTAAAATCAGCAGCATTTTTGGGACAGTTATTCTTAGGAATAAGAGTAGTGAAGTTGTGATTCAGTTGTTTCAGGATATAGTGAGAATGAAAGAAAGATTGCACCATTTTTACAACTTCAGGTCCAACACTATCCCACATAAGTTGATAAAAACCTGGTGGGAAACCATCTGGACCTGGAGTTGTCCAAGGCTTCATATCAAAAACAACTTTTTTGATTTCATCACAAGAAGGCATAGCAATTAACATGGAGTTATCATGATCATTAATACAAGCTTCTATATTGCTAAGAAAAGCATCAGGATTAGGAGGATGAGTAGTTCTACTGCTAAAGTGTCTCAAGAGCTCATTTTCTATATCTTGTCTTTCATCTAACCAAATTCCCATATTATTTTGAAGAGACTCTATCTGAGTTTTCTATCTTCTAAAGTTTGCTTTTTGATGAAAATAGGCAGTGTTCCTATCATCTAGGAGCATAGCATCATTCTTACCTCTTTGCCTCCAAAAATCTTCCTCAACATCATACCAGTACTTTAGTTTCTTTGTTATCTCCATAACCCTGCTATCATTTGGGTTTCTAACAGTGCTAGTAATATTAGAAAGCTGAAATTCCAAATTAGAAATCTGAGAATTAATATTACCAAAGTGATGATAATTCCAGTTTTTCAGACAGTATTTGGTATTGTAAAAACAATTGGCAAGGATAAAACCAGCAGAACCATTAGTAATAGCTTTCCAACCAGCTTTGATAAGATCAGAGCAAGTAGGGTCTCTAAACCAAGATTTATTCACACTGAATGGTTTTTTGGTATTGCATTCCATTTTGCTAGTGATTAGCTTTATAGGGTAATGATCACTTCCTAAGACAGTTAAATGATATAAAGCAACATTAGGATAGCAATTAAACCAATCATAAGAGATAACAACTCTATCTAGCCTTTCTAGTATAAGATCATTACCATCTCTTCTATTAGTACAAGTAAATGGATTTCCTATATAAGGCATACTAGACAGATTATTATACTCCAAAAGCAGATTATTTGCATCAATTTCAGTCTGACTTTGTGGATTTCCACCTTCTTTTTCATTTTGATGAAGAATGAAGTTTAGATCGCCTATCACAACCCAAGGACTATTGTAGGTAATTCTAATGTTACTGAGGTGATTTCATTGGTTTTCCTTATCAATGACATTTATAGCATCATAAATACATGTCAAAAGAGTACTATTATTTTGGCTATCTAGCTTAACAATGCAGTTTATCATATTTAGTTGAGCATCAATAATCTGCAAATCAATACCATCTTTCCATAAAATACAAAGACCTCCTGAAATACCTATAGGATCTAAGAGAGTCATGTTTGGATACTTAAATCTTTTAAGCAAGAAACCCATTCTTTTTTACTGGTTTTTTGTTTCACATAAGAAAATTATATCAGGGTTTTGGGTTTTAATGAGCATGTTCAGATGATTTCTAGTGTCCTTGTTTCCGAATCCACATACATTCCAAGAAATGATTTTCATAGTTGCAAAGAAAAGTGGGTAAGAAGAGAGAATTAAACCAAAGTGAGTTTGAAAAGAGTAAGTACTGTAATGATTATAAGGGAAATGCAGATAATTCAAAGTTCTAAAGAGTTTATTATGTTATACCTTCTGAATTCCCTTAGTGTTGTCAGAATGTTTCTCCTTTGTTGTGAGTCCATATGCAGCTTGTGTCTCCACTTGTCCTCCATCATGAGAATGAGTACTTGTGCCAGCATCATTTGAATCTTGAGGTGCAGTTAATCTTATCCTTTTTCCCAATTTGGTTGAGTCAGTTGGATCTTCCATTTGAGGTGAGCTGGAAATCCTTGGTTCTAGAATTATTCCATCCTTTGGAGGGATGAATCCTGTCTTTTTAGTCTCCTCAACCTTGGGCAGCTAGGAATTATGTTGTCTTGTCTTCCATTCTCCAGTGTTTTCTTGTTGGCAGTATTGCCAGCTCCAAACCAATATGGTTTAGGATGAGATTTTGCTAGAAAATCTTCTCCTGCCTTACATGCGTCGCTGGTATGCTTGATAACATAGCACTTAGGACAGATGTTGTGAGGTTGCTTTTCAAAGAAGAACTTGATCCATCTAGTACACCCTGCATTAGTCTTGGACATTGCTCCTCTTCTTAGTGGAAAGTTTATGTCTATATTGACACATACCTTAACCCCTTCTTTGTCCACCAAAATTGCATCTTTGGGTTCAATTGCTACAACCTCACCCACTAATTTTCCAATCTTAGTAACAGAAATTACATTCAAGTGTTCAGGTAGTAGCTTCTTTAATTGCAGCCAAAAATATTGATGGTCCCAGTCCATATCCCTGTAGATGACTTCAGAGTTGTAGTGATGTAAGACAACCAAGTATTTGTTGATGATCCATGGCCTGGGACTGAAGATATTGTTTTTTGTTTCTTCATCATTGAATTTAAAAACCATTATGTTTCTATCAATCTCAACCACCTTCACTTCTCCTTCTGGGATGTGTGCCCAAGCAACCTTAATATGATGTTCCACTGCTTTGAATCCCATAGTTCCATCTTCCATGATAATCATACCTATGAGGCAGTTATCCCAGTTCTTTACAACATCATTGTTGACTTCTTCCACTGCATCATCTTCCTTATCTAGGTCCAAAGCTGCTTGTTTAAACCTTTCTGCTAGATCAATCACTTGTTCATTATTTTCTTCGGCCATTACACTATTGTTTGTTGAATAGCCTCCTTGTTCTTTTTCTTCTTCAATTTCTTGTTTAATATATGGAGATAACCCAAAGTAATTAGGGCTTTTTTCCCACAATTAAAGATATCCCCTCTCGATAAATTTGGAATGAGTATATTCGGTGGTTATTAGAATAACATCCATTTGCAGTAACAAACCAAATAGCATATATTCCAAAGAGAAAAATCAGGATATTATTTACCATATCTGTATTGACTATTTTGAATTTCAAAATTTCTTCTCTTCCGCCTTTTTGGCTTTTGACTTTCTGATTGAATGTGGTTGGATCGGTGCTGGTTGAGTAGAGGATTCTCATGATAGAGCAACAATGGTGACAACAGGACTTCCAAAAGTCTCTTAGCTAGCAGAGCAAACGCTGTAAACACAACAAAACTGAAGGCAAACGCCATTAAGGAGATAACAATCTGTAAACACGTTAGAGAAAAATGAGATTTAGTTAGTTAGGGTTCATATTGAAAAAAAAAATAAAGAAATCACAGCAGAAACAAAAGATTTTAAATCAAGAAACTATAAATGAATAATAAAATTGAAGAAGAATTCAAAAAAGAAATTGAATCATGGATGTTGGATTAGGATTTAGAGACAAGGACGAGAATTCAAAAATTTTTTTGCTTTACTGAGTTGGCATTTTCAAATACGCCGATCTGCGCTCACTCTCTCTCCTCAAAATATGTACTGATAATGATTTTTTAAAAATAATTTCATAAACTTGGATGCCCACAGACTTTAACAGAGTATAAGATGCAAAAATATATGTACTGCTTCGTTGTATAATGAGTTTTGTAATTTGCAACGAATCCGATGCCTATTTTCTAACCTCATTAAATAAAATTTCATTTTCATATAGTATTTAATTGAGGCTTTGTTCTGAGTAAGATCTTGATATTTCCTAACCTCATTAAATAAAATTTCATTTTCATATAGTATTTAATTTGAGACTTTGGTCTGAGTAAGATCTTGATATAGTAGCAACTGGCTTCGCATGCCAATAAAAATATAATGCCAAGAGTATCATAGACATCAAAAGGAAAACCATGTGAACGGGACGTAATTTGGTTTAGAGAAGTTTTCCGTCCATACCTTATATATACATACAGATCGATGTGCCACCAAATTATCAATAGATTAATATACAAAAACAAAAACAAGTAAACGAGAAACACAATCTTGATCGGGACTTGATTTCTCATTTGTATGCATGATAATGCATCCATGGAGACAGTGGCGGAACTAGACATTGAATATAGGGATGGCTGGAGTTTTTTTCAGGGCTTGCTTAAGAATAAAACTCATAGACCAATTGTGGCCCAACTTAAAAAAGGCTTTGAAAAAAATGATTTTTTCTCTTGTTAGGGCTGGCTTAAGTTAGCCCTAGTCACAAGGTAGTTCCGTCCCTGCATGGAGACACTAATGAGCGACCAAGACAATTTCTCTTTGACGACTTTCAATTAATGTTTTTTTTTTTAAAAAAGATTATAGGAAAATGGTTTCTCTGCATTTCCTTGTGCGTATTTTTTGTTCTCTGGATCTCTGGTTTTGGGCAGAGACTAAGAGTTGAAGGACACTGTTTAACCTACAAGCCTTGAGTTTTGCCCGTGGATGCTAATAGGAGGTACTAATTTGTTTTGGGGTGTACCATTCCAAAGCTATTCTTTTTGTGGTACAACCCTACGTAAGTTGGTACCCCTGTTAACAAGCTTGGCAAAAATAACTACTTTTTATGAAAATGCTAGGTTTACTGAACAATGAGCATTTCTCCCGTCTAGAATCCTACCACTAACATAACATGGGACCCACTTTCCCCTATTGATAACTCCAATGCAGAGAGGGCTTCCATGAGCCATCCGTTCCCTATCGAGATCTTTTGCGGGAGGAAGAGTGGCCAAGTGTAGCACTCCTCATCTTTTTATTTTGAAAGAGCAGAGGTTAAAGTAAGGGAAAGGTACTCCTACTGAAACTACTTCGCACTTGCTTTTGCATTCCGAGTTTGCAAGAAGGGTTTGTGATTTCTTATCTGCCAAATTGAATTGGTTGTTTGCAATGTCTCTGGATACTGTGCCTGCTTTGAAAGCTTGGCAGCTGCATTTCTCTGACAAGATGAAGTCTGAAGTTTGGAGGTTGGTGCTTGTTGCTATCATTTGGTGTTTATGGAAAGAAGAAATGGTAGTCTTTTCTGACAATCATAATGTTGCAATTGTTGTTGCTAATAAGGTTATTTATACCACAAAATTGGTTAAAAAGACCAAAATCAACAATTCCTGGGTGAAATGGACAGTTAGATTTTGATATTGTTTAAATGGCCAAAAATGTAAAAATAGGCAGGATGTAACCAATTTCATCGTGCCTATTTTCAAATATTTTTTCTTATTTTTAATTTACACAGGATGTATCCAGTTTCATCTTTGTTATTTTTTAAATTTAAGCTATAATGAAACCAGTTTCATCCTTACTATTTTTTTTTGGCCATTTCACCCAAACTATTTTTTACCCGTCCATTTGAACCGTGATTTAAAAATATTTGGACAATGACCCATTTTTCGTGTTTACTTGGGCTCTTGCTTTCAAGGACTTTGAGGAGGCAGATGCCAAGGAAGTGATGAGGAATTGGAGTGCAATTTATTTTGACATTATTTAAAGTGCTATTAGCCTGTTTTTAGCACTTTTCTTTTCTTGTTTTGGCTAGGGTGGTATAATCCTTTTATACCCTCTTTTTTTGATCAATAAAATCTTTTCTTTGGCGATAGAAAAAAAAAAAGTAAGAGAAGAAAAAGGAGCAAGTCCATTTTATGATCGAGTGGACAGTTGATTACATAGGCCAAGGATGCTAACGGAGGATACCATTTTCTTGGGGTAATACCATACAAGGATGCTACAAAAATGTTCCTTACATATGGATTGGTACACCCCGATTATGAGAACCCGATGAGCAATGTTGACATAAGCAATATTATATCGACATCTCCCGATTATGACTAGCATCTGGAGGCCTACAAGTTTCATCGACATAGCTCCAAGGAACAAGAGCATGCTCGATAGCGTACTGTTTCAGGAAGACTTGTGTCGACCTCCAAGTCTCCAACAATTTTTTTGTTCCTTTCAGAAAAAGTACAATTTGATGAGGGTAAATTGGGATGTAAAAATATCCCCTCGTCCTCATCAAAACAATCATAACTAGCATCCTATCTTCTTGAACCAATAAAAGTTATCAAAAATGACTCGCCGTTAAACCAATCAAAAATTCAACACACGGCTTTAACCACTTTATCTTCATATTTACTTTGAAACTCCGCTACCTTCACGATACCATCCCTATTAGTTTAGTTATTTATTTTTTATAGTAATAAAAAAATAAAAAGCAAAACACTTAAAACACCTGAAACAACGTGTGGTAAGCTAACATCAAACGACGACTTAATCCGCTACTTGAACGCGGAACGGTTATAAAATACTCCACGTAAATTAAATTTACAGATATACCCTAATATATGAATACCAAACACACCCTTAGGCCAGCACCGTTTCCGTGTTGCCCTGACACTCAGGGGCTAGTTGACATGTCGGTCAAGAAAAAAATATGGAAGACCTTAACTAAGCAGCTAAGCTCGTGCAATGTCGGTTTTGTTTTTATTCTTATTAATCAAGATCTTATCTGTAAAATTCCAATGCCCTCAAATATCCAACCACTGCATATCATATGTACATTCAATAATGACTAAATGCACACCATTTGCCTGCTCAGAGGTAGATGAAATAAATCAAAAAAAAGTGAGGCAATCTAATATTAATATAATCAAATAGATCGGAGACAAAAAAGAAGAATTATATACAATGAATGTCCATTGGACCAAAGATGGTGATATTACATGAACTGTCTCCTTCAAATCAGTGACACTGTTTTAGCGCTTGGTAGTAGTATACTATCATCAACAGATCGAAGTTGGTTGTCGTACCCTTTGTGAAGAAAAGGAATAGCCTGAGATCGGAGCTTATTGGTTGTGACTTGATTTGTACCGTGCATTATCCATGACGAGAGGTGTAAACAACGCCGGTATAGATACGATGGCTCCACTTACCCATGTTATTTGGTACTTTTTCCAACAACATGTTTTAGTTAAGCTTAGTAGTAAAGTCGTATTACTTTTCCCAACAACGTGTTCATGTGGATCGGCAATTTTATGGGCTAGGTATTCCTTTGCTTTAGGAACATCTCTTATAGAAGAAGAATAAATCAAATTAAATGGTCGAAATTTTCCGGATATATCATCATCTCTTTCTTATATATAAATTTTTTTTGGATATCTTTGTGGTTTATCGTTCTTTCTCTTTGCGATCTACTTGTAATTGGTGTCCTTATTTGTATTAGGGTTTTGATTATCATTTATTTTGATGTTTATGTTATTCTTGTCTGCGAACATGTAATCACTATTTTTATTTGAATGAATTGAAATACAGTTAAACCTCTATAATTTAATAGCCTTGGGACCGCTAAATTTTATTAATTTAGAGAGATATTAAATTATCGATAAATTAATAATTTATTATTTTAAAGATAAATTAATAATATATTAATCTAGAGAATATTTCTTATTGATAACCTCGATAAATTGAATTTAACTCATTTAATTTGAACGATTTGGAATTTGAAGTATTCTACTATTGAGTGCATTACGAACTATTAGGGATGAAATAAATGAGATTTTGACTTCAAAACAAGCAACTATTGATTCATATTTCCCTTAAGTTTGATATGCATATAAAAAAATTCATTTTTCTTATTAGTAATTATTAATTTATATAATATTTGGGACCTATAAATACTTAAAAGAGATTTCTGAAATGTATTAAATTATTATATTATCGAAATTATTATTTTAGCACTATAGGCCCAAAAAGGGACTAAGAAATTTTATTATTTTAGCGAGATTATTATTTTAGCGAGTATTAATTTACAAAGGTTCTACTATATGTTGATTGTCAAAAAAATAAATAAAAAAATTATTGTATATATATTTTCCTGTATTAACGTTATATGTATAAAATATTTTTTATTGGCGTGAGTGTAGTGATTTTCACATTTAACTCCCCATTTTGTATTGTGCCGACTATCCATGGATCTGCTCCCACTCAGCTATTATTGAACATACTAAATTGTAGAGTTTTTCGCCAACTATAGAACTAATTGTGAAAAGGCCTAGGTGCCATGAAATATTTATCATTCTGCGAACCATAACTGTCGAACAGTACCACTATTTTAAATTGGAGACGTCCTAAGCTCCGGAATATATATGCCAAATTAACCAATTGACGTTAGTCCAGTTGGCCAGGGGTTGGGCTCCTAACCTATATAGGTTGCGGGTTCAATTCCCACGCTGATCATGTAAAAAAAAAACAAATTGTTGACGTTCCCTCTCACTCATGAGACTAGTACACGGCCTAACTCATTCAACGTATTCTCTCACCCTCGACAGGTGATCCGTCATTGGTTTTAATACCATTTTTAATGACCTAACTCTCCCCCAATACTGTTTCACTGAACTACTGCGGTCATTCGGCAATGCAGGGTTTTCAACAGATACTGCTGCGGCCATCCTGCAACAGTTTCTAGGGACGTCATCCATCCCTGGATTGCTGCCTTCCCGAATACACTTAATTAGATAGTTTTTTGTCAAATCTAGGGTCAACTGTGCTGAAAAGGCCTTAATATTTGTTTAGTATATATATCATTACTCATATTCATTCGGCCAACCACTGCCAAATATTGGTTGTTACCATCTCACCCCCTTAGATTGGAGCCATCCTCGTCTCAAGCGTATATAATCCCAGATCTCCAACGTTCCTTGCCACTCATGAGACCAGTACCTGGCCCAACCTGTTCAACATATTCTTCCACCCTCGACAGGTTCCCCATCGTCGTCTATTATACCTTCCGTAACGACCCGATCCTTCATTAGTACTGTCCCCATATATCCACTGTCATTATTCAACAAAGTGGAGTTTTTAACGGGTATTCACTACATATATCCAACAACATCTTCCCAAAAGGTCATCCATTCCTGGATTGCTCATGCCTGAGCTCGTCTGAATGCAGATTTTTATGCCAACTCGTATACCAATTGTAGCGAAAAGGTTTTAGTATTATGAAGGGAAAAACCATTACTAATATTCCATTCAGCGAACCCTAATATCTGGCCAACCACCGTCGAATATTTGGTGTATATCATTACTTATATTCCACTCGAACGTCACAAGACAGTTGCATATTTTTATTACATAAAGAATTTCATCAAAAGTTCTAAATTTTCCCCTAAACACAATTTTGTTGTTCTTCTTCTTCTTCCATAACGATCGCCAAATAATGCAAGGAGAGATAAACCATATATCCTCTTAATATATTTAAACGCTAATCCAGAGAATTTTCGTGGACAATGTTAGAGAAAACCTGTTCGACCTTGAAAGCTTTTAAGAAGTAATTCCAAAACTGCCAAGAAAAAATGCAATGAGTAAAATGTGTTCAATAGCCTAATTGTGTCGCATGTTCGTTGTACTCGTGCCTACGTATGCCACGTGCCGTCTTGTACCAAATGTGTCAACTTAGTAGACACAATCATAACAAACCAAAGTTCGATTGTACCGTTTGTGCCTAGATTTTCGCTTGTTGTAGTGTCGTAATTTGATATGTCAACAAAACATACTAGTTCTAAAATCATATCGACAAATATGCTCATTTGTTTGATGTTGGTATTCACTGTCAACAAAAATTACATTACCAGTTAAGCTATTTCGATACCATGGTCTTACATGCATCTTAAGATATTTTCGAGCAAAGTTTATATAACGACAATAGGGTATCCTGATCACATTGCAACCTAAATTGAATTTTGGATTGACATATAACAATTCAAAACATACAATTCGTATATATCTTAATTTCTACTTTTAGAATCCTACAGTTGCCACATGACTTGGCGCATATGCAGTCACCACATGATCATTTTTTTCTTTATTTCTGCATACGACAAAATCTATCGAGAATTTCCAAAACTTAATGTTGTTGAGCTATGGCATGTTGGGTGATCTTATAGAAGGATATATTTTAGATCCTTATAGCAAGTACTATTACTCTCTTCCAACGAAATAGTGTAGTCGAAAAATGCTCAATGTATTCCATAGAAACCTCATATTCCTTTATACTTTACTTTGGTCAAAGAAGTGGTTGAAGGAAAACTCAAGATGACAAAGAAAATGTCATCCTGAAAAGGTACGACACGATCTTTACCATCCAAGCTTTATTTATTTTATAGCATGTTTGAATATGAAAACACGGGGGTATAACAACCACACCAAATATTTCGTTCGGTAATCTGTATGGACTAAATTCCAATATAATTCCGAGAGCACCAACTTAATAGTGAGACTCAATCAAGAAATATATCAAAGAGATTTATCTCTTTCTCAATACAATAAACAAATCGAATAGATAGAAATCCGTGAGCCTGATTGATGTGAGAATAACTTGGACAGTACCAAAGACCAATGCCCAAGTGTCAATCAAGTTCTATCCAACAAACAAGGTCGGATTTATCAACTGTGATTGAACTACGCACAACCAGTGATATTTCAATTATATAAACAAATATAATGCGGAAAATAAATAACACAAACACAAAAAATTTGTTAACGAGGAAACCACAAATGCAGAAAAACCCCGGGACCTAGTCCAGATTTGAACACCACACTGTATTAAGCCACTACAGACTCTAGCCTATTACAAGTTAACTTCGGACTGGAATGTAGTTGAGACCTAACCAAGTCTCACATCGATTAAGGTATAATCCCGTTCCTTACGCCTCTTGAATCCCAGCAGGACTCTGCGCACATGATTCCCTTAGCTGATCTCACCCACAACTAAGAGTTGCTACGACCCAAAGTCGAAGACTTATAAACAAATCTGTCTCCCACAGATATGTCTATTCTGGTTTTGTTTCCGTATTTAGATAAATCAAGGTGAAGAGGAAACTCAACTAATAATCCGGTCTTATACTCTTGAAGAGCAGCCTAAAAATATTAGTCACCTCACAATAACCCAGTTGATTAACAGAAGAAGTTATTGCGGAATCACAAGAGTCTGAGATGAAGAACTGTTGTGATTACTTTTTATATCTTACCTATCGAAGATGAATCTCGAGTAAATCTTAGAGAAGGTAAAACTCAATGCGATAGAACAAGTAAGATCAGAATACGCAACTACAGAGAAAATAGTTGGATCTGGCTTCACGAATACCAAATGAAGTCTTCAAGTCGTTAACCTAATAATGATTTTGGAAAACCTAGGTTAATCGACTCTAGTTTGTAACTAGGACACACTGAAGTGTCGGGATTAGGTTTCCCAGACGCTAGAGTTCTCCCTTATATGGTCTTTAAAATCAGGGTTGGTTACAATCAAAGCTAAGATAGCTTAGTAACAGAGATATTGATATTCACCGTTAGATGAACTCCTGATTTAAGACTAAAGCTAAGTCTGCTTAGAAATTAAGCAATCAATCTCCACCGTTAGATGGTATTAGCTTGATACTCACAAATGAAATATACCTATATTTAGATATGGATGAACTCTACCCAAACATGTTTACCTTGTTAGCTCAATAATAGTTAATCCAAAATAGTCATATTAACACTTATAACTTAGCCATATTCATCTAACACTTTTAGATCAAATATGATGATCAATCAATCATGATAGATAATCAAATGAATCTAAATGTTTTCAAAAGAGTTGTTCAAATGTTCATCATCTCATAGAAATATATATGAACCATTCGGTTTGGTTTGTAATCATACAAAGTAGTTACACAAGAACAAATTCATGAACATAATGCCACGGTTTGCAAAACTAGTTCACATACCTTATATCATTAAAGTTCCAGGGACTTTAGTTTGCAACCTGAGTTCGTAAACGAACCTGAGTTCATGAGTATGAAAATCCATACTTGCCGATTTTAGAACTTGACCACTGTGTTCGCAAACTAAGTACGCGAACAACAGTTCCGGACTTTGATTTTTTGTCCAGCCGTTCGCAAACAAGGTACGCAAATAGCAGCTTCGGATATGGCCTTGTCTAGCCGTTCGCAAACAACATCTCCGGACCTTTTCATAGGTAAACCACTTCGCAAACAAAGTTCGTAAATAATAGTTCCGGACTTGAACTAGACTTACACAGTTAGCATACAAAGTATACAACCTGTATTATATCCAGACATGGTAGTCGTTCTAAAACTCTCATTTAATTATTGAAACATCCTTGGAAGACAACAATGGTAATCTTACATATACCACTAGCTTCAAGTAATTTTCAAGTGATTAATCGATCAATATGAAACTTCCCAAGTTGACATCAAATGACTGTCTCACACAAATCATGTAAGATCTTCAAGGTAATTTCACATGATCATCTTTCACTTATATTTAGTTTCTAACAAATAAATTGTCTCCAACTAAACTCGTCAAGTATACGATGAACTTAGCTAAAGCTAAAAGCTTCCAACACGTATTTCGAGGAATACATATACGAGATAAACTCGGCTCGAATTTTCAAGTGTGTATAATATAAAAGTCTATATAGCTATACGACTTAGTCTCATTAGAAGATAAAATAGAATAGACTCCTGAGTGACAGATAAGTTTTAGTCTCCACATACTTTTTGTTGATGAAGTTCCTCCAAGCTCTTTAGTAGATCTTCTTCTTCAATTGGTGAACGCCGTGAAGTCTAAATCTCAATTACACACTTCTATCCTAATCCGAGACATAAATATAAGTAGACTAGAAATCAAGTATATATAGTTTTGATCAACTAAACTTGACAAACAAGCTTGAGATAGCAACGCTTGCGAGTTCGACCGAGCGCTTCTCTAACAGAATACACATCCAGAAGTAACTTTTTAACTTTTAGAAATTCAAAAAGCAAGAATTTAGTTTGGGTATTAGATTTCACAACGACTTCTAGATGGAAAATGTCAAAAAATAAAAATAAAATTTGAAGCAAAATGCTTTTGTTTCTGACTTATGCTTCTGGTATCCAAGTACGCCATCAGTGTTTTAAATCTAATTAAAGGAGAGAAAAAAAGCTTGTCGTAAAGAGGTGTTTTTCCACTGCTTCCCGTAATGGCATTTCAACTCCTCTATCCCATAATCCTTGATCTATAAATTTGGCAGCATTCATTCATTTGGTTTTGCAACTTATAGGTAGGTGGGTTTTTTTTCCTAAATTAGTTGACTCGTTTGAATTATTTTAATCTGATTGAATATTAAAGTTATAGAAAACTCTTAGCTTCAGTTATATATGTGGTACAAAGGCATATCTGCTCAGATTCCTTCAAATCAGACATCAAGAAAAATTAAAAAGATGAACGATTTAATATCTGACAAGGGTAGAATGAGACGTCGATTCAAATTAAAATGCAGAATCTAAACAAGGTGCTACTAAGTTAAATACAACTGGTACACCGGAAAACACGTGAGAATAAACTAAAATTACCAGAGGTAATACTTTTAACCAGAATTGATATTATTCACATACTGAGCTTATTTGTCTATAAATTTACTAATTTTGATACCTTATCACTCAATTGCTACTGAGAACAACAAATTACCGAAGCTTTATGTAGGAGCATCTCCAATGCAATTGTCTTAAAATTGCATGAAACCTAAGATTTAAGACTTTTTCCACCAAAATTTCATCTCCAATACAAATGTGAAGGTCATCAAAAAGGATGCATTGCTAAGTGGGGTTAATTTTTTTTTTCTAGATTACATACATTTTTTTTTTCCTGATAAACAAGGAACCTTTTCATTAATGGGATTTTAAGGTTACAATGAGTTTAAGATCGAAAATAAGAGAATACAAAGTAACAAGAACATACCGTAATAGTACAATACCGAGAAATCCGACAAGAGAAAGAGAAGGATTACCGGAGTAAGACAAATACAAGTATGAATAAGATCCGATTAAATCGGAAGAATGATGGTTTTTCTCGAAATTAAATTCCAACCATTTAGTTTGTTTTTCTTCTTTAGAAAGAAATGCTCCCAAAGTAGGAGTGATTTGCTCAAATGTCTTATAACTAGTGATGAAGCTTCCGTCGTCAAAAAGACCACCTATGGAGATTCCTTCGCCGGATAAGTTGATGATGAAGATTCCGATGAAGATTCCGTCGCCGGAGACAACCAAGATGAAGATTTCGTCGTTGGAGAGCATGGAGAGTATCACTATTGATCTTAAAACCCAACCCAATAACCAAGAATCGCCATTAAAGCGAAGATAAACCTCAAAAGAGTAGATAAAACCACCAAAATGGTGTAGATAAGTAGAAAACATAAGAAAAACCAAACCACGCTACTAACTAACCTAGAAAGCAAGGAAAAATGAAGACTAGATCTGAGCAAAGAAATGTTGTTTTTGATGGTTTTGTTGAAGAAGGAGGAGTGGGAGGAGGAGAGAGAGGAGAGAGAAATATATGAGGTACATGGATATTACACTTTCTTCATGAGCTTGGGTCTTAAGTCCACATCATTATTTGTTTCTAAATTTAAATAAAGTTTGTTAGACAACAATCCGGAGGATAGGAGATGAACTTTAGGTGGAATTATTAGACAAGTATCCGGAGGATATAGGAGATGAACTTTAGGTGGAAAATTTTATCTTTCATCTAACAATGACCCACAAAAAAAATGTGTTAACAAGACCTCCATCTAGGATGACCTTGATCCCAAATATGGGAGATAACTATTTTTATTTACTTTCATCCCAAATCCACCCATGGTTTACGTATGGAGTAGGAGAAGGATACTGGACTTGGAAAAGTCCTTTCTTCACGTCAACAGAGGACGTAACAGCAAACCACAAAAGCAAGGATTAAGAAAGGCTTATAAACCATATCAAACAACAAGATGAAAAAAGACCATAAATTCTCTCATAACAATGGCGTACACCTCTTAGGCAAAATCAGTTTTAACAATCCCTATAATAATAAAAGACGATAAACCTAAGTAACCGAGACCGTGATATTAAAAGCAATGAAATTTAACATAAAGTGTCCAAAATCAAACTAGCGTAATGTATCCAAAACGCTAAGACGCATATAATCTTTTTCTTTCTTTTTGATAAAGAAAATCTAACACCACAATGTAAAATTTACTCGTCTGCATACCCATAGACGACGAGTACACCAATATGCAACCCAGTCCAAGACACGGCATTTTAATGCAACCCAGACTAAGCCTCTCTAAAGTGCATTATTAGGTAGCTATTGAGTGACCGTTTCCTAATTGCATACGAAATCCTATTACTAAATTCAAAATAACTTGGGTGTCAAACAAAAGACGACCGAGTCAGTCTTCTTCCAAAGAAAAAAAAACAACAACCGATTCACGAATACCGTGTGCATAAAGAAATTACAAACCAAACCAGAAAGTCAGAAGTTTATATAATACTTAGCCTAGCGGCTTAGGACAACATACAACCCAACCGTCATTGATATCATATTATTATTGCCGACTCTGTTTGGTCCACGCCTTTCGCATCACTTGTCTATAAATACCAATTTCATAATCTCAGATTAGAGAGCGAGATACAGAGAACAAGCACAAACAAAGCCGAATTATCAGAGCACAGGAGAGAGCCAACAACAAATTCTAATGGGAATTTTCTAGAAATTTCAAATTTATAGTCGTTAATTCTCCTTCCAGGTTCCTCCTTCTCTACCTCGATCTCCATTATTTGCATCTGGGTTAATTGTTCTTTTGTTTTTAAGTTCTTCTCGATTTGGATTTTCTTCTCGTTTTTTAAATCATGATTAAGACTGCGAGCTTGAGACCCAAGATCGTAGATTTTAGCAGTACTAAAGATATGATGATGATGAACAAACATAGAAATAGTGTTAGAAGTGGTAGGAAAATTACTAACAAAACCAAGAGTAGTTTAGTTGATTATACAGATTCTAATTTTCGTAGTTCTCCGAATAATGGTGATGAGCAATGTGGGTTTTGTTCAACACAAGCTTTGATTCAGAATTATGCAAATTTTAAACAAAGTGATGTTCCAGTTAGATTTATGTATTACAATAATGGTACTTGGATTGGGTTTTCTAAAGATGTTTTTGAGGTTTTGAAAGAGGGTTTTATTGGGAATAAACCAATTGTTGAAGTCTCGATTGATGGGGCGACGTATTTGGTTGATTTCTTAAGAATGTTGCAAATTGATTTAATGTCTGGAAACCGAAGATCGGTTTCTTGGATTGATGTTGAGAATAAATGTTTCTTCCCCAAATTTACTGTGGAAGAGAAAAGTGATGAATGTTGTGAAGTTGTTGAGTTTCCTACATCGAAAATTGAGATTAAGATCGATTCGAAGTCCACTACGAATTCGAGTAAGAATTTGAGTAAGCGGAAGAGAATGAATCATTCTCATGTGGAGGATGCAGAGAGCGACACGGAGAGTTCTTCGGATGATCAACATAGTGCTGTGAAAAGGGCCAGAGTTTCACCTGTGGTAATGGAGAAAGGTAGGTGGCCAAATGTGGAAATTTTGGAGGATGAAGAAAAGAATTATATAGATATCAAGAATATATTTCTATGGGGGTTAAGGAAAGTCGATCGAGATGTTAGTATCACTGCCATTCGCCGTTGTTTACATGCCGGCCCAGTAGGAGTTGCTCGCCTGCAAGCATTTCAGAGACAGATGGAATTAACAAAAGCTGCTCGTGGTGGTACATCTGATGTTAGGCTTGCTTGGCACGGAACGTCGTCAGAAAGTATTGCTAATATCATACTACATGGTTTTGGATTGGATAATAAACCATCCGGTTCAGAAGCAGCTTATGGGGATGGAATTTATCTTTCACCGGCCCGATCACCAGAAACAAGGTAACAATCAGTCATTTGTCTGTATTTTTCACATTCTTGCCCTATGTTCAAAGTTTTTATTCCATTAAACGACGGAAACTTAGAGATTTGATTGTGTTTGCAGTGCGATTCTATCAGAAGCTGATAAAAATGGCGAAAAACATGTATTGTTGTGCCGGGTTATAATGGGAAACATTGAAAAGGTTGAATTGGGATCCGATCAGTGTCACCCTAGTAGTGCAAATTTTGATACTGGAGTTGATAATCTTGCAAATCCAAGATGGTATATAGTGTGGGGCAGTCATATGCGCAAGCACATTCTTCCTGAATATATTGTCAGTTACAAGTCTTCACCAGACCATCAGCAAGGTACTAATGCTACTCTCTTTTTGTTTTGGTTGATCAAGATACTTCACTAAACATTTGCATATACTGGCAAGCTTTTCGTTATATGGAGTAGTATTTTAATTATTACTATTTTTTGCATCAGGTTTACCGACAGGAACACCGATTCTGAAAAGAGATAACACTCCGTCATCAAGTATGTCATTTCCAAGATTGTTTGCTGCAATGAAGAGTTCACTTCCTATATCAAGTATTCAAGAACTGGAATCCTTATATGGCCTGTTCAAGGTAAGAAAAAAAATATCGACTTACATATATCATTATTACTTTAGATTTCATCGGTTCAAATAGGTTTTTTGAATGACTCAAATTCTAATACTTGGCTTTCAAATTTTTTCAGGATGGCAGGGTGCCTAAAGACGTCTTGATAAGACAATTAAGATCGATAGCCGGAGACCAATTAATCACTTCAACTGTTCATAAAATTCGAAGTTCCATGAACTAAAGAGATTGTTCAATCAGAATCTTCAGATACAAAAATTAGACTTTCTTTTTCTTTTTTCTTATGAGAATTACAGTTCTTAATTGTAATTTTCTCCGTTACATGTCTCATTTAGCAGAATGCTACTGAGCCAGAAAAATAATGAAAAAAATCATTACATGTATAGAGTTAGACAGAAAATTTTAAACTAGGCTTAATTGTCTCTTTATCTTTGTTTTCTTTTGAGTTCTGGTCGCATGCATGTACAGTATCTTATGGCTATATCTATCAAACAGTACTCCTGCTAACAATGTCAAGAACCACGATAACTTTATCATGTGATTCCATCTCTACATTCTGTCGTTCAATTTTGGTTTTATCAAACCTACCAATTTTGCGTTAATATGCATTTATTTTGTGGGGTTAACTTCTAAATATTGGGAGACTTTACTTTTTTAGAAGCAATATTACGTCTGAAAAGTGAGATGATTTTTCTCATGGCTTATGTGGTATGCAGATTTACTGTACAGAATGCCAGATATATAATCTGATTCTTTTATTGTGGTTTGCGGCCGTTTCATCCTCCAATCAAGTTCTGCTGTTGCAGTTGGGTTGGTTATCTACCAACTGCACCTTTTGTGGACTTGTGGGTACTACTAGGAGGAGGAGAAGAAAAGAAACTTTACTTGGTTTCTTAATACAGAAGGAAAGTTCTTTTTGTTTAAATGACAGCATAAAGAGTAATTCCGTTATTCCCACTCACAAAGGAAGTCATTCTTTGATTCTCTGATTTTTCTGTCCGAGTGATGGTTTTTTCTAGTCACACAAATCGCACATAAGAGTATATCATAAGCGTGTTGCAGAATTTGTGATTCCTACCAATATTCTTTTGCATTTTAGATAGCTCTTGCTTTAATCGTTATTCTCATTGTACATTGTCTTTTAGTATTTTTTTTCATGTCATAAGACTCAGAACCGGCCACAAATCACTTCGATATTAAAAAATCTGGTGAAGAAATATTATGATACACATAGTGATATGAGATTTTAAATACATAGATACTGTGAACGGATGTCACGCAAATCATCCAAAGATCGTTTCCATCCACGTTTTGTGGGCACCTATATTGTTTATTATTAAGCCTGTTCACCAGAAATTGCTTGGTTCCCATGAGAATAATATAAGATGGGATCCTAGCGTCTTGTATTCAAGAGAAGAAAAGATCTTAATGATCTAGACATGACATCCTCTGGTCAGTGGTAAAAGGCACACAGAACAAAACATAAATATGTATACTAGTTGTTGATCATTACCGACATTGTCTGTGCATGTGCCAATCAACTATTTTCCCAGACAGGCTTTAAGTCACTTAACAAACCTAATTAGTTGCATTAATAAGTAATCAATCAGTACTAGTGGACAATCACCAGACTTGCAGACCATATATTCCTTTAATTGTTTTCCCTGGACAAGAAAATAATCTTAAATTCTGAATCTCAATTTTGGCTTTGCTGTAATCTTCCTGTTCAGACTCCAGACCCATCTGTGACGTTTGTGTCCATATGGTACATCATATAAATCCAATTCAATGGTGTGGACCCTAGTTAGTAAGTTCGCGAATGATTCGCGAATCATTCGCGAATTTTTCCGTATCACGAATTTTACCGTCTTATTCGCGTACGTTTGCAACTCCGAACCCAAGTCGCGTATTATGTGGCATTCCCGGATTATTCGCGAATCGTTCACGAATTTTACGTATCCCGAATGATACGTCCGCTTAATTCGCCATAAATTCTTTAGCTTTTACTTTTCAAAGACTCCACTTTTGGGCTTTACTGCCTCCCGAACATACACGACCGAATATTAGACGTGTTGTAATTTTTATGAAACAAAAACGACTGAAGAGATTTGAAGGTGAAGGTGAGAGAGATCTCAAACTCACTAACCAAGCATCTAAACCACCATACGACGTCCTTTTTGGATAACTAATGTTGTATATATTATTAATATCATCATATTGAGTTTATTTTTCCTTAAATAACTCACACATATGCATAAAAATTGGTCTATGACCTTATAAATACAAATTATTTGTTATATATAGATACCGAATTTTCAGAGCCGAACTCACATTTATAAATCGAATTATACACGTACGTATGCCGTTCCGAATTAATGACGAATCACGTCCCGTTGACCGAATTTTGGACCGAATCTGAATTTTACAAAACCGTATAATACTCGTACGTTTTCCGTTCCGTACGTTTGCCGAATCCCGAATTGCTAACTAGGGTGTGGACTCTTCGCTCTAAATTATTCTTGTTTTTGCTTCTACGATTTTCATTACGTATATTAATAAACAACTACTTTGTTTGTTTTTGTTTTTCATGGACATCCGTGTATTGTGGGCGTGTAAGTCTTCTTCCCCATGGGCTCCCCCACCAGAAGATTGTTTGTTTGTTCGTTTGCTGTGAACCAGAATAGTAGTAGTAGGAGAAGAGCTGTTTTATTGCTGTCACCATATAATTCATGATTGATGTTGATCGAGAAGATCCACCGTTTTGGCCGTGTGAGTTGGTCATTATCTTAAGAGGAACATCTCCATGTTCTTTCTTTATTGGTAAGGTTTGACAATGATTGAACACTTCCAAGGGGGACTGATAGTTCGGCCCCAGTTTCAACTAACTACTCTATTAATCTATTGCCTGATGGCGGATGCAACTAAGAGGATTAGAACTGACATCAACTGGCGGATATACACGGAGTTTACACGGGCAAAAGTAAAATCACCCATAAACACTGCTTGATGGCGGAGCGACTCAGTGGATCAGTACTGACATCAACTGGAGGAGATACACGGTGTCTACACGGACTCCAGAAAGGCCACTCCAATGGGAAGGGAAAAAGAATCCAATTTGCTATTTTGGGGTTACTGTGAGATACAGATAAGCAAATGTAAATGATTTCAAAAAAAAAAAAAAAAATTGGTAACTTTTGGGGTTGACAACCATACATGATACCAAAATGTATCTGAGTAGAAAATGTCCCCCTTCAGTTTATGGTTAAGCACTTGTGCTGTTGTGCATGTACCCCTTCAATTGCTACAGCTTTGGTGTCTGTTTTTCACCCTGTGCTTGTATACTAAAAGAAGAAAACCACTACAGTAAAAACTCCATATATATATATATATTTATATATTTATTTTTTTGTGAGTTAATTAAGCAAAAAAAAGTCTAACTTACGGAGTTAGAAACCCGTGCACCATGATGAGTAGAGTTATCTAATGCTGGACTTGGCAAAGCCGCCTTAGCATTTGATATGGCTAGTTCTATAGCTGTCCTAATACATTTTGGAGCTTCTTTTCTCCAATTACAAGGTGAGCTAAAGCTCCTAGCTTCTTTGGCCATTAAGTCCGCTACATTGTTAGCTGATCTTGAAACAAAATAAAAACCTAAAAATTATTACATGATTTTAGAGTATGGATAACTTGGTCTAAGACTGATATGTTTTGTCATTCTAATGAAGATTCAATGCCATTAAGGTAATCAAAAAGGTTTTTGCAGTCTCCTTCAATTGAGAAATTCGTCAATCCATTCTCTGCTGCCCATTTAGCTCCCTGCAACAGACCTAGAGCTTCCGTTTTTTCAGGGGTAGAGGATGTGAAAGCTCCTGCTCTGCCTTGTTCGATGGTTCCTGCATCACTTCGAAGAATTAAAGAAAAACCTGCTGGTAGATTAGCTGAAATCCAAGCAGCATCAATATTTAGTTTTAGTTGAGATTTCGAAGGAGGCTTCCAATTGGGTGTTAGAGATTTCCCATTATTGACTTGGTTCAGTAAAGGGGGGTCTTTTTACCAGAATTCCAAGTATCTGTGTATTTCAGTTCCTAATTGAATACTTGTTTGATGTTTTCCTTCAAAGACTAAATTGCATCTCTCTTTCCATATGAACCACGCTTTTGTTAAAGCAATTTCTATAGGTATAATGGTGTTAGGGTTGTTTATCCAATCCTTACAGATGTCTAAGAAAGAAATAGAATTAGGAATCTGAAGGTTAACCGGATATGGCTCATCTGCCCAAACCTCCTTAGCATAAGGGCACAAGAAAAGAGTGTCTTCTATAGTTTCTACAGTGTGACAATTGAGGGGACAGTTTGGATGGACATCATCCATGAATCTAGCTAACTTCAGGTTTGTAGACAGTGCATTCTGTAAGCATTTCCATGCAAAGATTTTGATTCTCTCTGAGACATTCAATTTCCATAATGAATTCCAAAGAGAATCATTTTGTCATAGGTTGTAATGATTCATAGTTTTTTCCGTTAGTTTATTGTACATAGATTTAACTGTGAATTTCCCTGTTTTTGTAAGCAGCCATCTTAGAGTGTCTGGTTTTCCTCTAGCTATTCTAATCTTGTTAATTTTATTTGCAATATTTACTGGAAACATTTCAGTCAGCAGATTATAGTTCCACTTCATAGTGAAGGGATCAAATAGATCCTTCAAAAGAGTTAAGTGAGAGTTAGTATTAGTTTTGTAGTTTCTAAGGTGCTCTTCTAGATCAGGGATCCATTTTTCATCCCAGATGTTGGTGCTATTTCCATCTCCTATTTCCCAAATACTATTTTGTTCTATTAAGATGATACTTTTACTAATACATTTCCAAATCCACGAACTTGTAGTTGGGATTTTAGCTTTAAAGGCAGAGGTCTTTCTAAAGTATCTAGGTTTTAGTTGTGATACCCAAAGCGCAGAAGGCTCAGTTAGAAGTCTCCATGCAAGTTTGGCTATCATGGATAGATTGAATTTTTGTGCATTTCTAAAACCAAATCCTCCTTTACTTCTTGGTTTACAAAGACATGAGTAGGACATTGGGTAGTATCCTTTATATTTAGATTATTTTCCCCACTAAAGTCTCCTTGGAGGGCATCAATCTTTTTAGTAGTTTCTTTTGGTAAAATGAAGCAACTCATTTGATAACTAGCTACACTAGCTAGAGTAGCTTTAATTAGGACCATTTTACTTGCTTGAGACAGAGTTTTTCCAATCCATCTTTGGATTTTTTTGCTCCATCTTCTCCACAATAGAGTCGAAGAGCTGAATTTTTGCTCTACTAATGAATAGAGGAGTACCTAGGTAGGTATCTTTAGGATCTATTTTCTTAATCTTAAGTATTTTACATATCATTCTTTGATGTTTTGGTTGAACTTTCTTACTAAAGAAAACTCCAGATTTTTCAAAGTTAATCATTTGACCAGAGGCTGTACTGAAAGTTTCTATAAGTTTAAGTATATTATGACATTCTTTCAGATCAGCTCTGATAAAAAAAAAGGCAATCATCTGCAAAAATACAGATGGGAAATAGGACAGTTTTTTGGAGTAATTTTTACTCCATGAATAGAGGATTCCTCCTCCCCTTTAAGAAGAAGCCTATAGAAGATCTACATACAAATAATGAAAAGATAAGGACATAGAGGGTCTCCTTGCCTTAGTCCCCTAGTGGGTTTAAAGAAGTTTCCAGGGCTTCCATTCAACAAAACAGCTACGGAAGAAGTGGAAATACATTGTTGTATTAGGTTACAGAATTTAGAATCAAAACCAAAGGCTTTCATAGCTTTGATGAGAAAATCCCAATCAACTACGTCAAAAGCCTTGGACATGTCAATTTTGATTCCCATTCCAGCATGCTTCACTTTCTTCTTTTTGAAAGAATGGATAATCTCTTGTGCAATGATAATGTTATCAGAGATTTGCCTTTGTGAGAGGAAAGCATCTTGGAATGGAGAAATGAAAGAATTAAGAAGTGGTTTTATTCTATTGGCTAGAATTTTTGTTATGATCTTGTAAATTGTATTACAAAGCCCTATTGGCCTGAAACCACTAGGGTCCTTAGGGTGCCTACCTTTATGGATTAGGAAGAGGAAGGTTTTGTTTAACTCTGGATGCATACATCCAGATGAGAAGAACTGCTGAACATAAGAAATGACCTGATCTCCCACTGTTTCCCAGTTGAGTTTAAAAAAACTAGCTGGGAAACTGTCTGGCCCTGGGGATTTGTTTGGTTTAAGTGATTTGATCACTGACCAAAATCTCTTCCCTAGTAGGAACAGAATTAAGAAGCTCATTGCCAGGAGGGGAAATACAAGGAACAATAGTATCAAAGATAGCATGATTAGGGGTTGGAAGAGAATCAGGGGAAGAAAACAGTTTAGTAAAGTAATCAGTTAAAGTATCATGGATTTCAGGTCTCTTAAATGTGATTTCATTGTTACTCTTTCTAATGCATTCTATGTTGTTCCACTTTCTTCTTTTCGAAGTTTTAGTATGAAAGAATTTGGTGTTTTTCTCTCCTAATTAAACTAAATTATCTATAGATTGTTGTTTAGCTATTGCCTCCTGTGTCGCATACAACTGTTCTAGTTGACCTAATTTCTCTTTAATTTTCTACTCTTTTTTATAAATATGGGAAGAGGAGTTTAAATTATCAATTTGGGCTAGAATCTTCTTTATCTGTTTAGAAGGTAACCCGAAAATATTTTTTTTTCCAGTAGTCTAGCATAGATTGAAGTGATTTAAGGTTCTGAATCAATAATTCAGAAGGAGAATCAATACCAGATTGGTTCCAAGTTTTTTGTATTGTCTGCACACATGATATTTCTTTTTGCCAAGTATCATAGTACTTGAAGGTATGAACAATTTTAGAGAATTTGGTATCCAAATTCAAAGAAATAGGACAGTGATCTGATCCTGCTGCCACTAGATGAGATAGTTCATAGTTAGGAAATTGAGAGTTCCATTCTATGTTGGCTACAACTCTATCTAACCTTTCTTGGATATTCTCTTCTCCTTCTCTATGGTTATTCCAAGTAAATTCATATCCCTTGAAACCTATGTCCAGTAAACCTGCATTTCTTAATATATTTTGATAATACTTGATGTCCGCTTTATTGTAAGGCGGCCCTCCACATTTATCCTCTTGACTAAATATCATATTAAGATCTCCTAATAAGACCCATGGCATAGAGTTCATTCCTACTTGGGATGCAATGTCTGAAATGTCTGAAATCCCAAGCTATTTTCCTATTAGTGGGATAAGGACTATCATAGAAGCATGTAAGAAGCCATTTTTTAGTTTCAGAATTGGTTTTCACAAGTATATTTATCATATTAGTATTCCATTGTATTATCTCAAAATAAATTCCATCTACCCAAGCTAAAGCAAGACCTCCTGCTAGACCTATTGGGTTAATAATATGAGTGTTTGGGTATTCTTTTAAGATACCTTTAACCACATGATGTTTAGATTTAGTTTCAGATAAAAATAGGATTTCTGGTCTATCTCTAGTTATTAACTGGTTTAGATGATTTTGTGTGAAGGAATTACTACATCCTTGCACATTCCAGGCTATTATTTTCAAACTTGATTTTGGATTCTTAATTTGAAGTAGTAAAATCAAATGCAGAACATAAGCAATCCTAGTAAAGATGGATTATCAGCTAGATGCAGGTATCTCATTAAAACAATTAACAGGCAATAAATGAAAATTGGGAAAATAACGAAGTTTGAGAAATCTAGGGATTTAGGTGATTAGTGTTACCTGCAATTCGACGCCTTTCGCAAATGGGGAGTCCAAATTGAAGGGCACAGGTAGATAGTCATCCTCCACTGGTTTCATCTCCTTGAAATTGGAGCCGTATTGATCGATTTGCAGCAGCTTTTCCGAACCCGAAGCTAAGATGTTTAAACCCTCAGATGAACACGAAGAAAGGAATTCCGGGACGACTATATTAAAGGCCGATTTAGGAGGAGATTTAGGGTATGCAGGGGATGAATGTAATATGACATGATTTGAACTGGACTGGGAAACTAACAAAAGAGGAAAATCAGACTTCACAGAGATTGAAGAAGGCAAGTTATCCTGAGCATCTTCAAATGACGCAGACGAAAATGAGAGTCTTCTATTAACTAATTTTGGTTCCCCAACCGATTGAAGAACCGACTCACCAGCTGGAACCAATAGTATAATCGGTTCCAGGTCCATCCCATTCTCAATTGGTTCCATAGAGTTAATGATACGATGAGTTTTCGAGTTTCCCGAGTTGACCATTCAGAGATAGAGCCATCAAGAGGAATGAAGTTTTCAGGGAATTAAAGGAAAAAGTGCGCTTTCCTAGGATAGAATTAGCTGCTAGAGGCATATCCTCATCATAGGTTACCGGTCCTAGAACTACATAAGATTGATTAAAAGCTTGAGAAGAAGAAGCTAAGTCTCCTCTTGCAGGATATTCTTCTCGAAAAAACTCATGCAAGGTCTCTCTATTCCCAGGGATGTCGAGAAATTTCTCCACAGATTCCATGTTGCCATGCGCGTCTGCATTATCTTTAGGATTCCATATTTGAATTGGCGTATTGTCTAGCCAATAGATATCATCTCCTGGAGAGGGATAATGCATGGTGATATCATAAATATCTTCAAGGGGTCTGTTTTGGATAATAGTACATTGACTTTGCTTATGACCAAATCGAGCACAATGAACACAAAACTTAGAAGGTAGGTTATGGTATGTGAAAATCAGTTCTCTCACTGGGTGCTGGTCTATCTTAACTAATAACTTTTGGACTAATGGTTTCTCAATATTAACCCACACAAGGACTCTAGGTTCACTATCAAATTGACTAGTACCATTGCAAATCTGACTTACCACTCCTAATTTGCTTGCTATCAAGCCTAATCTTTCCTCAATACGATTTTCTCTACCACAGTTGGAGATGCTAGCCCAAAGGGGAATCTCTTTAACAACATCAGTAGTGATCTGCATTCCTTGAGTGTCCGAAGTTGCTGACATGACATTTCCATAAGGGTACCAAGGACCATTTAAGGCAATCCACTTTAGGTCTTCAGCCGATCAAAAGGTGATAATGAAAAGGTTAGGATCTGTTTCTCTGATTTGAAAGCAAATATTATTTCCCCAAAAGTGACGAAGTACATTTCTAATATCTTCTATGGCATAAATTTCTGTTGAAAAAATTCTAACTAAGATATTGTTCTCTTTAATGCCATAGCCCCTCATTAACGCTCGAGTTAATGGGAGAATACCTACATTAGTGTAATTGGCATAACGCTGAGCTACTGACAAACCACTGAGATGCTTATATAAGTTGTAACTACTCATGATGAGAAAGCAAGAAAGGCAGCAGAGAAACTCAACTCGAATTTAAGACGAAAGAAGAAGAGTGAAGGGAAGATTCAGCAAAACAAACATGGATAAAGGAGATGAAGGAAGTGCAAAGAAGATATATAGAAATAAACCCAGAGAAGAATAAAATTTATTGTATATTCTGAAGAATAAAATTTAATGTATATTCCTACAGCAAATTTTCGGGAGAATAACCTTAAAAAAACCAAACAAATCTTAAGAAATTTAAAATCAGCCAATGGATAGTCGACAGCCAAATTTGGGGAAAGTAAAAAGTAACATTAAGGGGTTTTAAATGCTCAATCAGAGGGAACAAGAATTGAAAGACAACACCTTCAAATCAGACTAAAATTTAAGAAGACGCTATCAATACAATGCATTAATATCGTTCAGTCGGCTCAACTGGTTTTCTAGATTAGTCATTTCGAAACCCTATTAGTCTAGGAGCCTTTCTAAATAGACAAGAAAATTCACACAAAGAGTCCATGGATAAGGCAAATCAACAACCCGCTAGGATTAACTTCTTGGAAAGAAAAATTATAAATGAGAATGCATAAATCTATAAACGCCTTAAATGCACAGAGATTGATAAAACTACTTAGGCGATTAGCACAAGAAGATGAGCCATCAGAGACACCACAATACGCAAATGAAAAGTAAATGAAAAAGCTTTGGATTCTCCATTATCATTAATGGAATCAATGCTATAAGAGGCCGTACAATCTAGGGACAACAATCACAAAGAGAGGAAGAAAGGTAAAGAGAAAAGAAGAGAAGAAGAAAAATGGCTTGCAACCATTTCAGAATTCCCCTAGGAGTGCAAATTTCGTCCACTAAGGTTATACGGTGCAAGGATGGACAACTTCACAGAATTCAATATTATCGGTGTAATACCTGCCAGCGGGAAACATTTATGTATCCAACGCAAGCTCAAAGATTGGCCTTATGCAATCTGAGGGATGAAGAAAAGGCTAGGTTGGGAGTTCAAGCCATAAGGGATTTACAGATCAGGTTAACCACTGGAGTGCCCATAACCGCATCTTATTTCTTAACTGAATATCCTCCCGACATGGATTATGCATACGTCCATGAGAAGTCTGCAATTTATCAGCAGAAGAGGGCCGGGGGTATAATCGACTTATCCGACTCATCAGAAGAAGAAGAATGAAGACCAGAAAGGAGAAAGAAGAGAATCATCAGAGAGAAGTCCTGCAATAGTTTAAAGAGATATTTCTTTACTAGTTTGAATTTCGTTTTATCTTAAGCTTTCCTTTTCATGTATTCCGTAATGTTAGCTTCCTTAGGCTTACAAGCCAACTATATGAAGGTTTTATTTAGTACTTGAACTAGTATTTATGAATTAATTTTCCTTAACTGAATTTCTGGCTCTTGATGGGGATCTAATTCTCCTACTGATTTTACTAATCAAAGAAAAACAAATTAGCATGTGATTAAAGCGAGCCAAACGAGAAATCAAATGAAACTAAAGCTTAATTCTATATGAATGCAAAGATGCCTACTCAACTCAACCACAACAGAAAGAATAAAAGAAGGAGGAGAAATTAACACATCTTAAGGTTCGGATTCTACTGCCTGCAAAGTGATCAAAAGAAATGTTAGTTTTAGATTATATCTGGAGTGCCCCCTTTTGGATCCCCATCTGGTTCAGGGTCGAATCCCAGATGGGGAATTACTCGAACATCATTAAGGAAGAAAGAAATGGAAGAAGAAAAAAGTTTGAAGAAAAATAGCCGTTAGAAGAGGAGAGAAGGGAGAGCCAGGTTTTTCAAATGTTTTGGGTGAGATGTAAAAACTCCATATATTGATACTCCATATATTAATAAACTCTATATATATTAATAAAAAATCAAGGTCCCAACTTGGGCCAGTTATAAATAGTGATAAACTCCACATTTTAATATTAATAGATTTTTCTAGTCCCACCATAAGGAATTTACCTCCATATATTAATATAATAAACATAATCGGAAAATTATAGATCTTGTTACACCAAAATTTAAGATAGAGAAAAATATGTATCTATAGTTGTTCGAGAAAATGATGTAATTTTTTAGATTGTTATCGCATCTTTTGATTTACATATGCTTAAGACCTCGTTACTATGTGCACCTTCTTGTTGAAGCTAAAATATTTCCAACTTGT
Organism: Papaver somniferum; assembly: GCF_003573695.1. Taxonomy (NCBI): domain Eukaryota; kingdom Viridiplantae; phylum Streptophyta; class Magnoliopsida; order Ranunculales; family Papaveraceae; genus Papaver; species Papaver somniferum. Next base: position 12,050,522 of record NW_020621936.1, on the reverse strand, counting down.
CACGCATGTTTAAAGCTTCTTGTCAAGTAAATTTTTTATTTTTGGTACACCTCCCTATATCAATAAACTCCATATATTAATAATTTTGTGAAGTCCCAAGTCTATTAATATACGGAGTTTTTACTGTATTCTGAATTCTCCTTGAAGCCACATGAAAGGGAAGTTTCACTTGCCAACACAGTATTGTATCACTATCAACATAACCAAGCCACAACTCAAATTCCTGGCAATTACTTTTGTACCTTGAGAAGTTTCAATGTGGTGTTTTGAGCACATCAAAATATAAAGCCTCAACGTCCAGAATTGACACGATAGAAGCAGATATATGAGAAACCAGAACCAACACCAAATCAATATCAATAAACTTGTATACACTAATACTAAAACTGTCAGATTTACAGAGTAAGTACATGTGCACTTGTAGAAAAAGAAGCAACAGAAACCTGTACTCTTTTTGATACTTCCATCGTGCAGTGTATAACTATATTCATTTTTCGAGGCTCCAAATTCTTCATTTAACATTCTCAGCAATCTTTGATAACCTCTCTTCTTCTAGAAGAACATATGGATCAATGTAAGGAGGTGGTGACATGGACCTCATGGTTGCATCATGAATGAAACTTGAACCAAAATACTGCAAATTTGACGGTGAAAATTTTCAGTTCTAGCTATAAGAAGCAATTAAAAAAGATTAAATAATATGGAACCGCAATCTCAATTGGATGTTGGACAATACAAAGATCAGTACAAATAGACCCATTTAGCACATGTTCATAGTATTCATTTAGTTATTCAAATCTCAAGATTATAGGAGCATATCTCAAGGCTTCAGCATTTACTTCTTATTTTGTTCCTATTTTCCTAGAAGGGTATACTCAGGTCAACTATTCATTTGCTTCATTTCATTCCCTTTTTATCTGATTTCCGGTGAGTAGCTAACTTTCCTCCATCTTTTCATTCTTTCAAATGATTTAAGTTTTCCGGATGAACATGTGTTATATTGGGCAATAGATTATGATAGCAGAAGCCAGAAGTGCAGGAAAAAAAATATCAAACACTTACAAAGTAGAGACCTCCAAAGATCACCACAGTTCCAAGGATCAATGGCCAAAATCCCAAGAAAAATGTTGCTCCAAGAGTTAGCAGCAGTTTAGCACGTGGAATCAAACCCTGCATGCAAGTGTAATAAATGCAATGAAGTGCTATGGACTATACGAAACCGAAATATATCACACACCTGCTTTTGAGAATCTCAACATGGAACATGAATAAATCCTTCAATGAAATTACCACTATCTAACTTAGTTTTCATACATAGTATTATGATCCGGGACAAGGACTAGGAAAGCTCTTTTCTTATCTGAAAGTATCCCATGCTTCTGCAAAGCCGTGCTTAAAGCACGAGATTATAATTACCAAACTATAATAAGGGTGAGGATAAATGAATCAAAACATACTTTTCATAAAGACCAACTGTAGTTTTAGCAAGGTTTCCCTATACTTTAGTGCATTGCCTTAAGTCCTCCTACCCCGCAGAATGATCTATACAGTGGTTGTCAATCGGGGCTCAGGTATAAGCTTAGTCTTGTCGAATAGAAAAGATAAACTAACATTACGCTTCGGAAAAGAAGGCTACTCTTCTGTAGGTGGAAAATATTCTTCAGTAATAAGCGAAAAATATGAATTTTTGGATTCAAGTCGATTAATATATTACTGTATGTGCAACAAAGTACCTACTCAAAGTAACAAGCTAGAGGTTAAACCATTCTATTTTGAGGCTTGTTTCTCCCTTGCAATTTTGTTTCGAAGGTATAACAAGGTTCAAAAATAAAATATCACACCTTGTGCCCATACAACAAAACATAACAAGATTCCCGTTTTCCCTTTTCTTAGTAGTAGCTCCACTAACCCTAAGTTTTGTATCCTAACATACATAAATAAATCTAAAATTGCTCCAGGATACAAATCACCACAGTGCAAATACATAATAATGACATGTTACGTGCTACTCTACCCACCCCCTTTTAACTACCCTTCCAACTTTGCCTCTTCAATATCCGACACAGACCTATCCCCTCACAGAAAGTCGCACTAGTCGACAATTAGAGCCGAACACCACTTCGTTTAGCCCAGATAGACTTAGAGCAATACTATTAGAATTAGTGCTCCTATTGGTAGTGCCAAAATAACAATAAATCAAACGACCACAGTAGAACTTTATATGAAAACAGCCTTCACAATTAAGTTCCAAAATTCAACCATTTCACACAAGGTCTAAAATTTTAAGACAAAAACAGTAAGCAAAAGCATTGTGAATAAAGCAAAGATAACGCGTTTACCTCGAGGCCTTCACTGTTCAACGCCATGGACGTCTGCCTTTGATTAGCAAGTCGACCAATCTCAAAGTCAGTGGAAACTGAACTCTTTGAGAACCCTCTCTCATCTTCCTTCTGTGTTGTTTCTTCAACAGCTTCGTACAAGCTTTTTTTAGCACTTTCCTCAATCAAAGAAGTAGGTTTCATTCCTCGTCTACGTAGTTCCTTCATAAACAAGGATTCTGCAGGTTCTTCACCTGAAATTGAAAAGTAGAATTAAAATATAGTTCAAGAAAAAAAGAGCAATTTCATTAAAAAGAACTAACCTTTGTTGGTTTCACCATCATCATTTTGGACTCTACAACAAACCCTAAGTTCTCTTTTAACTGAAAATTTCAATTTCTTATGACACGGTAATCTCAAAGAAATGAAATCAGAATCCATCAAAAAATCAGATCGAAATCCAAGAAAGGGAGAGAAATTTGATTTCCCAATTTGTAAAGACGCCATTTTTTCCAACCTTTGTTTCCTCAATCGAACTCTTAAACTCACAGGAATAACAGAGGACGTGTATGAAATTGGGAAGATCTTTTGTTGTCACCAAAAGAGTGTACGTTATCTTTCAGCGGTTGAGTGTTTCTATCTTGCGCAGTCTTTTTTTGTCTACTACTTTTTGTAGCCACAGGTTGCAGAGAGTGAGACTGTGAGAGAGAACAACGCTCAGAGAACCATATAAGCAATGTTGTACCATGATGTGTCACACATTACAAACCGTTGTACACAACTCACAGTAATTTAGAATTTTCGAAACTCAGATCCTCCATCCGGTTCGGTAATGTGTTCGGTTGTTTTCTCATGTTCTTAGTTTTCATCTAAACTAAAGCATAATTTGACCTTTTGAGGGGCTTAAAATGGTGTAAAATACTTTGGCGACTCTTTATGGACAAAAAAAAGCTGAGCTATATCGAGTTCTCAAGGACAAGTAATATGTAACATGTTATAGGGACTGATGAAATCATTGGAGGGGCTGAATCGTGATAATAATGTCTCAAATTGGGTGTCTTAGTGTCATGTTAAGGTTTAGATTACCCTTCCATTTTTAAAAGGATTAAATTACTCTCCTATCCATTCAAACTTAATCATAAAAAAAAAGCCGAAATCAAAATGAGTTTTTCTTTGATAATCATCATCAAATATGTTTAAATCTTATAAAAAAAAGATTAGGGTTGCAAATGGAGTTACGGTTGTTATCCTTAATTAACCAACCGTAACTATGATTTCTGAAGGTGTTACGGTTGGCGGTTGAAGAACTACCAACCGTAAATCCTAAAAAACTATTTGAAATATCCAGTTACGGTTCATTTTGTAACCATACAAATAGTTACGGTTGGTTTCGATTTTAACAACCAATCGTAAAAATCCCGAGCAAAAATAATTTAAGTTTTTGAGTGGTTAGCTTTTACTTAAATGTTATCAACCGTAACTAGTTACGATTGGATACTAGCCACCGACAAACAAACCGTAACCTATTTACTGTTCGTCTCGTAAGAGAACAATCCAACTGAAACTGGTTTATGATTGGGTTTTCCCAATTTTAACCAGTTACGGTTGGATGTTCATCATATACTAACCGTAAATGGTACCTAGGGTTGGGTTCTATGGTTAATTCTAACCGTAAATGACTCATACGGTTGGCTTCTTTGGTCAATTTCAACCGTAAATTGCTCTGAAATGGACATTGGAGCTAAGATATCAACCATAATAGGATCTCCATCGTGGGGGTATCTGTAAAATATAGTTTCTCTATCATATAGAGATTCACCCGTCTCCAATTTGCCACTGAAATCATTCATTTTATTTGAGTAAATCAAAATCTAGGTTTTTGAAATAAATATCTAAAAAAAAAGCTCTCTATTTTATCTCTCCACCAAACCTAATTCTTAATATGATTTAATTTTTTATTAAGTATAAAAAAAAGTTCATTAACCTAATGATTAGCTAATTAAATTAACAACACTAACTAAATAAGTTTTTTTTTGCCATTATGAAAATTATATAGATAACGAGTTTTTAAAATTACTAACTGGTGACCCTTTTTGTCCTATTATATCGTCTCCTCTAATGGTTTTATCAGCCTCTATAACAGGTCATAAGGACAAGGTGATTTATGTGCTAATCTACATAAGTTCGGTTATTTTCTACCTCAAATGTCCCTTAACTTGAGTTAGTATTCCAACCATAACTAGTTTTTATATCATGGTTATCAGATTCAAAAGGGTGAGTTGCGATACCTGTTGATACATGAAAATAGTTGTCCCTTAGCAGGGCTAGGGGGCCCCTAAAGGGAAGATAAACCCATCTTGGAACATAGGGGACTTGGGGGCTGAAGCTTAAGCCCAATAGGATATATCAACAGAGTAGAAAGGACAAGGAAAGAATTAGTGGGGAAGTAGAAGGTCACATTAGGAGGAATGACAATAGTTGTAAATAAGGGGATTCTCATGACATGTGGCATGATGTCATGAGAATAAGGGTTTTGGGAAAAGCATATAAAAGGAAGGACATAGTACAACAGAAAGCAAGCTCTCTTTCATACAATTCTAGGAAGGTGTTGTCATTATTGTGACTAGGACGTTTAAGAACAATTTCATATTCACCTCCAACATTTGGCGACCACACCCGGAGGCTCGTCTCTCGTCCACCATGACACACCAGAAAAGCACCAGCACAGACGCGCTGGAGAATCAGCCAGTTGGTCAGCCGCTTAACCTCGAAGGCGAGAGAGTGGGAATAGTAGCAAGTCCGATTACACAAGGGAGATGAATAGAGGCTCTATAGGAAAAAGACAAACAACAAGTAGCCAGAGATACACCACCCGCACGACCATCCCTGCAGGACATGCAAAGAGAGCTAGAGGATCACATTGGGAGATAGTAAGAATTAAGGAGACTGCTGAAAACGGCTAAAGTTGAACAAAGCGCTAAAGAAACAGCAAAGGATACTGGAAATGGAGGGGAAACACCTGTAGTTATATCGCAAGAGGCGATAGCAAAGTATCTAGAAACAAACTACCAAGTGGTGAAACATGACAACTATGATTTCATGAACATCCTGTATTCCTCCGGAATCGTAGAATATCAATACCCCGAGGATTATACCTCAACAAAGTTTAAAGTATACAACGGGCAAGGGAACGTGCGTGAACACCTTAGTCGATTCATGTCAACCATGAACGATCAAGCAACTAATGTGAAGCTATGTTTAAGGGAATTCCCAAACTCGCTAACAGACACATCGTTCACCTAGTATGACAATCTGAAGTCAGGTAGCGTAAACTCATGGTCGGCCATGTCCACTCTCTTTCTCAGAAAATTCTATTCATCTAAGAGAAAAATCACAACGATAAATTTGAGCAGATGCAACCAGCGGATAGGAGAGGAAACAGGAAGATACATCACCAGGTTTCATCATTTCACATTAGACTGCCACGAGGATATCAAAGAAGACGCGTTGGTAGACATTTGCATACGAGGAATGACGCCCACCTTCAAGAGAAGCCTGGTCAATTTCCTGTTCCAAACTTTCGTTGAGCTAGAATAAGTGGCAACAAGGATTTCTGACTATGTGGATGAGTCCAATCCAGACTACGGTTGGCGTCATTCAGTCAATAGCATATCAACAGCTCCACGCAACACTCGCGCAAATAACAATCAATAAGATGGAATCCACAGACAACTCAGTCCTACAATCGAGAAGGCGCCATAGATCAAAAGCGAGATATCATCAAACCACCGCCCCTACCATGCAACCGGGAAAAAATCGTAGGGCTGCTAAAATAATGGCTGGCAAACAAAGAAATCCAATTCCCACCAACGAAAACGGATCCTAGTACGGTCGATCAGAGCGATGCTAGGTACTGTCATTATCATCGAAGGATACAACACCTGAAAGTCGAATGTTACAACCTCCGATGGATATTCCAGATAAAGCACGCGGCGCGAGAGATCGAAATGAATAACCAATGGGCCAATGGACCAATCCAACACAACGTCATGATGCTTTCACATGACCTAAGCGGAGACGTATGGAAGCCATGAGAAGACACCGAAGAAGCGTATGAAGCAGAAATCCCAGCATTCGAAAACACTGATGTCGTAGCCATCCAATTTGAGAAAACTATACTAGCCCAGTAGTTCTTCGACTGGGCTAGTATAACAACCATCGCAGCCGAAAGACCTTATGACCCTATGCCCAAAGGAGTGATCGTGTTCACAGACGAAGATATTTGCTACCCCAGAGAGCATCGACCTCTTTATCTCACATTTACTCTTAATCGGCAGAAGTTGAAGAGAGCCTTTGTCGATGAAGACGCATCCCTAAACCTAATCTCCAGACACACTACCGAAATTCTAGGGGTGCAACAATCAGTTATACGGATGCGAACAACGATTGTAAAGGGATTTGGAGGCCACGCGCAGACAAATATTGGGACCGTTAACTTGGTAATGAAGGTCAGACCCATCAAAGCGCTCACTCCATTCTACGTCTTGGAAGACGATACCATGTTTCACGTATTCCTAGGGCGAGGATGGTTAATTAATCACAAAGTCGTAGCTTCAACGTACCACCAGTGTGTCAAAACCAACATGGGAGGCAGGCAATACCGGATCCCCGCTACGAGCAACCCATTCGACCCAAAAGAAGTATATATGACGGATGCAGTTTTCTATGACATATAAAGGAATCAGATGAGATACCAGAAATACAACCTATTCCGTTACCCAAATGGGAAGCAGAGGAAAAGAAGAATACAACTAAATCTGTATTCAGCCCTTCAAGGATGGTGCTCCCAACAGAGAAGAAGCGGAAGCAATAAGAAAAACCTAGATTACGACGCTTGTCGAAACCATATGGGGGGCATGTGTACTGCTCATAGCAGCTAGCCGAGAGGGCTTCCATTGATAAGCATAACTGTGACATGACATCAGTTGATGAAGAAGCGGAAATTCCCTCAGAAGACGTTGACCAAGGGTTAGCCGAATTACCATACGGGACACTCAATGATGATAATTTCTAGGACCAACATGCGGAAAGGATACAAACCCTGTCGGAAGAACGGTCGCCTGAAGATCTCACCATGGACGGGTGTTGTAATATTTCGATTGCGGTAAATAAGAGTTCGATGCTCGGACTTGAAAAGATTTTTAAAACAAAAATATATACACAATATTTGTCACAGGATCAAGAGATACTGGGACTCAGGATTTCACCAATTCTTATACTCATGCGATTCAATTATTAATTCTAGACAATTAAAGCTTATATTGATAACAAATATCGACTCTTACTTTGCCAAAAATAGATTTTGTAAGTATTATATGTAAATCATAAGCATGATGCATCAAGAATCTCATGGATTAAGCATACATCATCAGACAAAATCACAAATAATCAATAAAAATCATAATTCCATTCATAATAGTGCAAATAGTCATAAAAGAATTAAATAAAATTACTCATGCATAAAGAATGGTTTCCTCCATCATCCCAGTATTGGGGTTTAGCTACTCATAATAATCATGTTCTCAAAATACATACTTGATGCTCAAAATATGATTAAAAGAGTGAAAAATATAATATAGTGAAACTACGACCCTCTTTAAGCGTCCAGAAAAGAACGATACCTCAGCGCTGATGTTGATTAGCGACGCTGGTCCGCTGCTGTTGAATAACGACGCAAATCTGCTGCTGCTAGCACTGTTGAAGAACGACGGCCCTGGAGGGTCCGTTCTTCGTCTTCTTCTTCCTCCTCGAGCAGCAGCAGGAAGCTTTCCTTCAGCTTCCTGTTCTTCGTCTTCCAGCCTCTCTGCTGCGTCTCTGTGGTCTCTAAACTTCCCCAAACTTCTTGATAATCTTCTCTCACTTCTCTCCACCTCTTATATACTTCACAGCTCAAAGAAATCCCGATAGAATCTCTATGTTTTCTTTCTTCCAAAGTCTCGGAAAATACTGCTCAAAGCTATTCGTACGCGTCTGTTAGCTATAAACTTTCCACCAAACTCTTATCAAGACTTGAACAGGACCTAGTACGTAACTATCCAGCGTAAAACTCTCACAAAATCTTTCATACAAATCCTTGAAACTGGACAGAACAATACGTATCCTGTTTGGACTTTGATCGCTTCTCCCAGCCATTCCAGCCCAAGTTGATCGATAAAATCACTTGCATACGGTTTGTTTAGTCTTAACAGGCCTAGCCCAATTGATTTCATGGATTTAATCTCCCTCAAAACTGCCCAGAAATCCAACAACAAGTTATCAGACGTGAACTTTAGTTTTCCCGCCAAATTCCATTATTTGAACTTTGAATGTGGTGTCCCCTTAACCAGACTGGGAGTCCCTTTAGCATGTGCCTTGAAATGGGGTGCCCCTTAGTAATTAGGTTACCCCTTATCCAAAATCAAGGGTCCGTATAGCAAGTGTCCTCTGGGGCATTTTCCGCACTTTTGTCGGGGTTCCTCCGGGGTATTTCTGGGGTACTTCCGGTACACTTCTGGGGCGCTTCCGGCACTCTATCAACGGAGGTCCAAACGCCGCATTTTCAGCCAATTTCGCCGCAAATCCTTATTCTTCTAAAAACACCTACAAATAAATAAAATAACCAAATAAGTATAGAATCGAACACTAACACTATATACAATTGAGATATATTAGACACATAAATGCGTCTATCAAATACCCCCAAACTTATTATTTGCTAGTCGTCGAGCAAATCAAAACTACAAAATAAAATCCTAACTCACTGTCGCAGGCATCGTCGATTGCATTTAGTGTATGCAATAAGCCTTTAAACCCCTAGGTGGCCCTAGTGGCCGAGTTATAGTCTCGGGAGGGCTTACTAGAGATATACACACACAAAACCTTTATACTCCAGACCCTAGATATCTACAACGAACCTTGGAAGGCACTAAAGAATCTCCTTGGTTGGCATACTTATTGACTACAGGAAGAAGTACCCTGATGCGAAATTCCAATTGTTGTACACGAGTTTGCACTCAAGCATACTAAAATTCATATAAAGTGACAGAGCTCTACTCAGATAGTTGCACTATGGACATCATATTCGGAGTCAAACTAATCACATGGAAAGATTAAGAGATGGATATAGAAAAACATAGATGGTTTTGATGTTTACTAAGTGAACGGCGTTTCCCATATCTGTCTGAAGGCCTCCGCCAAAATGAACCTATCCTAATGGATTGGGATATTAGTCTGACTAATATCAACACACTGGCATATACAAGGGAACCAGTGGTCGATAACCTAACTCTAGGTCAACACAAATGGCATATACAAGGGTACCAGTGGTCGACTTTATTGAATTTATTCCTTTTGGTCAAATGGTCTGGTCTCAATATTTTCTCACTTTTTCTTCTTTCTTTTCTTTTTTGTTTTTTTTCTTCTTTTTTTTCAACTTTTTGGTAACTATTTTTTTCTCTCTCTCTCTCTTTTTTTTTTTTGTATCTCAATCACTCTAATTCACCCTAGCATTGGTAACAACTTGAATCGTGAGCCCACCTATCACTTAGAGAAACATAATTTAAAAACAAAATAAATAAAAATAGAAGTGAAAAGGACTCAACGAGATATGGTGAAACTATCATGTTATTTCTAACACCTGAGCTCTGTGCTTTTATGAATAGACTCTTCTAGATGTTTCCATCTAATCAGATTGGTTCCTCAAACTCCTCACACAAATGCTTCCATCCACTTAGATTGGTTAGTGCCATCCTAAATAAGCATAAATTTCTAGGCTCTGGAGTTTATTTATTCATACTGCAACTAAAAAGTTTCTCCCATACCCCCAAACTTAAACCTAACATTGTCCTCAATGTTCTAAAGATGAAATTAAAAGCATGAACAAGGAGAAACTGTTACCATTTGAAGTGAAAGAGTTACGGAAGGATATTACCTGGTTGCATGAGATTGGGTTACCTCCCAAGAAGTGCTAAGTTTAAAGTCTTCAGCCAGACTAAGAAAAGTATTAGTCAACTCGAACCGTATAACAGTAGCCGGAATAACTGTGGGTCTTTAACACCAAAAAGAGCTGACAAAAGGAAACTGCAGTGAACCAAGAAAATGTACAAGACTAGCATGCCCTTACCTAGTTTCCTGATTAAGATATCTATATCTAATTGTGGTTCAGGTTCAGGTTCTATAAAAGGGTCTAAATATATTTCTTTAGGCTGCAACTCCTCAAAATTGAGATCCGAATTATTAGGTCCTAGAGTCTGTAAATACTTAAATAAGAACTTAGAAGCACAAAATAATAACCTAAATAATTGAGGATCCTCTAAGTCAATCAGGTTTGACTTACATAATTGACCACAGTGAGAGTAGTGGTCATTCTTAAGAAAATGTGTCGATTCTAATATCCTAAAGTAATTAGGTTTAGTCTCAGAACTTAATAATTGACACATTTGAAATTTATACGTTCCCACAATTGTTTGAAAAATATTTGGTGGGAAAACAAAGTCGATCTTAGTATCATAGCCTGGTCTAACCTCATCAACCAGAGGATGGGTTTCTAACAACTGAACTTCCTTATGGACATCACTAGGTTCAGGAAAACGAGTATGAAAGTAATCTTGTAAAATGGTTGAGGCATTGATGTCAAGTCCTAAGTGTGGGGACTTTCTGAGAGTTAAAGGTAAGGCACTAGGGAAGTGATAATCACCCCCAAACTTAGAGTTTTCAGTTTCTCTAGATAGACCTCTAATTATTTCTTGAATTTCCGTATCTTCAGAGTCCTTAAAATATTCAAGAGATTCTTCTAAGTTATTATCAGGTAGTGCATCTTTACTCATCTCTACGGGTCTATCTTCTTCTTCCAAGACTATTGTTTCTAAGTCGCTAGACTCTAAAACAGTATTTTCGAAATGAACCCGTTCCTCTAAACCACTATCGGCTTCGTAATCAAAAGGAAAAACTACATCGTCTAAAACGGTGGTATCCCTAATCAAATCCTCGTCCTTTTGAATAGGTGAATAATCATAAAAATTATTTGGATTTGAAGTAGAAATAATATAATCACTATAAAGCTCAATTGGATTACTAGATTCCTGATTACTATGCCTACATTTTCAGATTCTTCATCACTACTATCCTCATCATCATAATAGTACGAAGATGATTGAACCTTATCTAAATAAGTAGTGTTACCAATTATAACCTCGTTATCTTGATTATGTGAAAAAGTATCTTCATTCTCAAGGGTATTATTGGATACACTATATTGGCAATTCAAGTTATTTCGAGCAATACTTTCGTTCGTCTCTAACTCAAGTCTACGTGTCGACTCAGCTATCCTCTCAAGGGTCTCTTCCAAAGAAAGTTCCCTTAGTGTAGGATCTAAGTTTTGAGTTAATCTATTGAGGATATCTTCTACAGATTCAGTTGTTGTTGCAGTTCTTTCGTCCATAACTACATTATTCACCTCATCTAATTTATACGTCGATTCAGCTAACTGACGTGATGACTCAGCTAAATTCCTGAGAGTCTCTTCTAGAGAAGGAATAGGAACTGAAGGATCATAATAAGGACTACTTTTCAAAGTTTGATTGTATCCTCTAAAGACGAAGAACTAGTATTATAATCTTCTTGCTCGTATGACTGATGCGCGTGCGGATAGTAATTGGGCTCACCATGGTATGAACCATAACCTTGAAAAGGTTGGCGTCCCCAGTCACTATTCTCACTATGGTCATAATACTGATGATGTCCATATTCAAATTCAGGTCGATATTCATTGTATTGGCTTCTATCATACCAGTTCGACATTCTTAATTGCAGGGGAATTCTACGCAATCACAAACAAGTCCGACTCGACCAAAAAACCTATAGATCTAGCAAACAAAAAGCATGATGGCTCCACTTAGATTGTTTTCTAGACCAGCTTCTATTCCTTCGAAAAGGAATTCGTTACAATTTGAGCACACCCCTCTGGAATCAATCCGAGCTAATGTAAGTTGAATCGAGGCGAGGGAAGCTCAGTGGAGCTTTGATACCCAAGGCCTCACCGCTATCACAAGGCGGCGCAGTCACGCATTCAACTCACAGAAACCATCATGAACTTTGAAATGTGCTTAAAGAGCAACCAATATTTTTCGAACGAGTTTCCTATTAAGCTCGTTACCCTATTGGTCTCGTTCTATTCAAATTTTAGCTTGGTTCGCGTTTGGTTTCGTTTTCCTAAGGCGGGCAAGAAGGAAACGGTGATGAAATCCGAGTCCTTATCTTGTTTGGCCAGGCCTTGCCCTTTACTAGGAAAAAAAGACAGTCCGGTTCGTCCTCAAACAATTATCACCTTAAGGCAGACAGTAACCCTTAGGAGATTCGCGGGTGTTCGATTGGACTTACCTCCCGTACCAGACGGGCGATGAACCGTTGTCGACTCGGGCCACGACTCCTATGTCATGTACGAACCCGAGGGGCCGAGACGATATCGTAATCGTCGTCCTTCCCTGCAAACAGTTTGTATTTAAATACCCTTCCGTAGGGTTTAAAAAATAAAAATGTCCAAAGTCCAAAAAGAAGTTTCAAATAAAAAGTCCAAAAATTAAAAAATTATGAAAAATAAAGCCTATTTACAAATTCTAAAAAAAATAAATAAAATCTATATACAAAAAAAAATAATAATAATAAAAATTAAATCCTAAAAAAAAAAATTATGTCTTTTTTTTTTCTTCTCTTTTAGATTTTAGCTTTAAGCTTTTTGTTCCCAAGTCCTTAGTATTCCACTTCGAACCTGTAAATCAAAGACACAAAAAGAAACGTAAAAAGGAACAAATAATAATAAATAAATAAAAAAAATTAAACCTAAAAACAAATCTATATACAAGTCTGCGTCGGCGGCGCCATTTTGTTGTAATATTTCGATTGCGGTAAATAAGAGTTCGATGCTCGGACTTGAAAAGATTTTTAAAACAAAAATATATACACAATATTTGTCACAGGATCAAGAGATACTTGGACTCAGGATTTTACCAATTCTTATACTCATGCGATTCAATTATTAATTCTAGACAATTAAAGCTTATATTGATAACAAATATCGACTCTTACTTTGCCAAAAATAGATTTTGTAAGTATTATATGTAAATCATAAGCATGATGCATCAAGAATCTCATGGATTAAGCATACATCATCAGACAAAATCACAAATAATCAATAAAAATCATAATTCCATTCATAATAGTGCAAATAGTCATAAAAGAATTAAATAAAATTACTCATGCATAAAAAATGGTTTCCTCCATCATCCCAGTATTGGGGTTTAGCTACTCATAATAATCATGTTCTCAAAATACATACTTGATGCTCAAAATATGATTAAAAGAGTGAAAAATATAATACAGTGAAACTACGACCCTCTTTAAGCGTCCAGAAAAGAACGATACCTCAGCGCTGTTGTTGATTAGCGACGCTGGTCCGCTGCTGTTGAATAACGACGCAAATCTGCTGCTGCTAGCACTGTTGAAGAACGACGGCCCTGGAGGGTCCGTTCTTCGTCTTCTTCTTCCTCCTCGAGCAGCAGCAGGAAGCTTTCCTGCAGCTTCCTGTTCTTCGTCTTCCAGCCTCTCTGCTGCGTCTCTGTGGTCTCTAAACTTCCCCAAACTTCTTGATAATCTTCTCTCACTTCTCTCCACCTCTTATATACTTCACAGCTCAAAGAAATCCCGATAGAATCTCTATTTTTTCTTTCTTCCAAAGTCTCGGAAAATACTGCTCAAAGCTATTCGTACGCGTCTGTTAGCTATAAACTTTCCACCAAACTCTTATCAAGACTTGAACAGGACCTAGTACGTAACTATCCAGCGTAAAACTCTCACAAAATCTTTCATACAAATCCTTGAAACTGGACAGAACAATACGTATCCTGTTTGGACTTTGATCGCTTCTCCCAGCCATTCCAGCCCAAGTTGATCGATAAAATCACACGGTCTGTTTAGTCTTAAGAGGCCTAGCCCAATTGATTTCATGGATTTAATCTCCCTCAAAACTGCCCAGAAATCCAACAGCAAGTTATCAGACGTGAACTTTAGTTTTCCCGCCAAATTCCATTATTTGAACTTTGAATGTGGTGTCCCCTTAACCAGACTGGTAGTCCCTTTAGCATGTGCCTTGAAATGGGGTGCCCCTTAGTAATTAGGTTACCCCTTATCCAAAATCAAGGGTCCGTATAGAAAGTGTCCTCTGGGGCATTTTCCGCACTTTTTTCGGGGTTCCTCCGGGGTATTTCTGGGGTACTTCCGGTACACTTCTGGGGCGCTTCCGGCACTCTATCAACGGAGGTCCAAACGCCGCATTTTCAGCCAATTTCGCCGCAAATCCTTATTCTTCTAAAAACACCTACAAATAAATAAAATAACCAAATAAGTATAGAATCGAGCACTAACACTATACACAATTGAGATATATTAGACACATAAATGCGTCTATCAACGGGGTAAAGGAAATCAACATCGGAACTGAGGAGGACAAGCGCCCTATTATGATTAGTAAGAATTTGTTCAAAGAGGAAAGGGAGGCATTGATCAAGCTACTCCGAGAATATAAGGACGTTTTCACCTTCAAATACGATGAAATGCCATGGCTCGACAACAGTCTCGTTGCCCATACCCTCAGTTTTTCACCTGAGTTCAAGCCAGTAAACAGAGGAGCCGTGAATTCCCAAGGACGACGACTCTAAAGAGGAGGTGGAACGCTTGTCGGAATCTTAATTCATCAAACCCATCCAACACTCAACTTGGTTAGCTAACATCGTACCCGTAACAAAGAAGAACGAAAAAAATCAGATGTTGTGTAGACTATCGAGACCTCAATCGGGAAATGCCCTAAAGATGAGTTCCCATTACCCAATATCGACATGACGGTAGATGCAAAATGGGGCAATAAAAGGTTCTCCTTCATGGATTGCTTCATCAGGTATGATCAAATAAGGATGGCAGCATCGGACGCAGTAAAGACCGCTTTCCAAACCCTGTACGAAAACTTTTACTATGTGATGCCAATCGGTCTGAAAAACGCGGGCGCCACTTACCAACACGCTATGACGTTAATCTTTCATGATTTGTTACATCAAACAGTGGAAGTGTACATGGACGACATAGTAGTAAAATTGCGGATTCCGGAAGATCATGTAACACACCTAAGAACAGTTTTCGAAAGATGTCGGAAGTTCAAGATCAAAATGAATCCTCTCAAATGCGCCTTTGGAGTAGCATCGGGAAAGTTCTTAGGGTTCATGGTAACCGATGAAGGAATTCAAGTGGATCCAGACAAAGTCGAAGCCATCACAACCATGGTGCCACCAACAAACACCAGAGAACTACATGCATTCATCGGAAGGATATCCTATATAAGACGCTTTATACCTGGACTCTCCCAACTGTTCTCCGCATTCTTGCCTCTACTAAGGAGAGGCTCCGTTTTCGTATGGGGAAAAGCATAATGCTCAGCGTTTCAGAAACTCAAACAGTGCCTGGTCATCCAACAAGTTCTTAGGCCACCGATAAGGGGAGTTCATCTATACTTGTACACGACGTCCACCAGTCTAGCAATAGGAGATGTATTGGCGCAAGACATAGGAAACGACAACTTATCACCCATCTATTATGTCAGTCGGGTCCTGAGGGAAGTAGAGATGAGATATCCGTGAGTGGAACAAGCATGCCTAGCTCTCATCTACGCTGCACAAAATTTACGCCTGTATCTACTGGATCATGAAACGATCGTCGTAGCCACAGTTAACCCGATGGCTACTAAAACTATCCAAATTCGTACTCAAATATCAGCGACCCGAGGGAGTACAGGGCCAAGCGACAGCCGACCTGGTAGCAATGTTCCCAGGAGAAGGAGACGACGAAGTACACGAACATATACCCGGAGAAGTAGCGATCGTGGAAACATGAAAACCTTGGACTATATATGTTTTTCGACGGGTCATCCTACAGAACTGGGGCGGAGCTGGAGTAGTATTTGAAGCCCCACAAAGAGACCTACTATCGTATTCGTTCAAACTAGACTTCACATGCAGTAACAACGTCGCCGAGTACGAAGCACTGATACTAGGGTTGAGAATGACGAAAGAGCTCAACCTCGGAAGCATTGAGGTGAAAGGGGACTCCAAACTAGTAACGAACCAGGTAAACAAGGACTTCCACGTCAAAGAAGCGCATCTAGCGCCTTATCGAGCGGAAGCACAGAATGTAATCCATCAAATGGGATCAATTTTAGATCGCATGAGCAGAAGTGGAAATCGACACACAGACGCTTTGGCTACCTTGGCAAGTAAGATGAAGCTAAACGGCGAGGTCGAAGGCACGATAACAATAAAAAGAAGGGAACTACCTAGTACCTCGAAGGAAGATTTAGCATTCGATGAGGTGGACAACTGGAGAAGAGTGTATATTGAAGATTTGACAAAGATTGGCGAGGATCGTGTGATGCCTACCAAGGTCCTAAAGCAATTTATAGTAATACAAGGAGCTTTGTACTATCGAGCCATGGGAGGATCCCTTGCTAGGTGTGTAAACAAGAAGGAAGTGGAGAAAATACTACAAGAATTACACGAAGAGACATGCGGACACCTTTATAGCTGGCCAAGCATGTCAGCGCTAGCGGCGACTATTCAAGAAAATTTCCTTGACTGTCAGGATCCGCCACAACCTGCAGAAGTATGCTCAGCTGAAGGAGTCGATTGGATACAACCATACATTGATTATCTCCAACATGGCAAGCTACCTAAAGAAAGACAATCGGTGCTGAAAATACAAAAGAAAGCAGCCCGTTTCTTCATAAATGAAAACGTGCTTTACCGAAGAAGTTAAAGCAACACGATCTTACAATTTCTATCTGATCAAGAGGCGACGAAAGAAATGACCCAGTCTCACAATGCTGAACACCAAGGAATGCAGAAATTATTTATGTGGATCTACGAAGGAGGGTTCTACTGGCCGACCATGGAAAGTGATACTGCCAAACATGTCAGGAAATGCTTAAGCTACCAGATGCACGGAACATTGATCAGAGCACCACACACGCAGCTACACAGCATAGTAACACCGTGGCCGTTCACAGCTGGGGAATAGACCTTATAGGCCCGATAAATCCAAATTATTCGAAGCGCCACAAATACATAATTACCGCAACAGAGTATTCATCCAAATGGGTTGAAGTGATACCTTTAAAAGACTACGCGGGAGAGACCATAGTCTAAATGGGTTTCACAAGAGAGATTACGCAGGCGATGCCACAAATACATAATTACCGCACAAGCAGCTACCCCTAGAACTTTGGGCATATATGATCTCAAAGCGTAGCTCAACAGGAGTGTCTCCTTACTCTCTAATCTATGGGGAAGACGCCATACTACCTGCAGAGATAGAGGTTCCATCAGCAAGAGTAGCAATGACTAGACACACCACACCAGATGAAGTGAGTCGCTTTGCGCACCTAGACACAATAGAGGAAATGATGGCTCGCGCGGAATGGTTTGCCGATGCGTACAGGAAACAAACGACCAATTATTACAATCAGAACATTAAAGAAAGCATTTTTAAGGTGGACAATCTAGTTCTGAAAATCTCCCCCCCATGTACAAAAGAATACTAGCGCGGGAAAATTCACAGCAAACTGGGAAGGGCCATTCAGAATTAGAAAAGTAGCTGAGAGCGGATACTACAAACTAATGCGGATGTACGGGAAAAAGGTCGAGTCGCCCACAAATGGAAAATGGCTAAAAACTTTTCATGCATAAGCTTATTCGATGTACAAGCAATTATTCCAAGTAATAAAGAACGGTAATCAACAATGAGAAATGAATACAAATCTACAACAAGCTACCGGTTGCCACGTGCATCCGGTCGGCTGACAAATTTACAAAAGGCTATGGGTTGCTACGCGCATCCGGTCGGCTGACATACAAGTTACAAAAAGCTACGAATTTCTATGCGTATCCGGTCCACTGACATACAAATTTACAAAAAGCTACGGGTTGCTACGCGCATCCGGTCGACTGAAAAATTTACAAAAGGCTACGAGTTTCTACGCGCATCCGGTCAGCTGACATACAAATTTACAAAAGACTACGGGTTGCTACGCGCATCCGGTTGGCTGACATATAAATTTACAAAAGGCTACGAGTTACTACGCACATCCGGTCGGCTGACATACAAATTTACAAAAGGCTACGGGTTGCTATATGCACCCGACCAACTGACATGCAAATTTACAAAAAGCTATGAGTCGCTTCGTGTACCTAATCGACTACCCATATGTCAAGACACACAAGAAGAGGGCGCGTCTTGAACCTCCCAAAGCCCAATTTCCCTAACAAAAATAGGAGGGACATCGCATTTAAAACCTCCAGAAATCCATCTCCTCTGCCTAAAAAAGGGGAGAGCGCATTTTGAACCCCCAAGCCCATTTCCTCTAAAACAAAAGAGGGAGAGGGCGCATTTTGCACTCCCAAAAATCCAGTTACTCTGGAAACAAAAAGAGAGGGGAGGGCGTGTTTCGAACCCCAAACTTCAACTTCTGTAGAAGAAAAAAAGGGGTGCGGGGGTTTGTACCCCCATAGTCCAATTCATAAAAAGAAGGGGGAGGCGTATTTTGCATCCCCATAGTCCAATTCCAATAAAAATAAATTGAGGGAGAAGGCGCGTTTTGCACTCCCAAAAATCCAGTTCTTCTGGGAACAAAAATAGAGGGGGAGGGCGTGTTTCGAACCCCCAAACTTCAATTTATATGAAAAAAAGAGGGGGAGTGGGGGAGGGGGGTCTTATCCTGATGAATTTGTCGGAAGTCGACGACTTCCGCGAGAGAGAGAGTTTTTTCATGCTCGTCATAAGTTTTATGCGCCTTATCTGATGAATCATCCTAAGGGTATACAACATACCCATCTCTTCCCTAAACACTAGCAAGCGTGCCAGCTCGTCTCGCATGTCGATCGAACATACGAGTGTGGACGCTACCGCCAGGATTAAGGTATACCCATGAAGTTGTGGGGTCAGCTTGTTCAGTTATATAAACACGACAATCAGCTATAGCATGGTCTATATTAGCAGTCATCGTCACAGACTCCCTGAACATTTGGTCAGCTGTGCGACGAGCAGTAACAACATTATCTAAAGCGCATTGGACTTTAAATGTCACGCACCAGACGCTTGAGCCCTCCAAGCAATCTGATATGTTTCATACTGCTCGTCAAAATTGGCGCGCGTAGTATTTCTATAAACTCCCCTCTGTTCTTGGAGCACCCCCACCTCAACCTTCACAAGTAATAATTGTGCCAACTCGTCGCGCTTATCCAAGGGTGTAGCTAGCGCGGGTATAGGCGCTAAAGTCAAAACATAACCATGAAGAAGGTGTGCCATTTGAGTGGGATATGGGCGAGAGAGGAAGCGAGTAACCAAGAGAATGAAATTTGGTTAAGAACGATTATGATATTGAGGACCACTGACTATCTATATATAGATAAAACGATGCCATAAATGATGCAGTAACTGTATAAAACCACCAATGCATGGAAAGACGTAAAACAACCTTAATGTATGGTGAGGATTTCAGAGTGGTATTATTAAGAGGCAGCAATCACAAGTGCAAGGAATAAAAGCCGAGGCCGAGCCATCTCCAAGGGTCATCACAAAAAAAAAAAACCGAGACGCCAAAACCAGAATAGCGTCGCGAGTAGAGGCGATTCTAAAATTCGTCGGGGGACTTGGCAATCGGGAAAATGAGAAAGGACCTAGAACAAAATGTAATGTGATTATCGGGTTATTTGACAATTAACTCAATAGTCAGGGGACTAGTATTGATACATGAAAATAGTTGCCCCTTAGCAGGGATAGGGAGCCCCTACAGGGAAGATAAACTGATCTTGGAACATAGGGGATTTAGGGACTTGTAAAAACCCTCAAGCTCGTCAACGCTATTAGACTAGTCAAGAAACGTATTAGCCAATAATAACTCGATTAGCTTAACACGAACGTTAATTAATAGGAACTAATCTAACAACGATCTAGATACGAAACTAGTATCGCTAAATGGGGATTGAAAAGTTAAACGAAATGAACTACTCGAACATGTCATTCGGACACTGGGCGAAGATATCACTTGAGATGCATGAAGGGTAAAATAGTAATCTTGGCTAATAATCTTGTGGCTGCCATTTATCCAGGTGTGGGCTCGTTAGTGTTTTGGTTGGTCTTATCCCAATCGAGAAGATAAACTCGTATTTCTATTCTTCTTCATTCTTCTTCTTCTTCTTTCCTCTGTTTCTTCTTTTCTCATACTCTTCTTCTTCTGCGAGTGATTGAGAGATCAAACATGAGCTTTGTGATTGGTAGGAGGTTTAGAAGATCGTGGAGTAATTGATAGTGATGGTGTTGTTGTCTGTTGTTGTTTTAAAATCGAAGGAGAAAGTAGATCAGTGAGTTAGGTTTCTGTTGATTGGTTTAGGGTTGATTTGAGATAGCAATTGAAGATGGGTTTAGAGAGCTTGAGTAGAAGAAGAAGATTGTTATGTTAATTTGAAGAATAGGTTTCGGAGAAGAAGAGTAATTTCATAATTAGGGTTTATGCGTGTTGTATTGGAATTCGAATTGGGCAAAGATTGAGAAGATTCAGATAGAACTAGAAATGGGTTTGACTGAATTAGAGTTTGAGATTGAAGAACAGCTTGAAATTGGTAGTTAGGATTGGATCTGTTTTAATGAAGATTTGGGGTTTAATTGACAACTGATGCTGTTAGTGAGGGTTCTGGAGATGGTTAGCTGAACTATGTGATAAAGAGGATCTGATCTCAATTGCCTGAGCCAGATAAATCAAAGGTAATTGTTTTCTTATTCAATTTAGCGGATTTGTTCATTGTTGAGTTTATGTGATAATTTATGAAGTTATGATGATTTTGTATTGAGAGGCAGTTGAACTTAAATTAGATGGAATAGACTCAGTTTGGTTATACATGTGTGTAGTTGTGCTGGTGGTGTTGAACTGGTGGTGAAAAATGGTTAAGACAAGTATGTTTGTAGTGTTGAAGAATTAGAGTTAAGTAAAGAGGCTTGTGCTCTTGTTGTGGGTGTTAATGATTGAAGTTGAATGAGACTTGAGATATAAGCATAGAAGTGTTGGTAGAGGAGATGGTCTGAGTTGAGTATGGAGCTGAACTTTAGTTCCAGGGATAGTGGTGCAGATTATGTGAATGGAGATGTAATTGCTTAGAGTTGCAGTAAGGTCCAGATGAATGGAATGAACTGGTGTTGAGAGGTGTTGATGAAATGGAACTGAAGTAGAAAGTATTATAAGGTTGTGGAAACATGGAACTGATTTGAATGAGCAGTGTTGCTTGAGTTGATGTGTTGAACATCTGAATATGGGAGTGATTGCAGGTGCATGTGTTAGTGAAATGGAAATATAAATGGAAATGGTGGTGAAACTGAGATGGTAGTGATTAGTGAGATTACATGGTTAAGAGAAATGGTGACGTGGTGGAATGAGTATTGCAGGTGGTGACGGAGTTGTCTGTGTACTGGAGGTTGAGGATCATATGTTTGTAGATGCAGACGGACAGTGTTGTCTGAGTTGAATCTTAGATGTAAAAATTACAGGATTTATGAACTGATATATGTACAGTGAATTGGGAGAAAGAGGGTAGTTGTAGTGCTGCTTAGCAGTGGCCTTAATGGAAGCCTGCAACTGCAAATCAAGGTAGGCTGTTATTTTTGTAAATCATTTTGAGTTTTAATTTGAAGTGATTGTTTTGTTTTAATGAAATAGATTGAAGTTGAACTGATGTTAGAATTGTAGATGGGCAAGAACCTTTGGCTTGTCTGACTGAACTTAGTCAGTCTGACTGATTTAACCTTAGCTGACTCAGTTAATCTGACTGAGTCGAGTCGACCTTGTAACCTGAGTTGAATCGGTTTGACTCAGACTTGACCATTGACCTTGACTTGACTTGGACGTTGACTGTTAATTGACTGTGACCGTTAGTTTGACCGTTTGTTGACCCAGAAGGACCAGGCCTTGGTAAGGAGATGGTTTGTTGGGCTTGGGCTTATAGTTAGTTTCTATTTTGATGTGTTGGACCATTGTGGTCTGAATTAACCTTTACAAAGTTATAGATGATTATAAGACTTAGCTACAAACTATATAATCAACCTAATTGGATTAGTAAACTCTTAGTTATGTTAAAGGTAGATAATGAGATACCATAATGGGTTTAGAACCATTGGATAAACTTATATGATTCTTGGATGAGCCATTTTGGCTAAATTCTTAGAGTTCTTGTGCGATTAACAGTTAGTTATTAACAACGATCGATTCAAAGGATGAACCAGCGGATCGTGGATCTCGAAGTAGGCGTGGCTTGTCATCAAAAGAGGTGGGAATACATTTGACTCTTTTGTAACCATTACTGTTGCTTTTATAAAAGTTTATGCTTAACAAACTCATACATTGTCTGTTCGTGCATTCCATGCTTTGTTTAAATTGCATTATGATAATTCTGTTGATTCTGTGAATCTTTCCACGATTTGGAAAGGACTTGTAATTTTTTGTTTGTCAATATGAATTGTTATGGGAAATGAGAATTTCCACTTGTGGTATATGGGATACGCTCCTTCATATTTATATCTACATGAATTCAGCTTTTATTGCTTAGAGTGGGTCATCATGGTCTTGGTGATATAAATAGCTAATGAGTGTGGTTAGCACGAATATTATACATTTTTTGAAGAAGGAGTTTGTCCATATACATGTTCGTTTATTTCAGTGACTTGGTCACTTTTTAATGTTTGGGAAAACATTATTGCTTTCCAAATCTTGCTTGTGATTACTTTAAAGTTCAATGTTATTTCACCCCTTTTAGGGATGATGTGCTCACCCATTCCCACTTTTAGTTTCAGAGACAAATCAGAGTTGCGCAGCGAAAGCTTCGAGGAGTTGAGTCCGTTAGTTGGTTAACTTCTGATATGTTTATTATGTTGTATATTATATTTGTAAACCAAATAACTATTGTATATGTATCATCTGAGAGGAATCCTTGTATATATATATTTCAGAGTGGGGCTGGTTTTGAGTTAAGTTTTATAACAGATTTCTTATTTGAATGTTTAAGTATATGATTTAGATTCTTAGTGCCTCTTTATTTAGTTAATCTCTTGGATTAATCAGCTGCTAGCTTAAGGGCGCTACAAGACTGAAGCCCAAGCCCAATAGGATATATCCATAAAGTAGAAAGGACAAGGAAGGAATTAGTGGGGAAGTAGAAGGTCACATTAGGAGGAATATCAATAGTTGTAAATAAGGGGATTCCCATGACATGTGGCATGATGTCATGAAAAGAAGGGTTTTGGGTAAAGCCTATAAAAGGAAGGACATAGTACAATAGAAAGCAAGCTCTCTCTCATACTATTCTAGGAAGGTGTTGTCATTGTTGTGACTAGGACGTGTAGGACCAATCTCATATTCATCTCTCAACAATACCCGTGCGAAAAAGTGATATTATTTATCGTCTTTTGTCTCGTTGTTTCTCAAGAAAATCCAAATTGATTGTGGGCAAGAACTGCACCTGATGCAATGTGAAATTGAACTATCCGGACAACTTTGTTTATGTTGGAAAATTAGGCTAAAATATAGGATGAATATGCATAGGAATATTGTATTTCCGACTTTAAGTCTTTGTGAAGATTTGTATTAGACAATTATTTCGACCTTCCTAATCAATTGGCGACTACAAATGGGTATGTGAATTATGTCTTCAGGATATAATGAAGCCCTTTAACAACGTAATTGGGTGCAAGGTTTGTACACCTTGATCCAACCAAGAACACATAAAATAAGTCAGTAATGATGCTTAAAGAAGAAAGAAAACAGAAAGTTGGTGTATGTGAAAGAGAATCAAAATTTATCACTACTTACAGGGTAGTTGTCTCTGTTCAAGATGTGTATTCATCACCAACAGATACTTCCAACATGCATTAATGATTACTATTAGGAAATGACATATCCGTTCAAGATACTTGTACACTATCAATGAGGTAGACCACATCTCAAGGGGGTCTGACTTCCCCGGGACCCCTTGTCGTCGTAACAAATGCGATGTTTACGAAAACTTCCAACAGTTTATGCCAACAACACTATGAATTTGGTTTTGTGGAAAAGGCATGAAGGCGATTGACAAGTCATCCAACCAAGTGGAACCGATCTTATTGCTTCCAGTCGACTTAAGTGTTATGAGTAATCCAACTTCGAGCAATATATGCCATAAAAGTGATCAAGGAATTGTCCATTAGTCTTATTGATTTTTTTTTCTTCTGAAAATCATGTTATGTTCATATATGGTGCACCACCGAATTTAATCTGACTTAACTGTGGTAGCAAAATTAGAGTAGATCTCCATTTACGACAATAATAAATGAGTTACATGGTAATGTCCACCAACAACATTAGGCTTAACATGTTGCGTATGTTAACGAATAATCCACTACATTTGGTGGATAGTTGTAACCTGTAAGGCGTCACCTATTACATAGGGGTTTCAGTTGTATACTGATGTATTGTTTGAACATCATGTGTACAATTAAATTTTGATAATGAGAATCATTTAAATTATTGTTTCTGTATAACTGAAAACACTATTAAAAATATCAATACAAGTAAGTATTGTAGTAGTATAAAATTATTCGGATATGGCTTCAAACAGGTTCTCGCGTTTATTAGGACTGAAACACTAGCAACATGCCAACATCTTTCACGTACTTGTTGAGGCTTTGTAGAAAACTTTTTTTTTAATTTCCGTGCGAGTTTAACACTTCAACTATTGACGTCGGGGATAATCAATTAGGCAGCCTCATTTTTAGTGAAGAGGTTGTTTTTAAAAAGTGCTACATTGTCTACTGTTAATTTTTGGTATCAGATTATTACCGATATTATAACCAAAACTCGCTGGAAAATCGAGTACAAATTCTAGACGATTCCTCGTAAGAAAATATAAACTTTCCAAAAATATTATCTTTACGGTGAGATTCTATTGGGAATGTTCTATATCATGCAATAAGAATTAGAAAAAAGAAGAAGAATGCAAACCCAATTTAGACTGAACCAAAGTCGAGGAAAGGATTATATCCTCTAACCTTAATACAAGTTCACCCCGTGATATGTTTACGGACTACCGATACCTCTCTCCAAGGATGAACGACTTACTTGTGGATGTAGTAGCACACCAGTTCCGAGAAACGACGAACTATAACTTAAAGTGATGAACTCTTAATAATAATTAGTTTTTTAATTTTTATTTAATCTAATTGTGCATCGTATTTATAGATAATAATAATACATTTTCATTGAATCCTCGTGTATTTTAATTTTTAAAATATTTTTTAGTAAACAAAGCTCGAGAGGAGATTTTACTGATAAAAAACAAAGAAAACAGAAAGAGGGAGAAACTTCTGAAACAAGGGAAGATAAAAGCAAAAACGAAAAAAAGTTGATCTGCTTAGTTATCAAAATCTATAGAAGATAGACTCAGATCTTCCACTCCCTAAAGAAGAACGAATAAACGTTGGTAGCTTATCCCACCACCGGGAATCAGTAGAAGCTCCCCATATGGCTAACAAATCAGCGATAATATTGCCTTCCCGAGAAATGTGAGAGCATCTTAAAGGGATCTAATAACGTGCACTGAATCACATCCAAACTACATGTGAGTCATTCTCCTGGTGCGAGCAATTCTTAAACATGAAAAACCCCCAGAATTCCGCATAAATATAACTATCTATGCCTATTTATTGAGCCAGAAAACCGACCATTAATCCATTATAATTTCGAAAACAACACCACAACCAGCAAGCCTTGGATTTCCTAACGAGCAAGCATCCACATTAATCTTAACCCAACCAAATAGAGGTGGGAACCAACATACCTCGATAATTTGAGGAGCTTTAGCTGTTCTGCCATCAATCCTAAAAAAAACTAAATATATATAGCTCCAACGATTGATTATATGTATGACCCTTACTCATTTTGCACCCATTACTCATTTTGCGCGTTTCACTTATTAGCAGCTTCAACCTCGCATCAGCTTAGTGAATATCAGTAACCTCTCGATAAAAACAAATTTTGTTTCGACTGGACCAAATGAGCAAAATACAATTAATTACTGAAACCCAAAATAGTTGTCGGACCTATGGGCTACCGTTAAAGCACTGCTCGGTCGAACTCGCAAGCGTTTCTATCTCAAGCTTGTTTGTCAAGTTTAGTTGCCAGAACTATAAGTCTTGATTTCTAGTCTACTTATAGCTAAGTCTCGGACTAGGATAGTAAGTGTAGTTGAGCTCTAGACTCCACGGCGTTCATCACATGAAGACGAAGAAATACTCAAGGAACTTGTGGAACTTCATCGACAAAAAGGTATGTGGAGACTTGAACTTATCTATCACTCAAAAGTCTATCTATTCTATCTCCTATCTTGAGACAAAAGCCGTATTGCTATATAGACTTCGATTATACACATTTGCTATTTCGAGCCGAGTTTATCTCGCTTATCTCGAAATATGTGTTTATAAGCTTTCGCTTTGACCAAGTTCATCTTTACTCGTGACGAAAGTTATGTTGATTATTTCAATAACTTGAAAATCGCTTTGATGAGAAATAGTTTGTGAATAACAACTATATAACATCCTCTAAGAAAGTTTCAATGATTGAAATGAGAGTTTAGAACATGTAACCATCTTTGGATATAAACATGGTGTGTTTCACATTGGTGTAAAAGTCCAAAATCGGGAACCCAAAGTATGCGTACCCGTACGCGCACTGGCGGTTGTTGGAAATCCGGGTGAGTATGCGTACCCGTACGCATACTGGCGGAAAGTTCACGTCCGTGAATTTCTGCTGGAGTTTGAAAGTGAAAAACAAACTCAATCCGGTTACTGAAGTACGTACCCGTATGCATACTTAAGTAGGTTACTTTCTAAAATCGGTTTGTTCATGAACTAAAACATTTACTCCCTCTGTCCTAAATTTTTTGTCCTCCATTTTATTTTCGTCTGTCCTAAAATACTGGCCAACTTATGTTTATAGTCATATTTTTTAGTCAAATTCTCAAATATATCCTTTTATTTTATAATTATAAGATTATTTTTAAATGTAAACAATCAAAAATCTTAAATGATATCTTCCTCAATAAGAAACAAATCTACTAAATCAATCCATAAATATTTTTATTTTTATCTTCTATTTAAACGTCTTAAATGATATCTTCCCCAATAGGAAACAAAATTACTAAATCAATCAATCCATATATATTTTTATTTTTATCTTCTATTTAAACATTTCTACAAATAATAAAATTACCAAATATGTATTTTTCTTACATGCTCCATATACTCCTTTTAATTTTAGTAATAACATAACATTTAATAGGGATAGTTTCGTAAACTCTTCCGGTCTCCTTAATATCTTGACTTAGTCAAAGCGAACTAATAATTTAGGACGGAGGGAGTATATATTAAGGAATGCAATCTTTGCAAACCGTGGCTATAATGTTCATGAATCGATTCGAGTGAGTCAAAACCGATTTTGCTTCAATTGTGTCTTGTAAACTTCTATAAGATCTAAGCAATTGAACAACTCTCTAACTAGTTCTTTTGATTCATTTGAACTATTTGTGGTGAAGATGAATAAGGTTGATATGAAAGTGCTCATATGGCTAACCATTGGTTAACTATTGTTCAACCAACTAAGTGTACACGCTAAGGTACGGTTACTCAAACCTAAATGAAGTTACATTTCATTTGTGTATAACAAGCTAAGTTCGATCTAACGGTTGAAAAATATTAGCTTGAATCTAATCAGGTTTTCATCTAACGGTGAATATTGAATGCTTTGTTACCAAGGTAACTTAGATTGCAAACCCTGATTTGAAATCTATATAAAGGAGAACTCTAGCAACTGGGAAACCTAATCCCCACACCTCCTGTGTGATACTAGTTGTATAAGCTAGAGTCGACCCTCCTTTAACCTTAGGTTTTTCACGAAACCCTGTAGGTTAACGACTTAAAGACTTCATTGGGATTGTGAAGCCAGACCAAACTATTTTCTCTGTAGTTGCGTGATCTGATCTTGATGTTTCTATCGTGTTTGAATACAATCGTAATATTGGCTTGAGATTTATATCTCTGATAGGAAAGATAGAAACGTAGTCACAAACACCTTCGTCTCATCGTTTGTGATTCCACAATATCTTGTTTCGCTAGTCGATTGAGATTATTGTGAGGTGATTGATATTTCTAGGTTGTTCTTCGGGAATATAAGTCTGGTATATCACTTGGTTCCTGTTCACCTTGATTTATCAAAAGACGGAATAAAACCCGTAGGTATTTCCGTGGGAGACATATTTATCTATTTCTATAGACTTTTCTGTGTGAGGCAGATTTTTTTATCAAGTCTTCGACTTTGGGTCGTAGTAACTCTTAGTTGTGGGTGAGATCAGCATCATCAGCTAATATCCTGCTGGGATCAGAGACGTAAGGAGCGCAACTGTACCTTGAATCAGTGTGAGATTTATTGGGCTTCAACTACAGTCCAGACCGAAGTTAGTTTGTAGTAGGCTAGTGTCTGTAGCGGCTTAATACAGTGTGGCGTTCAATCTGACTAGGTCCCGGGATTTTTTGCATTTGTGCTTTCCTCGTTAATAAAACTTCTTGTGTCTGTGTTATTTCTTTTTCGCATTATATTTTATTATATAATTGAAATATTACAGGTTGTGCGTTGAATATATCAATTGGTAAATCCAACCTTTGGTTGTTGATTGATCCTTGAACATTGGTGTTTGGTACCGTTCAAGTAATCTCTCTTATATTCAATCAGGCTCGCAAATTATTATTTGTTTGATTGCGGATTGAATTGAGAGATTGAGATATAACTCTTTGATATACTTTTTATAAGATTGAGTCTAACTGTCTAGTTGATTCTCTTGTAAGTATATTGGAGTTAGTCTATACAAATTGCTAAGCGAAATATTGGGTGAGGTCGTTAGACCCCCGCTTTTTCAATTGGTATCAGAGCAGGCAAACACGTTTAAAGACCTCATAAGTCTGTGTTTGTAGCAATTTGACTCTATGAACCGTAGTACTATCTCTGATAACGCAACACCAGTTCATAGTTACTCTGATTTGTTTCAAAATCCTGAGACATCTGACAATTCTTCTTTATCTGTTCCTTTGACTGAATCTGTGTTCATCTGGGAAAAATATTTAGATTAACAGTTGGATGAGCTTTCGGATGAAAGTGATTCAGAAGAAAAACAAAATATTGATGAGGAAGTCTCTCAATATATCAAGCTCTTTGACCATGTTTTAAAAGAAAAGAAGCCAACAGCTTGTATGGGTAAATATCTGGCACTTCTCTGTCAAGAAAACAGAAAACTAAGAAAACTCTTTAAAGGTTATGATTGTGGATACAAACTCGTACAATCTACCGTTAAAGATCGAGAAGAAGATGTACGTTCAAAAATGTCTGAATGTGATAATCTTCTTCAAAATCTCTTTGTGTTGAAAGAAAGACTTGCATAATCTGAAGCAAGATATGACTCTCAACAAAAATGTTTTAATGACAGAGAAATCAGTCTTCTCGCCAAAGAAAAACTATTGGAGACTGATGTTGCTGCTGCTCTTGATAAGGTAAAATCACTGGAGGAGAATCTGAAAAGATTCAATTCTAGCTCTACAAAATTATCTTGTATGCTGGGAGCATGTAAAGAACAACGTGATACACGTGGTCTGGGATATAAAGGAAGAGACGCTCCAAGTACTAGTAAGATCAATTTTGTCCGTGCTAATAACAAGTCTCCACGTGAAAAACCTTCTTCAGCATCTTATGTTCCCAGGAACAAGGATTGTACACCTTCGAAATCAACTCACATGAGAACAGTCGAGAACAATTTTTTTAACTACTATTATTGCAGAAACAAATGACACCTTGAAAGGAGATGTCGTTTTCGACTAAGGAAATGAAAAACTTCATAACATTCTTGTATGAATGTCTAAAGAAGTAACTAAACATGTCTCTTATCTTGCCGGAGAAGGCATTGTCTGCAATCAAGAAAAATGCTGTGATCCAATTCTTGATTATGATTTTGAGAGAAAAAACGCCTACAATTGTAGAAGAAAGAACGCCAGGTGGATAACTGACTCTTTAAATTACTCTGAGAAGAGAAAAAGTCATAGGAGGAAGAAAAAAGGTTCAAACTCCTTTAATCTCTCTGAAGAAATCCTTGAATCCAAGGTGTCTGCTCCAGAATTCATTCATATCAATAATCGAGTCTCGGAGCTCAAGACAAGTATAAACAGACTCAAACAGAGCATTAAGAAGGCAAGGAAAGCAGCAGTTTCAGGTATCCCTTGCTCTCCTTTATTTAAATCTCTTTCGACTAATCTTATTGATTTTTCTGAAAATCTTCATGAAGAAAAGAGAGAAGAATTCAATATACTTGATGAGCAAAATGCTCATCAAAATATAACTTGATTACTCAATGTAGCATCCTCCTTGTAACTATGGGAGGATGCTATTAATTCTCAAGAAGATTTTTTGTCTTGAAAAAGTAGTCGTTGTTATATTATTCTTTTCATCATCTTTTCCCTTTACTGTTGAGCCTTGCTCCAGTACATTACATGTGTAATATTTTCGACCTTCCACTCTTGAGAACATTTCTTTGTTGATTGCCTTGAATGATTTTTGTCCTCTTCCCATTGACCAATTAGTTTTTGTTTATCAACAATTATCTTATGTTCTTTTGAATGAAGGCTGTCGCCAATATATTTAGAATGTGTCTTTGATTTTTATCAAGACCACTTCTAAATTTGGATCCATTACTCTCTTGGTCTTGTACCAAGTTTGTAACCATAAGCGCACGTACACCTGCCCCGTACGGAACATATATGAGTAACCCTAGGGTTTCCTATGAAACATTCATATATATATATATATATATATATATATATATATGTATCATGCTCCTTTTTGATACATACACGTTCCGTAACGTCAAAAAGTTCGCTTGAATTGTTGTGTGTGCGCAGTGGATGGATGCAACAAGGAAGACAAAGTTGAGAAGGGAAAGGCTATCGAGTTCACGAGAACCCTGTTTTCATAACCTGATATCATGTTGTTGATCATGAAAACAAACTACCAGTTCAGATGTCATCACAACTGGTAGGAAATCTTCTTCGAGATTTTGAGGTCGTACGTGAACAACTTGGAATTGCAACAAAGAATCTTGAATTTCTGAAAAACGAACTGATGAACTCGTCCATGTTCGATCTCTGGTTGCTGGCCATGTTTGATGTTTTTCAAATTGTGTTCTCTAAGAGTTGTTTTTTTTTGTCTAGGAAACTTCTGATGTATGACATCCGTTAGATTTAGGGTTCATATTTTTATTATTATTGCTAGAGCTTAATTAATTTTTTATAAGAAATTACAAATATTATTATTAAAGAATCAAACACAAGATACAACATCAGTGGAGGGTAACCTAGCAACAAGTTGTGCCCCCACACCTTTCTGAATGGAAAGACCTAATCTATAAAACAAAGAGTTACCTATTTTATGATTAGGATCATAATTGGAGATACAATTTCTCAATCTTTTCAATAAAACCACAGTGTCATTACCAAGTTCACCAAGGGTATAGAATGCAAGAACCCCAAAACCATAACCATGAGTGGAGCACATATCTAAATATTTTGTGCATTTACGTGAAATAGCACTCGAAATGGCAGCATTAGGAACAAAAGTACGACCAATAGAACCTGAAAAATGGGAAACCCCAGTAACATCGAAACAAACATCCCTTCCATTAATTAATTTAGAGTAGTATTTATTATTTTTAGAATTACTTATTTTTAAAAGTTATTTAATTCTAGAACAGTTATTTATTTCAGGGATTTCTTATTTTCCAAGTTTGGGTCTTAAAATTATTTAAATAGGAGACGAGTCCTATGTATTAACACATTATTGTTATAAACCAATATTGAGATTTCTCAACTATTCTCCTACTTTACTATCAAAATTCTTTATTCACGCTTCCGTTCTGCATTAAGTGGCATCACGAGCTTCGGCTTCGATCCTCTTATTCTTTTCTTCTAAATTTTCTTTACCCTTTCGTCACCTTTATTTATCGAGATCTCCGCATCTCTTCTTCAAAACCCTATTATCAACTATCCTTTTATTTTTCAGTAGAAAAAAAAAAGAGATCGTCGACAGTGCTAGAAAATCCTTGCCATCTTTCTCTTGTTAATACCATCTCAAGTCTCCACTCACCTTATCAGGGACGGGCCTAGCAAGGAGCTAAAGGAGGCTATAGCCCGTCCCTGATTTTGTGGTAAAAAAATTAGCATAGAAAATTAGGTTAAATTTTATGTTTAGTGAACATATTAGTTGTAGTTAGCTAATCGTATGTGATTTTTAGCCCTACTATGAGGTGATCAAAATTTAAGTCATGTAAAAAGTAAATAATCTTCTTCCACTCAATATATTTCTACTCATATTTTCTTCTGTATAAAAATATCTTTTAGTAATCACTTTGTTTTTGCTGTTATTTGTGTTCGTTTTAATTTTTTTTCCCCTAGCTATCTGGTATTTTATGGGTGGATCACTATTTGGCCACTAAATATATGATGTGTTCCAAAAAGAATTGTTGCGGCCTCCGGCCGCACTATCGACCATTACATTCCAGCCCTACCCCAATGAAGAATCCTGGATCCATCCCTGCACCTTATTCTTTTACCATTAATTAATTCTATCTCCTTGCTGTTAGAAACTTTCAATTCGTACTATTCTGATCTCTTCTTTTCTGTCCAATTCTTTCACGACTTCTATCTCCTTCCAAACCAAGCCCAATAATTACATAAGCCCACCACTACGCACCAAGCCTATATCTATCACGTCCACTACCCATATACTTTCCCATACTTCTAAACCAAGCTATTAAGCCCGTTATACCTGCGTTAACCATTCACTTCCACTAATTAGTTTGCTAAGATTATCATGGGTAATTTTGATGACGTATTTCGTGATATTGCAAAATCTCAACGTCAAATTGCGGAATCTCAAGCGGCGACTCAGCATCAACTTGAGATAATATCAACAAATTTAGCTGCTCTTGCTTTAAACCGGAATGGTGCTCGTAAACCTATTTACAATGATGCTTGTCAACTTCATATCGTTGAATCGGAATCACAAAAGAAAAGTCTTCAATATCTCGCAGAAGCGAAGCTTATTTTGGATCAAATAGATTGGTCGCGACTCGACGATTTTCGTGAGATTACTCCTCAAACGATACAGGTCCCGACACCAACATTTTCCTCGCCAATTATAGAAGCACCATCAATAACTTCTTTGCAGGTTTCGAAAGTTGGTCAAATTCCCGTTTTTGAAGATCAAAAACCAGCCACCAAGATGTCTGCCAATCAAACATACTCCCAAATAATTACTACTCCAATTGTTGCCAACGTCGACATCAACTTTTGTGTTCAACAATCAATTTTATGGTGTTCTACTCTACGATCATAAACTTACTCAAAGTATATTATTTGTTGGGCGGGTCGTTTACAATACTTGGTGAACTCAAAGACGACTTGTTTTCAAGATGACGGGCATGAAGTAGGACATGTTTTCCAGTACTTTGTCAATTCGGGACGAATTCTTTTCAAGATGGCGGGACTGATGTAGGACATTCATTAGATTTAGGGTTCATAGTTTTATTATTATTGCTAGAGCTTAATTAATTTAGAGTAGTATTAATTATTTTTAAAATTACTTATTTTTAGAAGTTATTTAATTGTAGAACAATTATTTATTTTAGGGATTTCTTATTTTCCAAGTTTTTTTATGTGAGCATTTCCGATTAAATTAATCATGGGATCTCTTGTGGTTAATTTAATTGAGATTTTTTGGATACAAATTCATATTCTTATGTGATTTGTTAATGTCCAAAGAAATCCTTCTTTTCTTGTAAAATTAAGGTCGCTCTTGTTGTTCTTTCGGGAATGACATTTTATGGGGGAGAGTTCTTAATCGAACTTGCGCTTAGTTGCCAAATCTTTGTGGGGAGTGCGGTTGTGGAACATTATAGGGGTTATCTTGTATCTTTATAAACTCCTTGATGAATGCATTTAGTTTCGACTATATGATTGCATCTAAAAAGTTGATATGTGCTTTTATTTTGGTCATGAAGTATCTCTATGGAAATTTCATTAGGATCCCACTAATTTTCGTACCTTTGCCAATTTTATTGACAAAAAGGGGGAGAATTAATGTGTAGTTCACACTACAAATACATATGGTTTTCGGATCATCATGTAAGGGGGGGTGTTTTTCATGTGAGATAAAGTATTGACTAAGGGGGAGTGATACATATCACCATAGTATTGTTGTCAAAGTTGTGATACAATTGAACTTTGATGTTGTGTAATAATACTATGACATTGTATAACAATGATTGAGAGCTATTGTTTTCTCATTGTTATGGCTGCGGGTCTTTAACAACGATGATGTTGAACTGAACATATTTAGAATCATTGAAGTACTTGGAAGTGACGAAGACTTCAAGTAATGTTGAAGAACCAAGGAGATCAAGCATTTGGATGAGAAGCTACAAAGTTTATTTATTTTGTATTCCATATGTATTGATAGTTTTGTCACTAAAATTGACAAAGGGGGAGATTGTTAGAGCACTGATCGGTCGAACTCGCAAGCGTTTATATCTCAAGCTTGTTTATCAAGTTTAGTTGCCAAAACTATAAACCTTGATTTCTAGTCTAGTTATAGCTAAGTCTCGGACTAGGATAATAAGTGTAGTTGAGCTCTAGACTCCACGACGTTCATCATATGAAGACGAAGAACTACTCAAGGAATTTGTGGAACTTCATCGACAAAAAGGTATGTGGAGACTTGAACTTATCTATCACTCAAAAGTCTGTCTATTTTATCTCTTATCTTGAGACGAAAGTCGTATTGCTATATAGACTTCGATTATATACATTTGCTATTTCGAACCGAGTTTATTTCGTTATCTATTTCTCGAAATATGTGTTGGTAAGATTTTGCTTTGGCCAAGTTCATCTTTACCCGTGACGAAAGTCATGTTAATTATTTCAATAACTTGAAAATCGCTTTGATGAAAAATAGTTTGTGAATTACAACTATATAACATCCTCTAAGAAAGTTTCAATGATTTAAATGAGAGTTTAGAACATGTAACCATCTCTGGATATAAACATGGTGTGTTTCATATTGGTGTAAAAGTCTAAAACCGGGAACCCAAAGTATGCGTACCCGTACGCGTACTGGCGGATGTTGGAAATTCGGGTGAGTATGCGTACCCGTACGCATACTGGCGGAAAGTTCACATCCGTGAATTTCTGCTGGAGTTTGAAAGTGAAAAAAAAACTCAATCCGGTTACTTAAGTACGCGTACCCGTATGCATACTTAAGTAGGTTACTTTCTAGAATCGGTTTGTTCATGAACTAAAGCATTTATATATTAAGGAATGCAATCTTTGAAAACTGTGGCTATAATGTTCATGAATCTATTCGAGTGAATCAAAACCGATTTTGTTTCAATTGTGTCTTGTATACTTCTATAAGATCTAAGCAATTGAACAACTGATAGACGCATTTATGTGTCTAATATATCTTAATTGTATATATTGTTAGTGCTCGAATTTGTACTTATTTGGTTATT
Organism: Papaver somniferum; assembly: GCF_003573695.1. NCBI lineage: Eukaryota > Viridiplantae > Streptophyta > Magnoliopsida > Ranunculales > Papaveraceae > Papaver > Papaver somniferum. Next base: position 12,014,401 of record NW_020621936.1, on the reverse strand, counting down.
TTATTTATTTGTAGGTGTTTTTGGAAAAATAAGGCTTTGCGGCAAAATTGGCTAAAAATACGGCATTTGGACCTCCGTAGATAACATCCCGGAAGCGCCCCAGAAGTGTACCGGAAGCACCCCAGAAATACCCCGGAGGAACCCCGAAAAAGTGTTGAAAACATCCCTGAGAAAGCGATTTTAGCACCTGCGTTTTGGATAAGGGCCACCCCAGGGTACCCAAGTCAGATGCTAAAGGCACCCCTACTCTGGATAGGGGCGCCCCCTTTCTTCTTCACATTTCAAACTTAGAATTTTGGCGGGAAAAAATGAAGTTTCACTGGCAGATTTAGAGTTCGATTCTTTGGGAATTTTAGGGAGATTAAAACGCTGGAAACCATTGGGCTGGATTTCTCATGACTAAACATGCCTAGTACAATCTATTGGACGCAAACAATTGGGCTGGAATGCCGGAAAAATTGAATCGAAGTTCAGCAGGACACGTGCGCTGCTGATTGAGTTCAAAGATTTTGTGAGGAATTTCTGGGAGATTTTCACGCTAACTATACTTGCACTTGGTCTTCTTCAAGTCATTGGAGAGTTTTGTGGCAAGGGAATAGCTTAGTAGACGCGTAAAAAGAAGAAAGAGAGGAAACATACGTAACTTGTTGTGGAGAGAAAAGGAGAATTTTGGGGAACATTTAGTGGACCTGTTTAAGTATATATAGATTGTTTCGAGTCATATAGGGGTGATCAAGAGTTTGGGGAAGGTTTGGGACGCAGAGGAGCGAAGAAGAAGGATTAACAGCAATTCCCACCTGCTGCTGCTGCTGCCATTAGAGGACCTTGAAGAACACGAAGAACATACTGCGCACAACAGTCTTATTTTCCGCAGCGTCAACAGCAGCAACGTCGTTACTTTACTACAGTTCCCTGGTATCGTTTCTTTCTGGACGTATTTTGTGGGTCACAGAACCACTGTTTTATAACTTTTGACTCTTTTGATCACACTTTGATCTTTGAATTAATATTTTGAGTGTATGATTAATATGAATAGCTAAACCCCAATACTGGGATGATGGAAGAAACCATTCTTTATGCATGAGTAATTTTTATTTAATTCTTTTATGACTATTTGCACTATTATGAATGGAATTATGATTTTTATTGATTATTTGTGATTTTGTCTGATGATGTATGCTTAATCCATGAGATTCTTGATGCATCATGCTTATGATTTACATATAATACTTTACAAAATCTATTTTTGGCAAAGTAAGAGTCGATATTTGTTATCAATATAAGCTTTAATTGTCTAGAATCAATAGTTGATTCGCATGAGTATAAGAATTGGTGGAATCCTGAGTCCTAGTATCTCTTGATCCTGTGACAAATTTTGTATATATTTTTGTTTTAAAAATCTTTTCAAGTCCGAGCAACGAATCCTTATTTACCGCAATCGGAATACTACAACAACAAATCTCTAACTAGTTCATTTGAGTCATTTGAACTAGTTATGGTGAAGATGAATAAGGTTGATAGGAAAGTGCTCATATGGTTAACCATTGGTTAACTATTGTTGAACCAACTAAGTGTATACATTTAGGTACGGTTACTCAAACCTAAATGAAGTTACATTTCATTTATGTATAACAAGCTAATTTCGATCTAACGGTTGGAAGATATTAGCTTGAATCTAATCAGGTTTTCATCTAACGGTGAATATTGAATGCTTTGTTACCAAGGTAACTTTGATTGCAAAAACTGATTTGAAATCTATATAAAGGAAAACTCTAGCAACTGGGAAACATAATCCCCACATATCCTGTGTGATACTAGTTGTATAAGCTAGAGTCGATTCTCCTTTAACCTTAGGTTTTTCACGAAACCCTGTAGGTTAACGACTTAACGACTTCATTGGGATTGTGAATCCAGACCCAACTATTTTCTCTGTAGTTGCGTGATCTGATCTAACTGTTTCTGTCGTGTTTGAGTACAATCGTAAGGTTGGCTTGAGATTTATATCTCTGATAGGCAAGATAGAAAAGTAGTCACAAACACCTTCGTCTCATCGTTTGTGATTCCACAATCTCTTGTTTCACTAGTCGATTAAGATTATTGTGAGGGGATTGATATTTCTAGGATGTTCTTCGGGAATATAAGTCCGGTATATCAATTGGTTCATGTTGACCTTGATTTATCAAAATACGGAACAAAACCCGTAGGTATTTCTACGGGAGACAGATTTATCTATTTCTATAGACTTTTCTGTGTGAGACAGATTTGTTTATCAAGTCTTCGACTTTGGGTCGTAGCAATTCTTAGTTGTGGGTGAGATAAGCTAAGGGAATAAAGTGCGTAGTATCCTGCTGGGATCAGAGACGTAAAAAGCGCAACTGTACCTTGAATCAGTGTGAGATCGATTGGGGTTCAACTACAGTCCAGACCAAAGTTAGTTTGTAGTAGGCTAGTGTTTGTACGGCTTAATACAGTGTGGTGTTCAATCTGGACTAGGTCCCGAGGTTTTTCTGCGTTTGCGGTTTCCTCGTTAACAAAACTTCTGGTGTCTATGTTATTTCTTTTCCGCATTATATTTTGTTATATAATTGAAATATCACAGGTTGTGCGTTGAATCGATCAACTGGTAAATCCAACCTTTGGTTGTTGATTGAAATTGATTGATCCTTGAACATTGGTCTTTGGTACCGTTCAAGTAATCTCTCTTATATTCAATCGGGCTCGCAAATTATTATTTGTTTGATTGTGGATTGAATTGAGAGATTGAGATATAACTCTTTGATATATTTTTTATAAGATTTAGTTTAACTGTCTAGTTGATTCTCTTGTAAGTATATTGGAGTTAGTCCATACAGATTGATAAGCGAAATATTGGGTGAGGTTGTTAGACCCCCGCTTTTTCAGCTACTTTTATATTTACAAACAATAAAAAAAAAGTAAATCTCGAACAGAAGACGTTGTTAGGGAAATATTGAATATATTACTAATCAAGTATTATAATGTAGACACATGAACATTCAAAGAACAAATGTTTTTGCGGTCCAAAGCAACATGGACTTTCACAAAGGTCACAACATAAAGCCATACTCACTTTTGAGAAAAGGACTACTTCATCAGTAGCAACGCGATTGTGCAACAACTTCCAAATGATACTAGCTCTACTTGGAGGGACTTTAACGTTCTACAAATCTGAGAAGTCTTTATCAATAGTCTTTCAAGGTCTGCAGAAATCAAATGCATCTTTCATGGTGATCAAACTTGAGTTACCATGGGGTCAAAACATATTGTCTTGAGTATGCACAACGAAATGTACTTTATTGATGTATTGTTGTATATGCCGTGTAGTTCAGGCATATAGTCAGGGACAACCATTTTTCATCGACTATAAATTATTCTACCTTGTAATGTATGTTAGTCGTTTCAAGTTCCAGATAATTATCAATAGGCGAAACCAAAGACCCATTTTCACACCAAAAAATTTATTTTTGAACCATCTCCCACTAGCTAAAAAATGTGGTCAATTGTTGACCTAGATGCTAGTCTTAGCGTATTGATGAAACTAGAATTTTTCTTCATGATGGGTCTAGCATGCTTTACATGGATTCGTTTATGAGTGAAGCATAAAGCGTCTGCAGAGACAAACGATGATGTTTCGTATACCATAGACGTAGAGAGTCTGGAGAAATTGTATACTGATAGTATTAGCCTACTAAAATGCTAGCTGAGGCAGCAATAATATGGTATTTGTGGCATATCATAATATCAGCTGAGGCATCAATCGTACTTGGTTAATCTGATTTAATTGATAAGCATAGGTCTATGAGATTGTTGGATCGAGAAAATCCCTTGCATGTACACATATATTTTTAGTGGGTTTGATATGTCAAGCATTTGATAGGAAATCATATGAGCATCAGAATGCTAATGTTAACAATATTTGTAATATATTTAATCTCGATCCACCACGTCGAGAATGATTCGAGAAGAAAAATAAAGAGATTATAATGTTAATGATGGTAGCAAGACCAATCAAAATATTGGTAACAAGACCATTAAAATATTGGCAGCAAGACCAATTAAGTATTGGTAGGCAGACCAATAGAATATTGGTACACAGGCCAATGAAATATTGATTGTTGAACCAATAAAATAACGGTAGCTGAACCAATTGATTTATTAATGAAAATATTGATTAAATACTGGTGACATGACCAATATAAAAATAATTGGTTTTGAGACATAATTAGATTATGCTCATCGGAGCATTAGATAGTAAAGCTTAACATGGTAGAAGGATCCACCAAGGAGTGGCTGAAGGAGGCTCAGTTATAGTGTTGTACGGACCACCATGGTGCAAATAGGACCGACCATGGTGGTGTACAGACCACCATGGTGCAAGGAGGACCGTGCATGATGGCCAGTTATGGGGGTTTACGGACCATCATGGTGGTAGCAGGACCGCTCATTTTTTTCCCGGTCTTTCTAGCATATTTCAGTATATTTCAAAAGAGTTTAATCTTGGCTGCAATACCTGATTGTTATAGGAAGACCAAGGAGGATTTTGACGTGAGATTTGGAAATATTAAAAATTTATTTTGTTTAAATGGCATACAGACCAAATGGTAGTGCGACCATTTGTTTTGTTTATCACATGATCTTTAAAGAAAGACTTGGTAAGTTATGGGCGAAAGACCAAAAAAAAAGTTTGATACAAGATGTAAACCTAGATAAAGAAGTTTTAATAATAAAATAATATTAAAAAACAAAAGGGAGTGGGGACCGAATAATTAATATGGTAGAAGGGCCAAATTGAAGTGGTACTGTTGGCAATATGAAAAAGAATCATCTGGAGAGCATGGATTTGTGAATCACGACTGATTAGCATGGTAGAAGGATCAAATTCAGATGATTAGGGCCCCTTTGGCGTTTTTGGGTCTGTTTTCCCGTAAAAGGGCATACGATTCAATTGTTCACCAATCGTCGGCCAAATGGAAGATTTTTTATATGAATACCCAGATAAAAACTTCTGTTTTATAAAATTGCAGCAATAAGAATCCATCTTCATGATTTGCCATGTAGTTTTCAATAGAGCAACATGGTGATATAATTTATAGATAGTGGTAAAAAGTGATTCGATTCTCGAACTTGTGAAGGATAACTTAGAATTAAATTCAAAACTAAAATAGAAAATTCACTAATAATTATAGAAAATTATGACAAAGTTGATATCAATATTAAAAGAACAATGAGGCTAAGATTCCACTATTTTCCAAGTTCAAAGTGATTTAATCTATTATTCTATTCATGCAATTTTCTCGTTCAATTTGATTCTAAACTATTGCAACAAGTAGATTCTCAAAATAACAAGTGTAAATCCAAAGTGTAGAACATCAAAAACCTATGGCCAAGCATGCTTTACCAAAAGAAATAACAATTGCTTAACAAAAATCATTCAAACAATTTTCAATCAAGGCAAATAATTATAAAATAATTGCGATAAAATAGATAAAATAGAATATACCATTTTTTGTTGGAAAAATAACTTCCTCTATCGCCTCATCAATGGGGTTTAGCTCCTCATATTAATCACTTGCTCAATACATGTTTGTTGCTCAAAAGTTGATTAAAAGAGTGAAAATGTATAAAGCAGTGTATTTGTAACAAATATAATTGTTACAGAACCACTGTTACAGAGAAACCTTAAAAGAACTGTTGCGAACTTTGAATAATTGTTAAAAAAATTGTTACAAAGGCTTTGAATTTGAAAGAATAGGTCATGGATTCTGCGACCTTCTTTTTCTGTTGTTCTCTAGTTGTTCTTCTTCCTCTCGTCTGTGTCTCTGCAACTTGATTGTTTTCTCCCTGCAATGCTCCTAAACCTCCCCAAAGTGAATGTAACCCTTGATCGACTTCCCAGCAGCCTATATATACTCAACATGGTTGTTGAATCTCGAACAGATCTCCAAAAATATGCGTTCTATCTTCCCGGTCAAGCCGCTGCACGCGTCTTCCGAGTTATCCTGACTCTTTCACACTCCCTTGACACTGAATCAAGACCAAATACGTTCAAATCTCGCATAAAATCCTTTCCTAATCCTTCATGGATTCTCAAAATCCCGATAATATTTCTCCTCCCTGTTTCCTTAGAACCGAAGATATGAACCTATTTTTTCGAATATAAAGAAGGTACCAACCCTGTTTTGACGAATCAAGTGAATCACAATCCATCTTCACATCAGAACTCCGACTAAAACTATCCCTGGTCATCAACAAAACTCGATAAATTTCCAGCTCCTCTATCTCGCTCAAACACGGTTATACAACCCAATCTATTCGATCCAATCATACACATAAACCCTATGCTCTAACAGGTCCAGCCCATAAGAAATACGCAATTGAATCTCTCCAAATCTGCCGAAAAATTCAACTCCAAATTTTGCTTCGCTGCTGCCATTAATTCCCGCCAAAAACTCCACTTGAATTGTGAAGAAGAAGAGACGCCCCCTATCTAGAGTAGGGGTTCCTTTAGCAGATGTCCTGGGGGTGCCCCGGGGGTTCCCCTTATCCAAAATGTGGGTGCCAATATCACTTCCTCTTAGGGTGCCTTTAACAACTTTTCGAGCCGATTTTTCCAAAAATGTTTATTGGTCAAAAATACCTACACATACATAAAATACCATAATAAGTACAAAAATGACTCATAACAATATATAGAATCGATACAAATCAGACACAAAAATGTGTCTATCACATGGTTCAGACTAACCAAAGGTTTAATGTTTAGCCACCTTCCACAATAGGCAAGCAAAGTTTGTCCCAAACAACCGTAGTATGATGCACACTATTAATATCACCCGGCCAAATGAAATCTATCATCCAATTTTCGACAGTACGAATACAGGATTTAAGCCATTCATACACGTGAAAGTTATATAATGAAGAGCTAACTATTACAAAAATTAACTAGTTCTATTATACCCATTATGGACATAGACTTCCCCTTATAGATAGCGAATTTTAGTTCAATTTTGTTCATTATCGATTGAATATTCCTCTTTCTAGGTCTACCCTGCCAAACAACGAACTATGAAAGATCTCATACGAATACCATAGTTAGCAGCAATGATACTAGCTCGAGAAATTTTACGTTTGCTGGAAAATAACGTGCCTTTCGTATTTCTAATGCTTTGACCAGAACAAGTGTCATACTCCTCAAAAAGATCCATTACGTTGCTAACATCGCGTTGAGTACCTCTACAAAATACCATTATTTCATCAACATATAAAATATGAGAGGATGCAGTAGTACCTCTAGGAGAGGAGAGAGGTTGAATCATACCTTGCTCAAGCAAATGAGTTATCCCCTTGCTAAGCACATCTTCGCAAGAAGGGGAGAGAAGATCCATTTGGCGAACTCCCCTTGTCCAACTAAAGTACCCATAACTTTCCCATTTATGATACTGAAAAGATTCGCTGAGTTGAGAATAGTTTGAAAATCTATGTGGATGATATGTACGTAGTTGCAAAGAGAAAGTTAGAAATCTAGTTAAGAAGATTTTAGGCATGCAGATCGCTCGAGTACGTCGAATGGGATGTTATGTTTTACCCAGAAATCATACCTTGAGAATATTGTTTGTCGTTTTGGAATGAATAACTCTAAAGTTATTAGTGTTCCACAACCGCCTACAGTTAAGTTATCAAGTTAATTTTATCCTACTATAACCGAGGAGAAGGAGTATATGTCAAAGATCTCATATGCTAATGCGGTAGGTTGTTTGATGTATTCTATGGTTTGTATTCGTCTAGATATCGCTCAAGCGATTGGTTTAGTTAGTTGTTATATGTCTAATCCTAGAAAAGCCTATTGGTTCACAGTCAAGGGAATTTTGAGATATCTTCATGGAACCTTGGATGTTGGATTAGTGTATGAGAAGGATCAGAGTTTTGAGGTATGTGGATTCATTGATTCAGATTGTGCAGGTGATGAAGATAAGTGTCAGTCTATTTAGGGGTATTGTTATACGCTGGATGGAGGACCTATCAGTTGGAGGTTTATGTTACAATCAATTGTAGCTTTGTCTACTACATAGGCGAAGTATATTTCTGTGACAGATGTTGTTAAGGAAATATTTTCTTCACGAGGGTTGTTAAATTTAACTTCCAATTATAACTCGTGAAGGGTTGTGTCTGTATATGAATAAGAATTTTGGCGTTATTTTTGTCTTACAATAACTAGCTCATCCTAATTGAGGTCCAAAACCATATGTATATAACCTATTACACAAATACAATATACAAAGGATTTTCCATTCATATGAAAATTAGTAAGTTAGTTACAATTTTCCAACAACTTCCCAACTTGAATATTAAGTAAATGAGCATTTAAAGAAATACGTAGCTGAATTCAATTTTTCTAACCCAATTTCTCTAAGAAAAAGAAGAGTTGGTTTTATAATTATGTCGAACATCAGAGAAAAGAACATCTGGGCACTTAAGAATCAATCTTAAGTAAAAAAAAAGATCTTTAGTTAAGGAATCCAACAAGGGTTCAATAGTGGTAAGGTCTACATCAGAGAAGAAGGGTTTAGGAAAATAAAGAAAAGTTGTTGAATCTGAGAATCAGTAAGTCCTTTGTAATTGAGAAAACTCACAATTGATAAAATTCTTTCTAGTATTTCCGCATAAAAAAGTTTATTTGTGTTACTGTTTTATTTAAAATAATTTGCAATGTTCAAAGGCATCTGAATTTTTTTATGTAAGTTGTATATAATTTGAATTAAAGTTGAGGATTTGGTGTGGAGTGGAAGTGTTTAGGGTTAAAATTTGGAGAGACGGAGCACATGAAAGTTGGTAATCTTTGGATATAGATAGAGTGGACTACCATTTATCTGTGCGTTGTTGTGTTCTGTTGTGAGAAAACACAATTAAGTGTTTGGTAAACTATAATATAAATGATAAAGCAGGTTTCAAAAGCAATCTAGTTGTGTGTGATATAAATTCTCATGTTCACTGTTGTTCTAACAAATAACAAAAATATAGAGCAATATAGTAGTATAAGAAGAGAAACTTTGTTGATTACTTATATGATTACAAAGGAGGAAAAGACCTCTTATATATACTTTCTTCCATTAGGGAAACAACTATCCCATTAAATCACCAATTACACCTAGAATAAGGGGGTTACAAGAGTTATAAAATTAACACCCATAAAGTGGGTATTAAGAGCCTGATTACTATGGATATAAGCATATAGTGTGTTCGCACATTAGTGTATAAATCCATGTGTCAGAAACCAAGTGCGTGCATATGTGTGCATGCGGTATTGGTGAAGGAGACAGGTTAGGTACGCGTACTGACGGAAGTTTTCATACCGAAAATTTATGCTGAGTTTGTAAGTTTGCAAATTAGTAATCCAGTCACCTTAGGTACGCATACCCGTACGCGTACTCATGGAAGTTTTCGAACCGAAAATTTCTTCTGAGTTCGTAAACTCAAATCCGGCAGCTAAGGTACGCATACCCGTACGCGTATCCAAGGTGGTTATTTCTCAAATCGATAGTTTCATGAACTTAAACAATAAATCAATAAGGAATGCAATATTTGCAAACCGTGGCTATATTGTTAACGAATTGATTCAAGTGATTCAAACCGATTTTTTTTAATTGTGTCTATATATAAAGACCTAAGCAATTGAACAACTATTGAACTAGTTCTTATGAATCATTTGAACTAGTTATGAGAAAGATGAATACCGTTAATATGAAAGTGCTCATATGGCTAACCATTGGTTAACTATTTGCGAACCAATCTAATGTACACGTTTAGGTACGGTTACTCAAACCTAAATGAAATACATTTCATTTGTGTGTGAGACAAGCTAAGTTTCGATCTAATGGTTGAAAGATATTAGCTTGGATAAGTCAGGTTTTTTATCTAACAGTGAATATTGAATGCTTTGTTACCAATGTAACTAAGATTGCAAACCCTGATTTGAAAACTATATAAGGGAGGCGTCTAGCAACTGGAAAAACTAATCCCTACACCTCCTGTGTGATACTAGTTGGTTTTGCTAGAGTTGATTCTCCTTTAACCGTAGGTTTCTTCTCGAGACCCTGTCGGTTAACGACTTAAAGACTTCATTGGGATTGTGAAGCCAGAAGAAACTACTTCTCGTGTATTTGAGCGATTTGATCTTGCCATTTTCTATCGTACGAGTTCAATTGAATAATTGACTTGAGATTATATCTCCGATAGGGAAAGATAAAAAGAAATCACAAACATCTTCGTCTCATCGTTTGTGATTTCACAATATCTAGTTTCGCTACCATACGATTTAGATTATTGTGAGGTGATTGATAATACTAGGATGTTCTTCGGGAATATAAGTCTGATTTATCAATTGGTTCATGTTCACCTTGATTTATCAAAATACAGAACAAAACTCATAGGTTTATCTGTGGGAGACAGATTTATCTATCATCGTAGACTTTTCTGTGTGATGCAGATTTGTTTATTGAAGTATTCGACTTTGGGTCGTAGCAACTCTTGGTTGTGGCTGAGATCAGCTAAGGGAATCAAGTGCGTAGTATCCTGCTGGGATCAGGGACGTAAGGAGCGCAACTGTACCTTGAATCAGTGTGATATTTATTAGGGTTCAACTACAGTCCAGACCGAAGTTAGTTTGTAGTAGGCTAGTGTCTGTAGCGGCTTAATACAGTGTGGTGTTCAATCTGGACTAGGTCCCGGGGTTTTTCTGCAGTTGCGGTTTCCTCGTTAACAAATTTTTTGGTGTCTGTGTTATTTCTATTCAGCGCTATATTTTGTCATATAATTGAAATATCACAGGTTGTTTGTTGTATCGATCAATTGTGAAATCCAACCTTTGGTTGTTGATTGGAAATTGATTGATCCTTGGATATTGGTCTTTAGTACCGTCGAAGTTTATTATCCTTGTATTTGATAAAGACTCGCAAATTCTTATTTGCTTGAGTAAAGATCAAATCAAGTGAGAGAGATTTTAACTCCTCGATATACTTTTCTCTAGATTGAGTCTGACAGTCTAGTTGATTTTCTAGAAAGTATACTGGAGTTAGTCCATACAGATTTCTAATCGAAATATTGGGTGTGATTATTAGATCCCCGCTTTTTCAATTGGTATCAGAGCAGGCAAACACGTTAAACCTTATAAGTTTGTGTTTGTCCGATCCTCAAAAGTCTATCCCTATGGGAAATCTCTTTGGGAGGCTTTCTCATGGCATCTGTAACGCACACCAGAGCTCCTTAAAGACTGCTCAGAGATTATTGTTCAGACCAACGGTCTCTCATGATAATCTTATGCCATCTAGATTATCGGAAAATCTAGATGTGAAGAAACAGTCTAAAGGAAAAATTAAAAATTTCTCTAATGAGAATCGTCAAAGAAAACATGATCATCACTCAAAGGTATGGACCCTCACAAGAATCATATTAAATCTTTTTGAGGAATACTATCATAAAGGATCAATTGACAAGGATCTATTTACAGCGTTTGAGAACGTGTTAAAATTCTTAGAAAAGCTTAACTCCATAGAAGAATTGAATCGTTCTGATAAAAGTTTTGTACCAGTCAAATCATGTTATAATGGTACAAACTGTTCCAACTACCATCTCTCTTGAAATTAATAAAAAGATTTCTTGTAAGATTAGTAAAGGAACCATTGATCAGAAAATGTCTTCTCTGTGTCATAAGAAGAAGAGACCAACGGATTCTGAGTTTTATCATTATGATTTTACTCCTAATTTTGGTCACAAATGTCAATCAAAAAATTTGCATGAGAAATTCTCTGCATACTACACCACCTGATTTCAGGAATGACATCACCCCATTTGTATATACCTTGAAATGGGGCAAGTAACTAGTTGACTTTGTTTAAGATTTTTTTTCTTCTTCTCCTTGTAACAAAAGCTTTTCAAAAAGGTTTGTACAGGTATCACAATACTTTCCTCTAAAAATCTTACATTCCTTATGTGGGTCACGGTTCATGAACGGGTCCAAGCCCAATTGTGGGTATAAAAGAAGTACAGGTACGCTTACCTTCCTTCCTCCCTCATCAGTCCGCGTACGTGAACCATTCTAGGGTTCATGAAATTTCTCCATTAAAGCTTCTTGGAGAACTTTTTGTAAAGGGATTTCTCAAGATAAAAATCAAGTAATTAATCTCTTGTCCACTCCGTTATTCCCTTCTAGAATCATGAAGAATGTTAAGAGGTCAAAAGGTTTTTCAAATAACCTAGGTTCTTCATCCTCTTCAATTGATCTTCCTTTTGATCAAAATTATATTAAGATTAGATTTGTGGATGAATCCTGTAGAAAAGTATTTGAAAATATTTCTTCTACTGGGTTTATTTTAAAAAAGAAATTGGATTGTACAAGTGGGCATAAGGAGGATTTATCTTTTTTTGAAAAATTCAAGCTTGGAAACATCTTTGATGGCCTTGGTGAAGGGTATGATACTCTTACTAGAATCTTCTATGCCAACATACATGATGCTGTTCTTGAGGACATGGAAGACCATGGTCAATAGAGAAAGGATTCTAGTGAATAGAGAATTAATTTCAAAGATTACCAAAATCCCTTTGGGAATTTTCGTCTTCCTAGACCAAGTAATGAAAGACCTTCACATGAAACCATTTCAAAAGGTCTTTGTGGTAAAAGTGTTGTGTGGAATGAAGGAAAATTTCCTATTAATCAATTAGATTTTCCTCTAAAGTCTTTTGGAAAATTGGGTATTTCTAACCTTTGTCCTTCCACGGTTGAGAACTCTCGTTGGAGTCGTGAGTTTGCGGAATTGGTCTATTACCTTGTGATGGAAACCAAAAGTCTTAACATTTGTGGATTCATTATTTTTAAAATGTTAGACATGACTTCCGTTGACAAGAAGTTAGGCTATCCATGCTTGATTGAGCGTATTTGTCGCAACTTCTCCATTGAACCTATTGGGAACTTCATTGGAACCCCAAGCTTGTTCGACCGTGTACTTTCAATCGAATGAAGGAATATGCTTGCAAAAGACAAAGGTGTGACACAACTAATGGCTCGAGTGATCCTTCTACAAAGCTTCTTCGCCAAATTTACAAAGGTATTTATAAATTGAATACTAAAGTAAGTTGTGTTCAAGAACAATTACTTGTGATTGCTACCAAGTACCCCGATATTAAAGAAGACATGGACAAGGTTCGTTCCACCTTCATGGTCTCCGAAGATGAAGATGATGAGTAGTTTCTCGTGCCTCTTTTTATTGGTGTTAAAATGTTTTTGACTTTTATCTAGGAAACTTCTTACAATAATTTTATTCTTGTTTTTGTTTAAGAAGGATAACTAGGTTTTGGAATAGCCATTATTGTGAGTACACATAGCTATGTCCAACTTTTTCATCATCATGTTTTTAGATTTATTCTAAATTTTGGTTTGGAAGATGATTTTTGCAGTATTAATCTTTATGGTTTTATATATTGCAATATGTTATGGGATATGAGTGTTTGCATTCGTGAATTATTATTGTCCCATACGATGTCAAAAGTTATCTCTTTTATATGTCGATATGCAAGTATTGATACAAGATCGATGAACTTTTGACAAAATAAAAGTTAAGCCTATTATGTCATTTATTGATGGAAGATAGATTAAAATCTTTTGTTAACAAAGATTATGTCTATTATAAGTCGTTATGCAAATAGTGATGAAAATAGAATGAATCTTTGTATATTCCGCAGTATTGATCTTTCCCTGATCCATATTTTATGTGTATATTGCAATGCTCCATAAGGATTTCTTGTGTTGAGCATAAAACGATAAAGTTGATCATTCCTTTATGGTTAACATAGTCGTAGCTCCGTAAGTTCTCTTATGTCGAGCATGTTCAATTAAATTGATCACTTTTGTGTTTAATTTGATTGATTATTCCGATTAAATTAATCATGGATTTACTTGTGGTTAGTTTAATTGAGAATTTTGGATATAGAAAATCATTTCATTGTGGTTTTTGGTGTCCAAAGAAATCCTTCTTTTCTTGTAAAAGTAAGGTCTCTTTTGTTGTTCTTTTGGGAATGACATCAAATGGGGGAGAGTTCTTTTGAACTTGCGCTTAATTTCCATATCTTTGCGGGGAGTGCGGCTGTGGAATTATTTAGGGGTTATCTTGTATCTTTATATACTCCTTGATGAATGCATTTAGCTTCGGATTTATGATTGCATCTAAATAAGTTGATATGTACTTTTCTTTGGTCTTGAAGCGTTTTCGTGGAAATTTCATTAGTCCCGTTTTCGTACCTTTACCAATTTTATTGACAAAAAGGGGGAGAATTAATATGTAGTTCACACTAAAAATACATATGATTTACGTGTTTTATAGGTCATTATGTAAGGGGGAGTGGTTTTCATGTTGAGATGAAAGTATTGACTAAGGGGGAGCGATACCTATCACCATAATATTGTTGTCGAAGTTGTGATATAAGAACTTTGATGCTGTGTAATAATACTATGACATTGTATAACAATGATCGAGATCTTTTGTTTTCTCATTGTTATGGCTACGGAACTTCAACAACTATGATGTTGAATTGAACATCTATGGAATCATGGGAGTACTTGGAAAACACGAAGTTTTCGAGTAATGTTGAAGCACCAAGGAGATCAAGCATGTGGAAGAGAAGCTACAAAGTTTTATATATTTTGTAATCCATATGTATTGATAGTTTTGTCACTAAATTGACAAAGGGGGAGATTGTTAGAGAATTGCTCGGTCGAACTCGCATGTGTTGCTATCTCAAACATGTTTGTCAATGTTAGTGATCAAAACTATATGTCTTGATTTCTAGTTTACTTATGACTAAGTCTCGGTATAGGATAGTTAGGTATAGTTAGGCTCCAGACTCCATTACGATTATCTTACGAAGACGAGAACTACTCAAGGAACCAGTGGAACTTCATCCGACCAAAAGGTATGTGGAGACTTGAACTCATCTGTCACTTAAAAGTCTATCTACCCTATCTCTTACTCTTGAGACAAAAGTCGTATAAGTATGATAGTTTTCATACATACACATTTGCTATTTCGAGCCGAGTTTACTCGCAAATCTTTTTCTCTAAATATTTGTTGGTAAGCTTTTGCTTTAACCATTTTCATCTGTGACTACTCGTTTTCCCGTAGCCTACGTGATGTGTACAACTCAAAGGATCTGATACTAAGGAGTATCGATACCTCTGTTGAACTGATTAAGCTAAGCAATAAATGGTATCTAAGATCACGATAATAACAAAGAACATAAGAGTAATGTAAAAGCCTTTAAGTTATCATGAGACACAAGATGTAACGTGGTTCGATGTTTGTCTACGTCCATGGGGTAATGAGTGATAGAATCATATTAAGTATGTGGTGGTTACAAATATCTTAAACTCTTACCAAAGTAATAGAGATAACTCAAGTTGAAGTATCTACTTAAGTTCTAAACATTAAAGAGGTATAATCTTAAGACTAGATCTTCTCTCCTAGATATTGAATGCCCTTAATTCGTTGGTGAAGTTTGGTATTTATAACCCCTTCTGCTCCTGGTATATCTTTGTTGCCTCTGGGTCCATCGTCTGCTGATATACCTTCCGTACCAGTGGTACCTTCGTCCATCGCATGCTTCTCCAGTTGTATCTCTCCACCTCAGCTGACCCACGTTCCTTTGGGAACTACCCATCCTCAGTGCGCGTTGTACCTTCGTTCACCGCTTGCTTCCGCCAATCGGGTTCTAACACGCTTCCTCTCTTCACGTGCTTTGAATCATGCGTGTAGACAAGAATCAGAGCATTTAATGCTGATTGGATGCGTCATCTACCTCTGTCCCTTTGCCAGCTGACCCTATGTAGACTAGCCTTTTTCTTCCTTTATCTTGACCGTTCACGTCCTTTCTCTTAGGATGATATTAAGCAGATCTGCGGAGGTATCCCTTGCTACCCAGGCTCCTCTGTCTAGTGAAGGCTATACAGTTTTAGACACGTATGCGGCCACTAAGATCGTGACACGTGCTCTGCAAAATATTGGTATTCACAATTTTCCCCTTTTCTTTCATCTTCTGCCTTTGGTACAAGTGGAAGAAAACTTCCGTTACGCCGCCAATTTTGCACGTACCTATTGGGTGGCCCTACATGTCCTTTCGTGCAATAACTTCCCCTTGAATTTCGGGACATCCAAAATTTTTTGGATTTTCCAGCCGCCTATAAGAGGAGAACAAAGAGAAGGGAATTTCATTAACTCTATTTCCTTCTTTTCTTCCAAACTGTCGCTCTCCATCACTTTCGTGGAGATGTTCTTCTGCTGTTAACTGCTCTTCCTCCTGTTTTCTTCTTCGATTCTCCTCGTATGTTGGCTTCACTGTGTCGATCGTACAAGTAAGTGATACTCACTTTCGATCATGATTTTCTTCTTGTAATTATTGTAATACTTGCATGTGAGAATTTTTGCTCGTTCTTAACTGCTTGTGATGATTGGGAACTTGGGTTTTGTTCCAATTTGGCTTTTGATGTTAATTTTTCCATGATTGTTTCTTCGCCTGCCAGTTTGGTCGTGTGATCAAAGATTTTCGCTTTTGCATCATGATATGTTCAAACGGGTCTTTTTGGTTGGTTTATAAAACCTATTCCCAAAATTTCCCGTTTCTGCCCCTTTATTTGCCTTTTGGAGGTACTGTAATTTTTTTTCCGCCATTGTTGATGATGAAGTTTTCCTGATGGTGTTAGGTATAATGAGGCTTCCGAAGAAACCTACGCGTAAAGGGCCGAGGGTGTCTTCGTCGATTGATCCTCCTTCGCGGATGGATCATCCTGATGCTACGCCATCCCCTCCTCCTGAGGATACTGACGTGCCTGCGATTGCTGATATATCTACGGTTGCTGAGGAGGACGCGGAGTCTGGGGATGAAGATTTTGATGTTGAAGATCTTCTTCTTCCTCCTCCTCCTCCTCCTCATTATGAGCTGCAGAGGCTTCAATTACGTGACAAAGATGGCTACGGTCACTTATCCCTTGCTGAGATTGCAAAGAACTTTCGTCTTCACAAGTTTGAGATCTTTTTTGTTAACGGCCCTGATGTCCTCACAGAGTCTCTCATTCGAGATTTTCCTTATGATGAGAACAACCTTTTGATTAGTGTTGGTCAGCTGGCCGCTGGTATGTTTCTTCCTCTTTATAGTAGAAAGGATTCTTTCTATTATGATGTCTTATCCGCTAGGGATGACCCAACGAACAAGACTCAAGTTCGATGAATCTATCAGTATACTGGTAATTACTGGCGTGCCCTTTGTGAATGTTGGTACCGTAGTAGGGGCAAGACCACCTTGGAGTCTTATGATCCATTTGCTGAGGGGAGATCTAAGCGAGAAGACTATACTCCCGCCAACTTCAATGCCACCTATGCTGATGCTATTCAAAAGACTAACCTTCTTCCTTGGAGCGTTGGCCCTCGTCGCATCCATGTTACTGCTAGGAAGATTAGGGAAGGTAACAGCCTTCGTTTGCTAGAAGAAATTGACAAGACCGGTTTGACTACGATCCCATACTCCGCTAGGCTGTCTCTGCCAAAGTCTGACCGCATTCGTCTTGATCATGATGACCGCTGGGCTCGTACTCCCCTTCGTGTGGTTGGTCCTTGGGACTATGGTTTTACCACTGCGGACCCTTCGGTTCCTCGCTCAGCTCGTTCTCTGCCTGAGAAGTATGATGGTTATCAGCCTTGGGTTTTCAATCTTGCTGCTTCTCACGAGGTACCCTTGTTGTAGCGCCTTTCTCCTGCTTAGATAGCTTCGTCTGCTATGGTATCTTTGCTAATTTTAGCATCTTTATTTCGATGGCTTCCAGTCTTCCCTTGCTTCTTCTGCTGGGACTTCTCAAGGCTCTGCTGGTAATTCCGTGGCCACCAGGACTAGGAAGAGGAAGGCTTCGTCTGGTACACCTGCGGAGGTAAGGATCATACCTTTGTGTTTATATATTCCTTAGTACCTTGCCCCTGATTCTTAGCTGTCGCATGTGTTTCTTTGCAGTCTTCTCAGAGGAAGGGAAAGCTGAAGATCGTGGTTGATCTTGATGCCTTGGATGATGACCCTAAGGCCGCCGTTGAGGAACCTGTTGATGAAGATATGGAGGATATCGAGGATACTGGCTTTAGTCCTCACTTGGATGACACTGAAGAGGATTTTTCCAAGGATAACCCTATCCCAGTCCGAGATGCTTCCGTTGAGGGTGAGAACCTCCCTGTTGGTGCCGGTCCTCAGTTGATCGAGCCTGTTAGTATTCAAGCGCTTGCGCCTACGTTGTCTTTGAAGATGCCTTCGCTTTCTGCTCCCTGCAAGGCTTTGCCCACCGTTTCTGCTACTGCTGGAGTTGCTGTTGTAGCTTCGAAGAGCCTTCTTTCGTCTCCCGCTACTTCCCTCCAATCTAGCGGTTCATTTGCTAAGGATGTTGCCCCTTCGGCGAGGGCTGACAACTCAGATTCTCAGCAGAAGAAGAAAGATGTGATTTCACTAGCTGATGAGTGCCAAATATTGTATATATTTATCCTTTTTTGTTGGCATTTAACTCATCTTTTATGCATTAATTCTACATTTTATCCCATATTCTGTATTTTCATTGTTTTCAAGAATAAATATTTTTCTTACTTAATTTTGCATTTTTAGGTAACAAATAAAATCTGGATGAAGTGCGGAGCGAAAAGAGCAGAAAAGTAGTGAAAAGCCGGGAGAAATTACGCGAGGAAGCCGCGAAGAATGGTGCGCACAACCTCATTTTCTACACACAAAAGCGCATCCGTTCTCAGCCATCAGATCAGTTCTCAGGAGCATCCGACGGTCGCTCCTTCATAGAGCATCAAAATCTGAAGTCTCTGCCGAGCACCACAGCGCTGAAATTCCAAGCCTTCAGATTAGATGGTAGTTGAATCCAGCGGTCACCTCATCACTGTGCATCAAATCCTGATGGTTCCGCCCAACACTACAGCACCTAACCTAATCTAGCACCGTTGACTTCGTTGTGTTCCGCATCCAACGGTCGCTACAAACTGCTTCTCTCTTAGACGTCCGATCTACCTACCATCGTCACATCCTACGGACCAGATCGCTGCTCATCAACTTCAGATAATCCCGCTTCACACCCTAGCACCAAACCCTCTACTACCACCCAAACACTCCCTCCTTCCCAAAACTTCATCTCCTTCACCCGACAGTTGCAGAGCTCTGCAACTCCACCACCTCCCCCCTCTGTCGCTGTCGTTTCCTTCACCACCACCAGTTCCATCACTGCCACTACCATCTCTTCACCGACAACACCCTAGCCTAGTTATTTTCTTCATCTCACAACCTCTGAAACCCTAGGTTTTGGGGTGAGTAAAATAGCTAGAAATTAGGGGACAATAGGAGCAGAGGAAGAGCAACAAGGACTAGAGGAGGCATGGGTCGAGCAAATTTTGGGAGTTTGTAAGTAAATTTTGTGTAATTTAAAAAAGCCCTAATTGTACTGTGTATTGATATTTTTGGGGAAAATGTGTGTAAACCCTAATTTGATAATTTGGGTATAAAAGGGAAGTGATGTGAGATGTAAAAACTGTTCTTGGACTAGCCAAGTTTCCACCCAATTTGGGTTAGCTTAATTTCAACTGTTACTGTTATTATCTTGCTCCTGTTACATTGCACTGTTAACCATTTGCATATGTTTTTTACTGTGATGTGTATGATGTTGTTGTGTGTATCTGTTTGATGTTTGTTAGCATGTTCTAATTCACCACTAGGGTGAAGATGAAACCTTAAAGCCACTGTGTAGGAGATTACAATTTTTGCTTTTCATCACTTTGCTCTCACATTGTATGTCAGGCATACTCTGTAGTTAGGATACCCCTGTGACTGAAAGTGCAGCAACCCATGTGAATTGCTTATGGTCCAAACCTCAGACTAGTTATGCTTTAATCAGATAACTTGTACCTTGGGAGGACATTTTGGTTGCAATTGGAATATCCAACTTAGTCTAGGTTAAGAGGTGGAATCAATGCCCTAGTTTGCCATCCATCTTCAACTGTTAGTATTGTTTTCTTTCATTTGTTTGGTTTACATGCATTTTCTGTTTTGCATTTTCACTGCTTACTTTTGCTCCTGCTGCATTTCTTCTATTTGCTACAATTGCTGCTGCAGCTCTTGTGCTGCTGTGCAGTTCTTTTTCTGTCACTTTTGCTGCTGCTGCATTTCTGCAACTGCTGCTGTCAAGCTGCAGCTGCCTTTCTCTTCTACTGCAGCACTTGTGCTGCTTTGCTTCCTCTCCTGCCCTGCAACTGCTGCAGCCCTTGCTCCTGCTGTTGCTTCCCCTGCTAGTGCTGCTGCTGAAGCTGCTGCTGCAATCCTTGCTGTGCACCTGCTCCTGTTGTGCATTGCCCTTGCAGTTGCCAAGCCAAGTCCAAATCAACCCAAAGGCCCAGATTCTTTACTAAAACAGAAGCCCAAGGTCTAGACCAACTGAACCCAAGTTCCAATCCAACTGAACCCAAGTTCCAATCCAACTGAGCCCAATTCAAGCCCAGTTAAGCCCAAGACCTAGTTCATCAACAAAGCCCAGATCACACTTCAGACTGAAGCCCAATTCAGTCATCTGTGGGCTTAACCAAAGCTCATTTGTTAAAGAACAAACCCCAAACTCATTAAGACCCAAACCAATTTAACTGAGGGCTTATTCCATAAAGCCTAAACTCAAAGGCCAAAGCCCATTTGTATTTCAAGAGAACAAACTGAGCCCAAGCTCAGTTCCTTTTATTGGGCATTCAAACCCATTAGAACTCAAAGCCCAATCTAAGCCAAAAGGCTTCTAAGCCCAAAGCAAATCTAGGAACCAATTAGCTAAAACACTTCCGAAACACACCCGATCTCTGTGGATCGACCCGTACTTGCACGAGCTACAACTGACGACCGTGCACTTGCGGTATTACTGTAGGCCCGTTTCATCGCTTCATTTCTATACACCTTTCGAGGCCTGCCAAGTTTTTGGCGCCGCTGCCGGGGATTGGTGCTGTGTTTTATCTGTGTTTTTCTTAGCTATTTTGCATTTCATTTCATAGCATTTGCATCTGCATCTGCTTCATTTCATTTGCTATTGGACCTGCTGATTCTGAACCTGTTTTTCCTCTGCTGGGACGCCACTAAGGAAAAGAACCAAAACCCAACTGGGTTTTTGCAACAATATCAGAGCAGCTGGGCTGTGCTAAAAAGGTAAGCCTAAACCCATTCAATTGAGAGAACCCAACCTGTGGGCTTCCAATTTTTTATTTGTGGGCTTGTAATAATTAACCCAATTTTTTGGGCTTTTTATTTTTCTATTTTGGGTTTGTAATAATTTATGTGTGGGCTTGTTGTTTAATTTGTGGGCTTGTATTTATTTTGTGTGGGCTTGTTTAAATTTTTCCATTGGACTTGTATTTTGGACTCTGGGTTTAAACCCAGCTGATAACCGATTGTGGGCCGCAGCCTTCCTTCCATTTCATTAGAGGCTTGCACAGTGGGCTTGCTCCCATTCAAAAACCAAATTTTATTTTTTTTAATTTTATTTTTCTTTAAAAAAAAAAAAAAAAAATATTTCTACTTTGCTCCCAATTTTAAAACCAAATTTTTACTTGCTCCCATCTTAAACCAAATTTTTATTTTTACTCCCATTTTAAACCAAATTTTCAAATGTCTCCCACCAAAACCAAATTTTTCCCAAAAATCCAAACCCTTTAAAAACCAAATTCTGAGCTTTGTAACATAGTTACTTAGCTTTTGAGCCAATCATGTCTGGATATTGGTCTGCTCCTGGGGATGGAAATAAAACTCTTAGAGAACTTGCTTATGGGCATATGCCACGTTATGAACCTTCCACGGACCATGATGTCAATAGTCATAGGAATTATTATGGACATTTTCAAAGTCCCGAGCCGCAATACATGAACCCTAATGACTATTCATACATGCATCATTTATCGCAACGTGAAAATGAACATTTTGCTAGTGCCTCACTCACACAATCATCTCTGATGGATCAATTAGAAGCTCGAATCGCAGCTTTAGAAATGCAATCACATGAGGAATCTGTCACATCTAATTTTCTTAGGCAACCTGAAATCTATGCATGTCCCACATGTGGTAGTTTAGACCACCCTGTTGAGCATTGTCATATTTTGCATAATTTTAGGCAATCTAGAGAAAATCCAAGGTATGAAATGCCCATAAATTGTGAGAATGGTAGTCATTGGGACCATAATCAATCCTTTGAGGGTTGCGATCAATCTTTTATAAACCCTAATGACCATGCACACATGTACCATTCACCACAATTTGAACATGAAGAATTTTGTACTCCCATGAATTTAGACTCCACCACAGAAGCTTTCAGACTCAGTGAGCAAAACTTTGCTAGATCTACATCACGAATTCAGGCATATTTAGATCAGATTTTGCTTCACCTACAAAAGGAGGAAATTCATGAGGAAATGTCTGTCGTCCCTAATGAAGTGTCTAGTCCCATTCATGTAAATGATGTTGAATATGAACCTAATTTAGAGGAACATGAATCGACTAATGACACCACCACTGTTAATGAGGACCAATATGCATGTTACCATGATGATGATTATGAAGATTATGATGATAATGATGTTATGTTAGAAGAACATGAAAATATTGTGGAACCTTTTGGTTCAATAACACATGGCTTCTCGCCCTCGACCTTCATGAATGTTGTTTCTTCTACTTCTAATATTCATTGCAATTCAAATGATTCTGATACTGATATGGGGCTTGTACAATTGTTCTGTGAAGATGAGCATGATATAGGAAAAGTTGAATCTTCTGTAGACACTAATGTTCCTATAATTGAAAATGAATTAGTTGTGTCTGATTCCATACCTAAGTCACAATATGATATTTCTTCTGATGTTGATTTGAGTACTTCGGACAATCATGATACCGAGCTAGGTCTTGATATTTTGTTCGATGAATGTGAGCATGATTCACCTATTTCTGATTTAAGGAAAGTATGTGTTGGTACTATTGATCTTATCCATGAAAATAACTTAGAAGTACCAACTTTCTTACCTAAATCGCATATTGAGATTATTCCACCCAACCTAGATTTGGTTTGTAACAAAACTTTTAAACCAACTTTTCTGAAAATTCCCAACCTAGGATTGGAACTGTGTGCCTCCCAAGTCCTTTTGGACTATTTTGCATCAAAATACAACATTTTTAAAGAGCCACAGTTGGAATTAATTTCTCTGACCATCCCGCAAAAAGTCCATTTTGAGTTAGACCTTGTGAATCCTGAACCCCTAAAATTAAAAGATTTTGTGCTTAAAAGTAAACCTGTTGAAAAATATAGGTTTAGGGGTGATTCATTTGGTTTTTCACTCTCACTCTCATTTCAGTTTAATTTTAGTGTTTTGAAACTGTCTATGTTTCAACATTTTGTCTTTTGGGTTGATCCTCAACTCTTTAGACTGTATGTATATAGTGAATTGTTTGTATATAATCTGGTAGGTAATGTTTAGTGGAATCATATGTTTCTTGTATATATTGTGCTAACCCAATGTGAATTCAGTTGAGTTACTGTTGGGTTTTGCCTTGAATAATGGAGTTCAAAACTTGCTTTCGCCAATATCCGGTAATCTCTTTCCTTTTTTCTACACTTAGCATCGTTCTCATGGTATGTGTTATAATCATGTTTATCTTTTGAAACATTGAGGACAATGTTTAGTTTAGGTTTGGGGGTGAAAAGTAGATACTTTGATAACATGCTATAATTGAAAACAGAACTCTTTCTTTTTGAAAAATAAATAAATAAATAAATCAAAATAAAAAAATAAAAAAATAAAAAAATTCGAAAAAAAAACATAAAAATGGAGCTCATTTACCTTGAAATGTTGACTCTTGTGCATATATGTAAACATAAGGATTCTTAGTCTAGATATTTAGGCACCCTGATTCTAGCATAATTCACATAGTGATAAGAAACTTGCACGCGCACGATCTACCAATACATGTATAGCCTCATCCTTGAGGTGTTCTATCGGAAGTCACGATTGCCAATCACTTTAGAATACTGAACGAAACTTGACTAGCTTGTTCTTTGGTTGGTTGGGATAGAAGGTGGAGGTTACATTAAGAAAGACAACCATCGAATTTAACTGGGTGCATCAAAAAGGGCTACCTCTTGCAAAGTGTCATGTAATCTTTTGTTTCCTTTTGTATATGTATCAAAAGTGTTTCCTTGTTCAAAAAAAAAAAAAAAAAAAAAAAAAAAAAAAAAAAAAAAAAAAAAAAAAAAAAAAAAAAAAAAAAAAAAAAAAAAAAAAAAAAAAAAAAAAAAAAAAAAAAAAAAAAAAAAAAAAAAAAAAAAAAAAATCAAGTATTTATCAATTCCATCATCTCTTGTTCCAAAAATAAAAAGAGAATAGTCAATGTAAATAAGAGTCATGTAAATAGTCATTTTGTTGTTTCATTGTAATAAGCAAGGAGGGTGTATGCCATTGATGTACAACGCGAGTAATTGTGAAATACCTCCAACTCATTCACAATTCTCGTAAAGTCCGGACAGCTAGCTAGATTTCGACCTCAGTTCTTAGCCTGAGAAACTATCTCTTGGTGATTAGTAGTCATAACTTCAGATCTTTCTTTACACATGTGTAGATACACTTTACACTCTTATCACATGTCCTTATTTGTTATCAGTGCTAGGATTGTGCCTTGATAGCTAGATTGACATCTCCATTTTGCTGTGAGCTTAAACTGTTTTGCACATGTCACATTTGACGGAATATGAGCTTATATTTTGTCATTAGGTTTTGTAGGCACACCTCTGGTAAACCTTCACGAGACTTCAACTCGTCCACTAGGGACACTTAGTGGTTTAAAAGGCTTAGTGCATACGCTAAATGCATTCGAGAGACCAGCGACAGTGGTATAGTTAGGATTTCCTTAGTTTTGTTTTACTTGAGGACAAGTAAAATTCAGGTTTGGGGGTATTTGATGAGTGCCAAATATTGTATATATTTATCCTTTTTTGTTGGCATTTAACTCATCTTTTATGCATTAATTCTACATTTTATCCCATATTCTGTATTTTCATTGTTTTCAAGAATAAATATTTTTCTTACTTAATTTTGCATTTTTAGGTAACAAATAAAATCTGGATGAAGTGTGGAGCGAAAAGAGCAGAAAAGTAGTGAAAAGCCGGGAGAAATTACGCGAGGAAGCCGCGAAGAATGGTGCGCACAACCTCATTTTCTACACACAAAAGCGCATCCGTTCTCAGCCATCAGATCAGTTCTCAGGAGCATCCGACGGTCGCTCCTTCATAGAGCATCAAAATCTGAAGTCTCTGCCGAGCACCACAGCGCTGAAATTCCAAGCCTTCAGATTAGATGGTAGTTGAATCCAGCGGTCACCTCATCACTGTGCATCAAATCCTGATGGTTCCGCCCAACACTACAGCACCTAACCTAATCTAGCACCGTTGACTTCGTTGTGTTCCGCATCCAACGGTCGCTACAAACTGCTTCTCTCTTAGACGTCCGATCTACCTACCATCGTCACATCCTACGGACCAGATCGCTGCTCATCAACTTCAGATAATCCCGCTTCACACCCTAGCACCAAACCCTATACTACCACCCAAACACTCCCTCCTTCCCAAAACTTCATCTCCTTCACCCGACAGTTGCAGAGCTCTGCACCTCCACCACCTCCCCCCTCTGTCGCTGTCGTTTCCTTCACCACCACCAGTTCCATCACTGCCACTACCATCTCTTCACCGACAACACCCTAGCCTAGTTATTTTCTTCATCTCACAACCTCTGAAACCCTAGGTTTTGGGGTGAGTAAAATAACTCGAAATTAGGGGACAATAGGAGCAGAGGAAGAGCAACAAGGACTAGAGGAGGCATGGGTCGAGCAAATTTTGGGAGTTTGTAAGTAAATTTTGTGTAATTTAAAAAAGCCCTAATTGTACTGTGTATTGATATTTTTGGGGAAAATGTGTGTAAACCCTAATTTGATAATTTGGGTATAAAAGGGAAGTGATGTGAGATGTAAAAACTGTTCTTGGACTAGCCAAGTTTCCACCCAATTTGGGTTAGCCTAATTTCAATTGTTCATTGTAGTGTCTTGTTTCTGTTAGTGTCTTGTTACTGTTAATGTGCAATTTTCAATTGTTCCTGTTAGTGTCTTGTTCCTGTTAGTGTCTTGTTCATGTCATTCTTAGATGTGTGAAATGTTTTAGGATAAAATTGAATCAAGGTAAGCCACATTTTACTCTCACAGTGCATATCATGTATGCTTTGTAGTTAGGATAAAACTATGTGATATTACCACAACTCATACCTTATTGACATTGTCAGATTCTTTGACTAATTGTGCTTTAGTCAGACATTTAGTGCTTAGGATTGACACATCAGTTGTGATTCAACTATCCATTGGTGAAACACCTTAGGTAAAAGGCAGACTTGAACCTTACCTTTACCTGCTGTAAGGAAGAATTGGCATGATCAGTTGAATTCATCTTCTTGTCTTCACTGATTTGTTTTGCTCTTTTTCATGTTTAGAATCATTCCATTGTTCACTGTTTTCTTTCTTTCATTTGCTATTTTCTTCACATCACTGCCCTTGGCCTTAGGCCTTGGTTCATCCTTTGTGTCATTTTGTTTTGCCTTTGTGTTCTGTTGTTGCTGTTTAGTTTTTCCAATGCTTGTACATTCTACTTGCACTCCTGCTTGCTTTTTGTTCACTGCTTAAGCAGCTGCAGCTGTTGCTGCAGCTCTGTTGTTACTGCACTGCTGCCTTTCTGCAGATGTTGCTGCCAAGTTGCAGCTGCTACTGCATTTCTTCTACTGCAGCTGCTTCTTCTGTGCAGCTCTTCCTCTGTTGCCCTGCAGCACTGCTGCATTGCTTCCTGCCACTGTCTTTCTTGCACTGCTACTGCCACTCCTTGCCTTGTGCTGCTGTTGCAATACTGACTTCTCTTCTGTGGTTGTTGCATAGCTGCTGCTTGCTTTGCTCCAAAGCTCACTTCATTCTTGAGCCCAAGTTCAACTCAGTGAAGCCCAAAGGCCCAGATTCTTAACTGTAAGACCAAAACCAAGGTCTAGTTCACTAAGGCCCAGTTAAGGCAAAAGCCTAGTTCACTACTAAGCCCAACTTGCAAGTGAACTGTTAAGCCCAACTCCTAGTTGAACTGTTGAGCCCAAAGCTCAGACCAGTTTCTAGAACCACAGCCCATTTGCACTTTAAAGATAACTGAGCCCAAGCTCAGTTCATTTTATGTTTAACAAACCCACTAAGCCCAATCCATTCAAAGGGCATTCAAACCCAATAGTACATTAAGCCCAACACTTCCAAAGGGCTTCTAAGCCCAAAGCAAATCTAGGAACCCAATTAGCTAAAACACTTCCAAAACACACCCGATCTCTGTGGATCGACCCGTACTTGCACGAGCTACAACTGACGACCGTGCACTTGCGGTATTACTGTAGGCCCGTTTCCATCGCATCATTTTTATACCCTCTTCCGGACCTGCCACTAGCCAACTTCTCCTTCGATGCTGCTCCTGCTTCACTAGGGAGTGCTCGGTCTGTTTCTACTGCCCCTGCTATCAAAGCTGTTGGAGTTCCACCTTCGTCACCAGACTAGGCCATACTGGGAAATCTTCCTTCTGCTGGTGATATGGATTTGGGCGGATCTCAGGCTATTCCTTCTGTTCCTAGCTCTTCCACCATGCCATACCTCCATCGTGGTGAGGGTTCAGCTGTCGTGCCCCTTGCTTGCGTGAAAACGAACGAGGGTGCAGTTGCTGAGTCTAGCCAAGGTCGAATTTCGGAGAGCTTGAGCTTAGGTAGCTCTGATGATGCTATTCTTGAGGCCATCCTTCGTAATTCCAAGGGTCCCTTTGCTGTTGGAGTTGACCATCATCATCTTGGTAGTTCTTTTGAGATAGCTTCGCAGTTGGATGTCTTGTCTGCTCAGTACCGTGTTGCCAAAGACTTGTTCTTTGATCCTGATTGTCTTCGCTCTATTCAAAGCTTTGGTGAGGTCCGCCGGGGTAACATTCAAGAAATGGAAGCTTGTATGGATACCTACGCCAGCTTTCTCCCTCGTCTCTCAGCATTCTCGGTAAGTGATTCTTACTTTGTCGCCTTTCTTCTCGATTTAGTCCCTCGCCTGCTCTCATACTTCCTTGTTTGCAGCTCTGCAAGCAAATCGGTGTTAGTTATACCCTGTTTA
Source organism: Papaver somniferum (assembly GCF_003573695.1). Classification (NCBI taxonomy): domain Eukaryota; kingdom Viridiplantae; phylum Streptophyta; class Magnoliopsida; order Ranunculales; family Papaveraceae; genus Papaver; species Papaver somniferum. The sequence goes on along the minus strand of NW_020621936.1, from coordinate 11,986,105 downwards.
AGGTATATAGGGCTAAGTGTACTCATCTGAGTGCCCTGCTGGAGCGAGCCTGTCAATACTATGCCCTTGCTATTGCTCAGCAGCCTTCGTCTAGTGATGCTGCTTCAATTGCTAGGATATATTCGTTGGAGGGTGACCTGAGGAAGACGCAGAGGTCTCTGGAAGCTTGCTTATTGGCTCTTGAGAGAGCTAATAACGCTGTTAAGGTTGCCGAGGAGGGTCGTAAAGCTGCTGATTCTGCCTTAGCCATTGAGTCCTCCAAATCTATTGGTTAGTTTCTTCCTTCTCCTTAGCTTGTTTCTTTACTTTGTGGTTGCTTGGTTCTGAGACAACCTTCGTCTGCCAGCCAGTAGTTCTAGTGAACTTAGATATCTCCAAGATAAAGTGGCTAAGATAACCTCCGATGTCTGGTATTACCAAAAGAAGTCGATAGGTTGATGAATGCGACCATTCATAATGAGGCCCAACTTTCCATTGAGTCTGCCCATAATGTTGATTTAGTGAAGCAGATGGCCGCGCTTCGTAAGGAGTGTGACGAATCCCTTAGATGGAAAAAAGGTCTTATTTTAAAGCAAAAGGAGGATATTTCCTTAGTTGAGAAACGTCTCATTGCTCAAGAAGTTATTCGTAAGAAATATCATGCTGATTTGGAAGATTCTTGCGCTTCTTTAGCCAAGGTCACTGCATAGAGTAATGTATTGACCTCCGAGGTATGCTCCCTTAAGAACAAACTTGTTGACGCCTTCTTCGTGCCTTCTTATATGTATCATGCATCCTTAGTAAAAAGATTTGAAGAGTTAGAGAATGTGTACCGAGCTTTATCTTCTGAGAATGCGTCGCTCCGCATAGATGTTGACGATCTTCGGACTGAAAAGGATACCCTTTTGGATGATCTTGATACGGCTGAGGTGGACCTTGCTGAAGCTCATCATAGTTTAGAAGAGTCCCTTATCCATGCCGGAGGTAGCTTAGGATGACTATTCCCTTCGTAGTATTCCTCGTATCTTTAGTTGCTTTGCATTGTCTCTAATATCCTTCGTATCAGTAGGTCTCCAAGAGCAGCTAGTGGGTGCAAATGCTAAGATCATGAACCTCGAGGGTCAGATATCCCAGTTAGAAATATCTCGCCAGTTTGATGCTGCTACTAAATTTTAAGGCTAAGGCTCTTCAGCGAGCTAACGATCAACTCAGTGCTCAACTTAGGGAGCTTCGTCAGAAGTCGGCTTCTGATCTGTCAGCTCAGGCTTCTGAGATGGAGGCGCAGTTTAAGCGTTCTGCCATCGATTATATCAACGATGCTTTTTCGGAGGCTGAGCTCCAAGCGGAGGGTGTTATCTTTCCTCGTCTTCCTTATCCTTGATTGTGTTATGCTGACTTCGTTTTTAACCGAAATCCTTTGTTGTATTATGCCCCCAGCTGAGGGGCCTTCGTTGTCTCCTTTTTTTGAAACAATGCTCCGTTATTTGTAACTGTCGGACCTTTGTCACCTGCAACTTTTGGGGTGCGTTAGTCTTCTTTTGGTAACTTTATTATGGTACCTTTAAATTCATATATATATATATATATGTAGACGTATTGTGTCTAATTATTTGCACGTTCGAGTCATCACTAGGTGCTAAGGTATTTTTATCTTTTTAACCTTTGGTGGAACATTCATCGTCCTACGTTAGTATCCTCTGTCCAGAAGGTACCGTGGTGGCGAGGGTTCCTACGTGGGCAATATTTTTCCTGTAACCCTACGCGTTCAGCGTGATTGCTGCTTTACTTCGAAAAGGTATCTCTCTTTATGGGATATATTGCTTATTATTTGCCTTTTGGAGGAATTCGTTTGCCCTTAGGATCCGAGATTGACATGTGCGCAGTTATGTCGTGCCTTGTCTCATCGTCCATTCTGACGGAGGGTGTCTAACCCACTTTGTTTTAATCAACATACACTTTCTCTTAGCAAAAAGTTTCTTTCATTGATTAGTTAGGTTTATAATACCTTTGATCATGGATAGAACATGGTGGGATTCCGCCCCTTCCCTTCTTCTCCTGAGTGATAACCATTCTCTTGCGGGTAATACTTCTTTAGGTACATTGCGTTCCAAGGGTGTTGTAATACCTCCCCTTTGAGGTTCCCTAGGTAGCATGAACCTTTCCTAGCAATGTCGTGTATGATGTAGGGTCCGTACCACGTTGGATCTAGCTTTCCCCATTCCTTCTTCCTTTGGTATGGTGGTGTTTGACGTAACCCATATTCTTCTACCACAAAGTTTCTATGGATTACCCGCTTGTTGTATTCACGAGCTAGCCTTTGCTTACAATTCACCATCCTTTGCAAAGCTACTTCCCGCCTTTCTTCGAGGTCGTCGAGCTTTTCCAGCATGAGGTCAGTTGTTAGGTTCTTTTCCCACGCTTCTGTTTTTGTCGTTGGTAGTATTATCTACGTTGGAATGACTGGTTCGGCTCCGTAGGTTAGTAAGAACGAAGATTCTCCAGTGGCTTCCCTTCTTGAAGTGTGGTAGACCCATATGACATTGTATAGTTGTTCGCACCATCTCTTCTTGTATGCCCCCAGCTTCTTCTTTAAGTTCATCGCTATCGTCTTGTTAGTGGCCTCCGCTTGTCCATTGCTCTTAGGGTATATCAGAGTGGACTTGTTTTTCTGAATGTTGAAGGTGTTAAAGAGCATACCTATGTTCTTTCCCTCCAATTGTTTGCCATTGTCAGAGACTATGGATGCTGGTATTCCGAACCTGCAGATGATTTGCTCGAACAAGAACTTGAAGACATCTGTGCCCCTAATTCTTGCCAAAGCCCTTGCTTCCACCCATTTGATGAAGTAATCCGTAGCTACAATAAGACATCTTCTTTTTGACGACCCTTCTATCAAAGGTCCAACGATATCAACACCCCATTTGGCGAATGGCCAAGGGATGATAACTGAGTTAAGCTCCGTTGTTGGCGCTCTGATTTTTCTTGCGTAGCATTGGCATCTTTGACAACGCCTTGCTACATTATTCGCATCTTCGTCCATGCTCAGCCAATAGTAGCCTTGCATTTTAGCTTTGATTGCTAGTGACCTTCTTTCGCTATGATTGCTGGCCTCTCCGATGTGTATATCATGCAATATCCTTTTACCTTCGGTTTGTGAGAGGCATCGCATCAAAGGTACAAGAAATGACCTTCTATACAATACCCCGTCTCACAGGCTGTACATTGCTGCTTTTGACGTGAGTTTTCGTGCCTCCTTGACATATGCTGGTAAAGTACCTTTGTCGAGGTATTGGTGAATTGGAATTCTCCAATCGTCCTCAGCTTCATCTTCATTGTTTTCATATGACATGGGTTTATCTTCATCAGACTCCTCGGCTTCATTGTCTGGTTCCTCCATTCTTTCGTCTTCTTTTTCTTTTTCTGCTTCCCTCATAGCCTTGGTTTGGACAGCTAAGGTACCTTCGATAGCGGAGGTTAATCCATATATTGAAGGTTCATAAATTCTCCCAATTTGGATTGAGGTAGTATTTTTGTCCTTCAGCATTGATGATATGAATGCTAAGGCATCTGCGTGTCTGTTGTCTTTTCGGCAGACTTGCCTAAACACGACGTTGTTGATCTTCGCTGCATGCTCCTGTGCGAGATTTAGGTACGAAGATAGTATTGGATCCAAAGTTTGATACTTGAGTTCTATTTGTCTAATGACCAGCTGCGAGTCACTAGTTAAACGAACATCTGACAAGCCCAACTCCTGTGCCAATCGTAGGCCATGTATGACTGCCTCATACTCCGTGATGTTATTGGTGTATTGCTCGAATTCTAACCTGAATGCATAGATGAGTCGGTCTCCAGTAGGGGTCGTTTTCACGATCCCTATGCCTGCTCCTTCTCCGTTTGAGGAGTCGTCTACGAATATTTCCCACCTTCGTGCATTCTGCGGTTCCAAGAGGTCTTCTGGTTCCGGCTTTTCTTCCTCCATTCCTGGAATGTCTTCTATCTCCGCTTCATCATTTAGAGGTAAGTCTGCCAAGATTTGTGATTTCTCCGCTTTCCTGGTTTCGAAGATTATATGGAACTGTTTGATCATGGCATTCCATTTTGCCACTCTTCCGATCTTCTCCGTGCTGTCAATGATTTGGCTTATCTGAGATTTTGTGAAAACTCTGATGGTGTGCGCATCGAAATATGTCCTTAGATTTTTTGTTGCTACTACTAAGGCATATATGAGTTGCTCCACCTTGGTGTAGTTATGCTCCGCCGAACTGAGTGTCTTGCTAACATAGTATATGGGCTTTTCTCCTTGCCCTTGGTCTCTTACCAATACTGCGCTTACAGCGTAGCTCGTTGCTTCTAGGTATAAGGTGAGTATCTCACCTGGCTCCGGTTTTTGCAGGATAAGTATTGATGCTAAGTATTCCTTGATCTTGTGAAGAGCTTGCTCACACTCTTTGGTCCATATAAACCTGCTTCCTTTCCTTAGCGTATCGAAGAATGCTTTGCACTTATCTGACGACCTGGATATGAATATTCCCATGGAAGCTAAAATTCCGTTTAGCTTTTGTACTCCTTTTAGCGTCTGCGGGGATGGCATCTCCATTATTGCTCTGACCCTTTCAGGATCTACTTCGATTCCTCGTTTGGTGACCAAGTAGCCTAAGAATTTTCCTGAGGTAACTCCGAACGTACATTTGTCCGGGTTTACCTTCATGTGAAATTTTCTCATAGCTTCAAATATCTCCCTTAGGTCTGAGAGATGGTTTTTTGCTTCTTTGATTTTGACAAGCATGTCGTCTACGTAGACCTCCAGTATCTTGCCTATCCATGGATTGAAGATTTTGTCTACTAATCGTTGGTATGTTTCCCCCGCGTTTTTTAGTCCAAAAGGCATCCTTGTATAGCAATACAAGCCTCGTGGGGGGTAAAGAACGCAATGTGCTCCTGATCTTCTTCTGCAAGGGATATTTGGTTATAGACTGAGTATCCATCCATGAAGGATAATATTTGATGACCATCTGTTGCATTGACCAGTTGGTCGATATTTGGCAGTGGGTAACTGTCTTTGGGGAACGCTTTGTTAAGACTGCTGAAATCGATGCAAATGCCTACGCCTCCGTTCTTTTTTGAAATGATGACCATGTTGGATATCCACGTGGTATATTTGACTTCTCGTATAAATCATGTTTTAAGTAACCTTTTCAATTCCTTTTCTACCCCTTCATGGTAGATGTCCGCCACCTTACGTATGCGTTGCTTGAATGGTGGTATCTCCTGTTTGAGCCGAAGGTGGTGTAAGACCAAGTTCGGATCAATTCCTGGCATGTCTTCCATTGACCATGCAAAGACATCTGCGTATTCCTTTAGTAACCTTTGTATCTGCACTTCTCTTCATCTTCAAGCAACGTTCCGATGCTTAACATCTTTGGTTCTGCCTCCGTTCCGATGTTGGTTTTCTTTGTTGGTTCAATTGGCGAGGAGATGTGAGGAGTGCTTTTCTGTAATTGTTATTTGGTGGAGACGTCTGCACCTGGATTGGTGGCGGTGTTTGCTTCTGGTGCTGAGACATCCTTGTGTGCGGAGGGTGCTGCATTCTTCACTTCCTTAGTATTTGCTTTACGCCTCTTTCTTTCATGCTGCTGAGCAGCAACTCTTTCTTCGTTGAGTCAAATTTCTGCTAAATTGCATAGCCTCACGTCTTGCTGGTCTCCTTTGATCTCCATTTCTCCCATAGGTGTGGGGAAGCGTAGGTACTGATGATACGTTAAAGCTGTTCCTCGTAATCTATGGATCCATAGTCTTCCCATGATCACATTGTAGGGCGAAGGTGCTTCTACCACGCAGAAGCGTGTGCTGGTTACTAAGGGTCCTGCGCGTATCTGCAAAAAAATTTCTCTTTTTGGTCTAGAGACTTCTCCGTTAAACCCATATATCGTGCAAGTGGAAGAATCCATCTGCTTTGTTTTCAGTCCCATACGTAGGTATGGTTCGTAAAATAGCACATTTAATGAACTGCCTCCATCGAAGAGGACCTTCGTAACATTCCATCCATGTATTGGGAGGGTGATTACCAGTGGATCGTTGTGCATTTCCACTTATTGGTTGACATCTTTTGTTGAAAAGGTTAATGGTGTAGCCATCCAGTCCTCCCAAGTGCTAGAAGGTGGTCCGCTTAGCTTGAATACTTCGTGGGTTTCGACCTTCTTTCTGTTTCGAGCTAATTCGAGGATCTCTTCTTGAACTCCGTTAGAGAAGGTGATCATGTTGATGTATTTCCCATCCTGGGGTAGTTCAACCCTTTTCTTTGGGATGTCCTCCGTCTCTGTTGGCTGCAGTTGTACGTACTCCATGAATTTACCTTCATCAATGAATCTTTGAATCACATTGCGTAGGTGGTAGCATGAATAAGTGGTATGCCCATAGTATTGGTGGTATGCGCAGTACTCCTTAGATTCCTTCGTTCTGTCAGGCTGCTTCCCCTTAGTATTAGGGTAAGGAATGCCCGGATTTGCTCCCTCCTTGCTGAGGATGTGAGAAAAAGTTGTATTCAGCTTCGTGTACACTTTATTTGCAAATTCTTCTCTTCTTTTGCCTCTTTTTCCATCTCCGTATTTGGATCGCTTGTCTCAAGAGCTGGCTCTGCCCCCTGCTTCGTTGTGTCGCTTAGGTATCTCCGGAATTGGTTCCAGGGAGTTGGTCCTTTGCGGAGTTGCTATTGTCTTTGTTTGTGCCCTGGGGTTGTCCTTATAGATTTCTTCGAGTCTGATGTATCAGTCTTGGACAACTCTGATCTCTCCTTCAGAATCTAAGGCTTTGTTGTGGATCTCCACGAAGATGGTTGAGGTTCTGTCAAGTCCGTACTTATAGCAGTTTATGCTAATTTCTGGATTGACTTTCCTAATTGCTTGGCATGTCTTTTGCCATCTGTCTGCGTACTGCATCAGTGTTTCGCGGGGTCCGATGGCTAAAGAAAATAGCCTATCTAACCCATCCTTTGTTGATTTGTTATACATGTACGTCTCCAAGAACACCGTGGACAATTGCTCGAAGGAGTCAATTGAGTTTGCTGGTAAGTTGTCATACCATGCTAGTGCTGATCCTGTTAAGCTTGCTGAGAAGTATCTGCAAAGTACTACCTCGTTTTTCTCCAAATGGGAAAGAACACGAGTGTAATACCGTAGGTATGCTGCGGGATCGGAGGTACCATTGTATGATTGGAACGTAGGTACCGGGCATTTCGGAGGGATGAACTCCCTCAAAATGTGAAAGGATAGCGGAGACGTAGTTGCTTCCTGTAGTACCTCTTCCAATCGCGCGCCTGCGTGACCAGTTTTTAAGCCTTGGATCTCCTTCCGCATTTTCTCCATTTGTTCCATGACCATGTTCACATTGTGAGCATCTTTAGAAAATGCTTCGTCGTAGTAGCTTTGGGAGGGCTTGTATGTTGAATCCGTCTCGTATGGATCGTGATGTGATTTATTTGATCCTCTAGGTTGAGTTTCCTTTGGTGGGTTGGTATCCATCCTTCGTCTTCCTGAGATAGCTCCGTTGTCACGCCTCCGTTGCGGGGGGTGAGTTTGGGAACCTTCGATCTGTGTGTTTAACATACCTTTGAGGTTCTGATTCTCCTAAGCCATGTTGTGCATGGAATCTTCGTTTTCCTTGTTACGGAGTAACAAAGCTGCTATTTATGGCGCCATTTGATCTTCATTGTGGGCTCCACCTCCCTGAGGAGTGCCGTCGTCTGGATTTTCGGAGTTTTCCACTCCTTCTTCAATAATTGGCGCGTCTGGATCTATCTGAATTGGAGTTAGGTTTCCCAACCCTCGTCCCGGGGGCTAAGGTTCTGTACAACCCTGCATTGGCCGCAGGTGGATTTGTCGTAGTTGCATGCTCCGGTAACGGCATGCCGTAGATTGGTTGAGCTCATGATGTTTGCCCCATCCCTTCAGCAGGAATAGGTGATTTGTTAGCAACTGTTCTTATTGCTATTTCACTTTGGATGTCCTCCGTTTCATTTCCTTGGTTTGCTTGAGATGGCTTTTGGGATCTCCCTCTTGTGATAGCTGGTCGTGAGTTTGTTGGTGCATCAGTTGGTTTTTGCATACCTTTGGTTCTTAGTAACCTGCGGTGACAGAAAAGACGAAAAATTTCTGCTACTTGGGTGCCTTCGTTAAAAGTAGCAATTAATGCTCTGACACAGAAGACTGTTAGGCAGTTTTTTCAGAAAAGGACAGAAATAAAGCTTTTGAAAGACGGGTATTAAATGCTTATGACACCCTTGGGAAAAACAACCTTAAAACGTCGAAAACCAATGAAAAGGGGTGTCAAATCTTGCGAAAAACAGGGCTATTAAATGCGTTAGAAGATCTTTTATCCTTAATATCTTACTGAGATTCCTCTGTCAGTCAAAGGTTCTCAGATCTGAAACGTAGTGTGCTGTTTTAGTAAAAAACAAACATTTTGGCGTTTTGTGAGTGTGTTTTTTGAAAGTTTTTTGTGGATCTGTAGTGTGGCACGGTTTTAGAGGCTATGAACTCCAAAAACATACACAAGAAATGGATGAATGAATCACTAGAGAGTGAAATTCACCGCTGAAACATAGACCCCTTTGTTTCAGAAGATATATAAGCAAAATATAAACTGTGTCTAAACTCCGGTGCGTGAGCAAAACACGGTGGCTGCCAAACTGTGACTACTCGTTTTTCCGTAGCCTACGTGATGTGTACAGCTCAAAGGATATGATACTAAGGAGTATCGATACCTCTGTTGAACTGATTAATCTAAGCAATAAATGGTATCTAAGATCACAATAATAACAAAGAACATAAGAGTAATGTAAAAGCCTCTAAGTTATCATGAGACACAAGATGTAACGTGGTTCGACGTTTGTTTACGTCCATGGGGTAATGAGTGATAGAATCGTATTAAGTATGTGGTGGTTACAAAGATCTTAAATGCTTCCCAAAGTAATAGAGAGAACTCAAGTTGAAGTAACTACTTAAGTTCTAAACATTAAAGAGGTATAATCTTAAGACTAGATCTTCTCTCCTAGATATTTAATGCCCTTAATTTGTTGGTGAAGCTTGGTATTTATAGCCCCTTCTGCTCCTGGTATATCTTTGCTGCCTCTGAGTCCATCTTCTGCTGATATACCTTCTGTACCAGTGGTACCTTCGTCCACCGCATGCTTCTCCAGTTGTATCTCGCCACCTCAGCTGACCCACGTTCCTTTAGGAACTACCCAGCCTCAGTGCGCGTTGTACCTTCGTTCACCGCTTGCTTCCGCCAATCGGGTTCTGACACGCTTCCTCTCTCCACGTGCTTTGACTCATGCATGTAGATAAGAATCAGAGCATTTAATGCTGATTGGATGCGTCATCTACCTCTGTCCCTTTTCCAGCTGACCCTATGTAGACTAGCATTTTTCTTCCTATATCTTGACCGTTCACGTCCTTTCTCTTGGGATGATATAAAGCAGATCTGCGGAGGTATCCCTTGCTACTCAGGCTCCTCTGTCTAGCGAAGGCTATACAGTTTTAGACACGTATGCGGCCACTAAGATCGTGACAGGTGCTCTGTAAAATATTGGTATTCACATCATCTTTACCCGTGACAAAAGTCATGATGACGTTTCAATCTTGAAAATATCTTTGATGACGATAGTCGATTCTTTTTGTCTAACGACTATTATAACATTATATAAGAATGTTTCAATGATTGAAATGTAGAGTTGAGATTACCAACTAAGGATATAAACATATAGTGTGTTCGCATATTAGTGTATAAATCCATGTGCCGGAAACCAAATGCGTGCATATGTGTGCATGCGGTATTGGTGAAGGAGACAGGTTAGGTACGCGTACCCGTACGCGTACTGGCGGAAGTTTTCATACCGAAAATTTCTGCTGAGATTGTAAGTTTGCAAACTAGTAAACCAGTCACCTTAGGTACGCATACCCATACGCGTACCCACTGAAGTTTTCGAACCGAATTATTTTGCTGAGTTTGTAAACTCAAATCCGGTAGCTAAGGTACGCATACCCGTACGCGTACCCAAGATGGTTATTTCTCAAACCGGTAGTTTCATGAACTTAAACAATAAATCAATAAGAAATGCAATCTTTGCAAATCGTGGCTATATTGTTCATGAATTGATTCAAGTGAATCAAACCGATTTTGTTTCAATTGTGTCTATGTATAAAGACCTAAGCAATTGAACAACTCTTGAACTAGTTCTTATGAGTCATTTGAACTAGTTATGAGAAAGATGAATACGGTTAATATGAAAGTGCTCATATAGGTAACCATTGGTTAACTACTTGTGAACCAAACCAATGTACACGTTTAGGTACGGTTACTCAAACCTAAATGATATACATTTCATTTATGTGCCAGACAAGCTAAGTTTCGATCTAACGGTTGAAAGATATTAGCTTGGATAAGTCAGATTTTTCATCTAACGGTGAATATTGAATGCTTTGTTACCAAGGTAACTAAGATTGCAAACCCTGATTTGAAAACTATATAAGGGAGACGTCTAGCAACTGGAAAAAATAATCCTCACACCTCTTGTGTGATACTAGTTGGTTTTTCTAGAGTCGATTCTCCTTTAACCGTAGGTTTCTTCTCGAGATCCTGTCGGTTAACGACTTAAAGACTTCGTTGGGATTGTGAAGCCAGACGAAACTACTTCTCTTGTAGCTGAGCGATCTGATCTTGCCATTTTCTATCGTACGAGTTCAATTGAATAATTGACTTGATATTATATCTCTGATAGGGTAAGATAAAAAGAAATCACAAACATCTTCGTCTCATCATTTGTGATTCCACAATATCTAGTTTCGCTACCATACGATTTAGATTGTTGTGAGGTGATTGATAATACTAGGATGTTCTTCGGGAATATAAGTCTGGTTTATCAATTGGTTCCTGTTCACCTTTTTTTATCAAAAAATGGAACAAAACTCATAGGTTTATCTGTGGGAGACAGATTTATCTATCATCGTAGACTTTTCTGTGTGACACAGATTTGTTTATTGAAGTCTTCGACTTTGGGTCGTAGCAACTCTTGGTTGTGGGTGAGATCAGCTAAGGGAATCAAGTGTGTAGTATCCTGCTGGGATGAGAGATGTAAGGAGCGCAACTGTACCTTGAATCAGTGTGATATTGATTAGGGTTCAACTACAGTCCAGACCGAAGTTAGTTTGTAGTAGGCTAGTGTCTGTAGCGGCTTAATACAGTGTGGTGTTCAATCTGGACTAGGTCCCGGGGTTTTTCTGCATTTGCAGTTTCCTTGTTAACAAAATTTCTGGTGTCTGTGTTATTTCTATTCCGCATTAGATTTTGTTATATACTTGAAATATCACAGGTTGTGCGTTGTATCGATCAATTGTGAAATCCAACCTTTGGTTATTGATTGGAAATTGATTGATCCTTGGATATTGATCTTTGGTACCATCCAAGTTTATTATCCTTGTATTTGATAAAGACTCGCAAATTCTTATTTTCTTGAGTAAAGATCAAATCAAGTGAGAGAGATATTAACTCCTCGATATACTTTTCTCTAAATTGAGTCTGACTGTCTAGTTGATTCTCTAGAAAGTATATTGGAGTTAGTCCATACAGATTGCTAATCGAAATATTGGGTGTGGTTGTTAGATCCCCGCTTTTTGAGGAACATCAAAAAATTGCCACCACAAACATATCATGCAACAGAAAATTTGTTTCGTTTCTGACCTGTTCCCGTCTCATCACCAGTTGGAGGCATCAAAAAACTTTGAATATTACTTGTGACAGTGAAAGAATAAAAATAAAAACACCAATTTACTAGGAAAATTTTTTTATTGCACTAAATATGATAGACGAACGCACAACAAAAGTCAAAATCCAAATATCGGCACTTGAAAGCAGATAAGGGAAGTGCAAAATTTATGATGCATATTCAACGTTTATTAGATCCGATATAGCTTGAAACACTTCATTTTCTTGTTTTCTTAGCTCAGAAATGCGACCTTATTTGATCAACCTTTCAGTTCTTGTACTTTTGTAAATATTCTTTTTTATTTTTTGCAAGTGTGACGACTCTTGCAACTAAACTATAAGTCTTTCTTTTAATGATTTAACATTATATTCATGTGATTTGAGGTCTTTCAATTCTGCTCTATAAGGGTTTCTTTAGAATTAGAAGTATCACCTGAACAAAATAACTTGTGAGTTATTCTAACATATATTGCATCCAACGTTAACTTCATTTCTTCTCTAATACTACTGCTACTGAATATTGAAACCTGCTGGTTGTAGTGAGCATGTTGTGGGATTCTATTGAATATTGCTTCTGCGCACCCGAATTATATTCTTTAGTGAATTGCTCACATCTCAGTTAGTACTGTACTCTATTACAAACAATTGAAAAATATTCACTAGCAGTTTAAGAGATCAGTAAAAAGAAATGAAAGATTAAAATACGTAGTTGCATTTGCAAGGGATCTTTGGTCATATACTTTGTTAATTATTATGTTTATTGGTCTGATGCCCTAGTGTAAATGTCAGAACTAGCACAAATATTTTCTCCATTTGTATCTTCTGTGGAAAAACTTTAAAGAAGTCTTGTTTTGTGTAATTCTTCGAAACACAACAATGTTCACTATTTTTACAAAGTCATCCGGGTCTGGACGGCTGTAATACAATCTGGTCGTCCAGTAATTAGTGACCAGTTCCACGAAAATCAAAAAA